>NC_069501.1:1113196103-1113543603 GCF_027579735.1 Bombina bombina | reverse complement strand
GCCTGACAGACACAGGCCTGATAGTAAATGTAATTAGATTACACTAGCAAAATATTTTTTTTATTTTTTTTTTTATTTAAAATAATGTTATAAACGGATATTAACACTGGTGGCTGGCACTGAGCAATGAACCAGAGTATATGCTGTGTGACACAGGCCTGATAGAAAATGAAAAAAAATTACACTAGCAAAATAATTACATTTTTTGGTTAGTTAAATTTAAACTAATGTTGTTAGGGAAATATCAGTGGTGGCAGTAATCACAGCATATGCTGTGAGCCTTAAACACACAGCCTGAAAGCCAGGCAAATGCTAATAAAAAAAAAAACGAAAAAAAAAAAAAAACGGCACGAAATATAGCCCTAAAAAGGGCTTTTTGGGGTGCTGTGCTTGCAGCAGAGATGAGTGGAGTCCTTCTGGACTGTAGTGGACACTAAATACACTAGCCTAGCTATCGGCTAGATTTAGAGTTCTGCGGCCAAAGGGGTGCGTTAGCTACGCGTGCTTTTTTTCTCCCGCACCTTTTAAATACCGCTGGTATTTAGAGTTCACAGAATGGCTGCGTTAGGCTCCAAAAAGGGAGCGTATAGCATATTTACCGCCACTGCAACTCTAGATACCAGCGTTGCTTACGGACGTGGCCAGCTTCAAAAACGTGCTCGTGCACGATTCCCCCATAGAAAACAATGGGGCTGTTTGAGCTGAAAAAAAACCTAACACCTGCAAAAAAGCAGCGTTCAGCTCCTAACGCAGCCCCATTGTTTGCTATGCGAAAACACTTCCTAAGTCTGCACCTAACACCCTAACATGAACCCCGAGTCTAAAAACCCCTAATCTTACACTTATTAACCCCTAATCTGCCGCCCCCGCTATCGCTGACCCCTGCATATTATTATTAACCCCTAATCTGCCACTCCGTATACCACCGCAAGCTACATTATAGCTATGTACCCCTAATCTGCTGCGCCTAACACCGCCGACCCCTATTTTATATTTATTAACCCCTAATCTGCCCCCCTCAATGTTGCCTCCACCTGCCTACACTTATTAACCCCTAATCTGCCGAGCGGACCACACCGCTACTATAATAAAGTTATTAACCCCTAATCCGCCTCACTCCCGCCTCAATAACCCTATAATAAATAGTATTAACCCCTAATCTGCCCTCCCTAACATCGCCGACACCTAACTTCAATTATTAACCCCTAATCTGCCGACCGAATCTCACCGCTACTGTAATAAATGGATTAACCCCTAAAGCTAAGTCTAACCCTAACACTAAAACCCCCCTAAGTTAAATATAATTTAAATCTAATGAAATAAATTAACTCTTATTAAATAAATTATTCCTATTTAAAGCTAAATACTTACCTGTAAAATAAACCCTAATATAGCTACAATATAAATTATAATTATATTATAGCTATTTTAGGATTAATATTTATTTTACAGGCAACTTTGTATTTATTTTAACCAGGTACAATAGCTATTAAATAGTTAAGAACTATTTAATAGCTAAAATAGTTAAAATAATTACAAAATTACCTGTAAAATAAATCCTAACCTAAGTTAGAATTAAACCTAACACTACACTATCAATAAATTAATTAAATACAATACCTACAATTATCTACAATTAAACCTAACACTACACTATCAATAAATTAATTAAATACAATATCTACAAATAAATACAATGAAATAAACTAACTAAAGTACAAAAAATAAAAAAGAACTAAGTTACAAAAAATAAAAAAATATTTACAAACATTAGAAAAATATTACAACAATTTAAAACTAATTACACCTACTCTAAGCCCCCTAATAAAATAACAAAGCCCCCAAAATAAAAAAATGGCCTACCCTATTCTAAATTTAAAAAGTTCAAAGCTCTTTTACCTTAACAGCCCTGAACAGGGCCCTTTGCGGGGCATGCCCCAAAGAATTCAGCTCTTTTGCCTGTAAAAAAAACACATACAATACCCCCCCCCCAACATTACAACCTACCACCCACATACCCCTAATCTAACCCAAACCCCCCTTAAATAAACCTAACACTAAGCCCCTGAAGATCTCCCTACCTTGTCTTCACCTCACCGGGTCCCGATCTGTCCAGAAGAGCCTCCGATGTCTTGATCCAAGCCCAAGCGGGGGGCTGAAGAGTGATGTCCATCCTCGGGCTGAAGTCTGGATCCAAGCGGCGGCTGAAGAAATCCATCATCGGGCTGAAGTCGGAAGTCCATCATCGGGATGAAGTCGGAAGTCCATCATCGGGATGAAGTCTTCTATCAAGCAGCATCTTCAATCTTCTTTCTTCCGGAGCGGAGCGGAGCCATCTTCTTCCCAGCCGACGCGGATCCATCCTCTTCTAACGACGCCTACTAGCCGAATGACGGTTCCTTTAAATGACGTCATCCAAGATGGCGTCCGTCAAATTCCGATTGGCTGATAGGATTCTATCAGCCAATCGGAATTAAGGTAGTAAAATTCTGATTGGCTGATGGAATCAGCCAATCAGATTGAGCTTGCATTCTATTGGCTGTTCCGATCAGCCAATAGAATGCGAGCTCAATCTGATTGGCTGATCGGATCAGCCAATCGGATTGAACTTGAATCTGATTGGCTGATTCCATCAGCCAATCAGAATTTTCCTACCTTAATTCCGATTGGCTGATAGAATCCTATCAGCCAATCGGAATTCGACGGACACCATCTTGGATGACGTCATTTAAAGGAACCGTCATTCGGCTAGTAGGCGTCGTTAGAAGAGGATGGATCCGCGTCGGCTGGGAAGAAGATGGCTCCGCTCCGCTCCGGAAGAAAGAAGATTGAAGATGCTGCTTGATAGAAGACTTCATCCCGATGATGGACTTCCGACTTCAGCCCGATGATGGATTTCTTCACCCGCCGCTTGGATCCAGACTTCAGCCCAAGGATGGACGTCACTCTTCAGCCCCCCGCTTGGGCTTGGATCAAGACATCTGAGGCTCTTCTGGACAGATCGGGACCCGGTGAGGTGAAGACAAGGTAGGGAAATCTTCAGGGGCTTAGTGTTAGGTTTATTTAATGGGGGCTTGGGTTAGATTAGGGGTATGTGGGTGGTGGGTTGTAATGTTGGGGGGGTATTGTATGTGTTTTTTTACAGGCAAAAGAGCTGAATTCTTTGGGGCATGCCCCACAAAAGGTCCTTTTAAGGGCTGGTAAGGTAAAAGAGCTTTGAACTTTTTTAATTTAGAATAGGGTAGGGCATTTTTTTTATTTTGGGGGTCTTTGTTATTTTATTAGGGGGCTTAGAGTAGGTGTAATTAGTTTAAAATTGTTGTAATATTTTTCTAATATTTGTAAATATTTTTTTATTTTTTGTATCTTAGTTCTTTTTTATTTTTTGTACTTTAGTTAGTTTATTTAATTGTATTTATTTGTAGGTATTTTATTTAATTAATTTATTGATAGTGTAGTGTTAGGTTTAATTGAAGATAATTGTAGGTATTTTATTTAATTAATTTATTGATAGTGTAGTGTTAGGTTTAATTGTAACTTAGGTTAGGATTTATTTTACAGGTAATTTTGTAATTATTTTAACTAGGTAACTATTAAATAGTTCTTAAATATTTAATAGCTATTGTACCTGGTTAAAATAAATACAAAGTTGCCTGTAAAATAAATATTAATCCTAAAATAGCTACACTATAATTATTATTTATATTGTAGCTATATTAGGGTTTATTTTACAGGTAAGTATTTAGCTTTAAATAGGAATAATTTATTTAATAAGAGTTAATTTATTTCGTTAGATTTAAATTATATTTAATTTAGGGGGGTGTTAGTGTTAGGGTTAGACTTAGCTTTAGGGGTTAATCCATTTATTACAGTAGCGGCGAGATTCGGTCGGCAGATTAGGGGTTAATAATTGAAGTTAGGTGTCGGCGATGTTAGGGAAGGCAGATTAGGGGTTAATACTATTTATTATAGGGTTATTGAGGCGGGAGTGAGGCGGATTAGGGGTTAATAACTTTATTATAGTAGCGGTGCGGTCTGCTCGGCAGATTAGGGGTTAATAAGTGTAGGCAGGTGGAGGCGACGTTGAGGGGGGCAGATTAGGGGTTAATAAATATAATATAGGGGTCGACGGTGTTAGGGGCAGCAGATTAGGGGTTCATAGGGATAATGTAGGTGGCAGCGGTGTGCGGTCGGCAGATTAGGGGTTAAAAAATTTAATAGAGTGGCGGGGATGTGGGGGGGCCTCGGTTTAGGGGTACATAGGTAGTTTATGGGTGTTAGTGTACTTTAGAGCACAGTAGTTAAGAGCTTTATAAACCGGCGTTAGCCCAGAAAGCTCTTAACTACTGACTTTTTTTTGCGGCTGGAGTTTTGTCGTTAGATTTCTAACGCTCACTTCAGCCACGACTCTAAATACCGGCGTTAGAAAGATCCCATTGAAAAGATAGGATACGCAATTGGCGTAAGGGGATCTGCGGTATGGAAAAGTCGCGGCTGGAAAGTGAGACCCTTTAATGACTGACTCCAAATACCAGAGGGCGGTAAAAACCAGCGTTAGGAGCCTCTAACGCTGGTTTTGACGGCTACCGCCCAACTCTAAATCTAGCCGTATGTTTTTCCTATTAATGTCAGGAGCAAAAACACAACACGTCCTCTCATTAAGAAAGCAAGGTCGTTATGAGTCTAAAATGGCGGATTCCGAGTAGCTGGGAGGGTCTGTGAGGGAGTGTCTGATGTTGATAGGCTCTAATGTGTCAGATGGCTGTGACATAAAGGGTCAAAGTTTCCTCAATGATGACACATAGGGGCGGATCGAACATCGACATGTGTTCGCCCACAAACGCGAACGCGAACAAGCTATGTTTGCTGTGAACCGTTCGCGGGCGAACAGTTCGGGACATCACTAATAGCTATACGTTAGTTCTTGTTCATTGCCATATTGGCTATCTGTTCAGCTTTGTTGGGCTTGCTGCTCTGCCCTGTTACATATGATACGATCCGTGCCAATTAAATATTGCTGATTTCTATGAGATAAAATCTATAACTATTCAGACCACGATATGTGGATTATGGCACCTGTTATTTACATGATATGCAATCTACATTTTTACTCAACCAACAGTAAGCCTAGCTATAGCGTTCACACCCTGCCTACATGATAGAACCCTGGGGCGAACATTTGGTTGAGATGTCTCACAAGTCACAATCTCAATTTAACAAGCTGTGGAGACGAAACCTTTCTCTACTCTTTGTTTGCTACTTTTGATGTTTTATAATCTTATCAATTTGCTTTCTAATTTGCATTCTAAGCTGCACTACAGGATCCAGTAAACGCAGCAGTACTATTTGGACTACGTTTGGTAAGAAGGGAAATGTTTGTTAAACACTTTTAGTTTAATTTAGTTCAGTTTTGATTTTGATTCTAATTTAGTTTGTCAGAGGCATTATAATTCCTGATATTTCTGTTAAATACTGTGGCAGTTCTACTGTGAATTTGAGGGTTAGGGGCCTATTTAACAAAGGTCTGTCGGACCTGATCCGACAGTGCGGATCAGGTCCGACAGACCTCTCTGAATGCGGAGAGCAATACGGTCTCCATATTCAGCATTGCACCAGCAGTGCTGGTGCAACGCAGGGGGTGTCAATCAACCCGATCGTACTCGATCGGGTTGAATTGTGGCGATGTCTTTAGACCGCTGCTTCATAACTGTAGTTTCTGGCGATCCTGCTGTATCCGCTTTCTGATGTTTCCTTATAATTTTCTAGCTCACTAGTTCCACCATTTTGATTACAGAGTGAACCATAAAGCCTATAACACCTACTTCACCGTTACCAACCTCCAACATCTCCGTATATAATTGGACACACGAAAATAACTCATCAATCATTTCTGCCACTTTGCATTTAGCCCCATTTAGTTTAGTCTAGTTTAGTTTAATTTAATTTAGTTTAATTCACTTAGGTGTATAGTTTAGTTTTAATTATAGTAATAAAACCCCAATGGTGAGTGCACCAGTCACATGTAGCAATTATTGCTATCATTGGTAAAAAATTATAACAGCGCAATAGTGTAATCAACCGTTTGGAATTTTCCTACTGATACATCTTTTGTTATGATATTCTACTTTAACCACCCTGCGAGCTGGAACAATGCTCATATGTTGTAACTGTACTCACTGTTGGAAATAAATAAAATTAAACAAAAAAAATAAATCTTCAAAAACAGTCAAGTTGCCATGAAAATCAATCTCTATTTTCCCACAACGGCACCCTGAACTACCCATAGTGGATGCCAACAAATAAACACTGGAACCAATACACCAAACAAAACAACATCTCAAATTTAAAATGGTGGATTCATGATCTTTTAACCTGAATTCCATCCCTATCTCCTCTACAGCCAGAAACATTGGCAATATGACCAACATGCAAAATGAGTGATTCCTTTTGAATGGGGTTAATAGGGATGAGTGCACATTTGTGTTTGTTTGGAGTGGGATTTTTTTTTATTAAAATATATTTTTAATATAATTTACTGATTGGTATGCATTGGTATTGATATCTAAATTGATTTCACAACTAGTGATGAATGCAGATATGTGTTATTCATGTTTTTTTACATTTACATATTGAAGATGATGAGGATGATGTATTAAGTATCCTTTATTATTCTGTGCAAATCTATCAAAAAAATCATCAAAAAGGTCTGTCACTATTGTTGTTGTCATGGGCAGTGTCATCTTGTTTTTCTGGTCTGAGCATGCTGAGATTATAGTCCCATATGTGTTATCGGTTGATCTGTGGGGTTTGAGCATTTATAATGTACCTTTACCTGTTAAACTCTGTGTCCAGTGTGTGGTCAGTAGCCAATTGATAGCATGCGGTCAGACAGATTGTGATTACCAATGTCCACGTTTTCCATGCATAATATGGGTGAATTTTCTGAAATTTACTTGGATCCAATATGCTATTTTTCAAATATGAAAATGGTGTTATCGTTTGTATTGTGATTGCTGCTATGTTGAAAAAGGTGTATCTGGAGCTGTAAAATAAAACATAAACAGGATCAGAAAGACTGAAATCAACCCCAAAATGTCTTGACAAAAGGGTATACTAATAGTCTACTCTAATACTATTCAGATGGTGGTTAGGGGCAACATCAGGGCCCTTCAGTGCATTTTATATGACCACTTCTACATTTAGCTCTCTGGAGTTATTTTAAGGTGCTTCTAAGCTGGGAAATGCCGACATCATTTTCATTGCTGTGGGTTGACTTCCGTACTGTGTACCCAGTGGTAATATTGCTACTAGCATAATGTTGAAGCCAGTATATTGCCATGGCTTCTAGACTAATTAACACATCTTTGCTTTTTTTTTTCATTCATCAGAAATATGTTAAATGAGTGGTACCTTTAATAAGTCAACCAATTAATAGAGGCCACAACAAAAAATGTTAGTTTGTTCATGCAGTTAAAACCATTACTCTGGGTGCTTCCAGTGGAGGAGCATAAGTGCAAGGTCACACTAAACGCTGGCTTTGTGGTTCCCAGTGAGCTGTTGGCGGAGAACTCTCATGCTGAAATCCCTAGACCTTGGGCAGCTTGCTTAGCACACTCTACACCGCTACCGGTGCTCCACCAGTGTTACTACATCGCACTGAGCTGCATATTGCAGCAGTTCGAAAGGACTGGCTACCTTCTTTTTTTTACAGCATCGAGCATTAGCTCCATCTACCCTCATAACCATATCCTCTAAGGACTACAGCCGGTGTTCTCCCCCCCCTCCCATGGGTGCTGCGTGAGGAGGGGCAAATCCCTGTCTGCCCGGCTGTACTACATCTGAGCTTGGATAATTGGGTGCTCTCACGGACCGGGCTGCTGCCTATTTGTCCCGGTTCCCCCCTTCCAGGAGTACTGTGCGAGGGAGGCTATTCAATGACTGATCCAGAAGCGACCTGCAGGTAATTAATAACCATAACTGGGCTATTTCTGCAGGCCTATCTAAGAGTAAGTCGCTACCTGGCCTGCTACTCCATCCCTCCCACTGCTGCTGATTATCCTACCTGTATATCCCGGTGAGTTCATACCTCGGACCAAGCTGTTGTTTCTCTGTTGCATCACCCCTCCCACTGGTGCTTCGAGAGGGGTGCTCTGCTCTGTCTCCTTGGTGCTGCAGGCTTCTACCCAGGATTAGGGTGTCGCCTGCTCTGCTGTTCAATGCTACGTGCAAGGAGGGCTGCTTTACCTCTTAGATCCTATAGATCTTCGACAAGTTACTGCTGGCGTGTCTGAATTTTGAGGAGTGTTCTCATCGGGGCACCTTCACTGCACGGACCTTCCTGATTCCCCCCTCCCACCGGTGCTGCGTGAGGGGGCTTTCTGTTCGCTGCCACTGAGGCTGTTGCAGCGGAGCTCTGACTAAGACCGGACCCTGGGTTCTTTGTGTATCAGCTACGTGCTCCTGTGCTTGCTCAGGGGTCTGGCCCTGGGTATTGAGGGTTCTTCCCTTGATCGATCCTGAGCAGTGTGCGGGTCGCACCGCCTGGTTCTGTGCTCTTAAGGAAACCTATCACCTTCCTACGGTCACTTCACATGCATGAGCCACAGGATCTCGCACGGCCCTGGTGAAGCAGTAGCGTCCCCTGTGCGGGTTTGATGTGCAGGAACCCTATACTAAACTGACATAAGAACTAGTATAAAAGTACACTAAAACCACTTAGAAAAGAATTTTGTTCCATTTCCTAAATACAAACATAAATTTGTACCTAAGCTTTGGCCCTGTAAACTCTCTTTGCTTGGTACTGTAACATAATTGCTCTGGCTGAACATTACTAACCCATACTATATGTTTTTCACATAATTAAGATATATAAACAACTGTTTGGTACCTAATTAATTTGCAACCTATGGGCTTTGGAGCAACAACAATAACCCCATTTTTCTCTCCTCTTTTTTTTAAGACAAGCTACCTGACCTTATTTTTGAAAATCCACCTGGGGGCTCTAAGGCTATCTGAGACTAATAAAAAAAATATTTTTTTATTCTCTTTCATGATGGGGGTCTCCCAGAATTGCTATTTTTACTAAAAAGGTAACTGTAGACTTACTAGTCTCTTTCTCTTCCTTATATTGTTCTTTTTTGTACTGGATTTACTGCTTTAGGGATTTTTTATATGAACGGGATGTTTTCCCTACCCCCATACAATAAGAACTAAAAATTCTCTTTCTTTTCCTTTTTTTTTTTTGTCATACCGGTGTATGTATGTGGGGGTAGGCAAGAATTAACACTGGTTCTCTAAGTATAAACATCTCTTGGAAGCTCATTTTGGTACTCCACTGCTGGTTTTGTCTCTTTTGGTTCGGTTGGATAGGACGGTCGTCTGCGGGGTTCTCCTCTGTTGATCTTTGTTCCGACTGGTCCGTGTTCATCATTTACTACCTCCCATAACTGACCTAGAATCTCTTTAAACACTATTTTTGCATCTCCTTTCTTTTTTATCCTTTTCTCTCTCTTTCTAGTCACAGATAACATTAATTCACTTATTCACTTGGAAGGCGTATCTCACTCCCCTTTTTTTGTTTAGTTAATGGTGCTGTGGGTAAACACCAACTCTTTTTTCACGTGTTAGGTTTTTCTTTTTTCACTTCATCACCCCAGGGGGGGTTCCCCCATTACCTCCCTGCCTCCTCTCACATCTCTTGGGTCAATTGATAACTGTTTCTTTCACTTTTATAATCACATGGATACATTTTTAAACACTCACTCCAAAACTTCACCCTCAGTTATGGCAGTTAGACAAAGAGACAGGAAGAACAAAAACTCAAGACCTCGACGGACGCACAACCTGTTGCTATCAATCCTCCGCTTCAAAAAAAACCATTAGATATTTAATCTCTGGTTTCTAGTATCCCTGAAGCTCTGGTTTCCAAATTTGACATTCTCAAAAATGAGATTAAACAAGATATTTCACTTTTAATAAGTGAGATTAGACAATTTGCTAGTAGACTATCTGAGGTAGAACAAAGAGTCTTGGATCTAGAAGATATTACTGTAGGTCATAACACTAAGCTAGAAGCTACAAACACCAACCTTTAAAAATCCAGAGTAAACTAGAAGACTTAGAGAACCGCTCCAGAAGGAACAATTTCAGAGTTATTGGGGTACCAAAAGAGAAGCAATATGAGGACCTTAATAAATTGTTAATGGCTACATTACTGCAACTCCTACAGATTCCAGACTCTCAGCCCCAAATAGTACTAGAGAGGGTACATAGGCTAGGCTCACTCATACCGGGTAAAGTGAACACAAGACCTAGGCCAATTATTGCCAAAGCACTAAATTTCCAAGATAAAGTCATGCTGTTGCAATTTTTTCGAAAGAATCAGCCCGTATTTCTTGGGGACGCAAAAATTATGCTTTTTCAGGATTTCTCTGCAGAGACAGCTGCAAAGAGGAGATATTTAGCTCCAATTTGCATGAAATTAATCAACCAAGGTCTCCGAGCTACCTTAATTAATCCAGCTAGGCTGAAGCTAACGGTGGATAACCACACACTTTTTTTTGATTCTCCTAAAGATGCAGAGAAATTATATACTGACCTATCCCTCTTACTAATAGTGAAGTTAGATAGTACATTTTTGTATTTTATAAGTCTTAGTCCTTTTGTGACTGGGTTCTGTTGGCCATGAGAAAGAGTGGGCCAATCAGGTTTTTTCTCTCTCTCACCCTTTTATATTTTCCCTAGACGAAGGACATGGCAGGTAGATTTAAGTTAACCTCCTGGAACATTGGAGGCATTACATCCCCTATTAAATGGAAAACAATAATATCCCATTTGAGGAAAATAAACACTGATATTGCCTTCTTACAGGAAACCCATTTAAAGTTAGAGGAAGTCCTTAAGCTTAAATGTTCTTGGGTTGCGTGGAGAGGAAAGGAAGCATTGCGATCCTTCTAGGGAAAAGGATAAACTATGAAGTTCTTCACATCAATGCGGACTTAGAGGGGAGATTATTAATGGTAAAAATTAAACTTGCCAAAAAACTTTATACATTATGTAATATATATGCACCTAATGTCTTTAATTTAGCCTTCTGGGAAGTATTGCAAGTTAAAATTACGTCATATGCAGAAGGTTATCTGATACTAGGGGGAGACTTCAACATGACACCACAGTACCCTTTAGATAAATTATGACAGAATCCTTTGTGTCTTAAAAGTAAAAAAGACAACCTAGAGTCAAAACTGTTTACTAGGCTTTTTCAGAATCTTAGGGTTAGGGATCTTTGGAGATCACAAAACCCTGAGAGCAGAGATTTTACATGTCTCTCCAAGGCACACACGTCATTTTCTAGAATCAACTTATTTCTTGTAGATGAAAGGCTGTGTACAATGAGAGTTTTAGCAGGGTTTCTTCCCATTTGCATTTCGAATCATGCCCCTATCTTTCTTGATTTCCAGCTGAGTAACCCTCTTTCTACAAATCGTCGGTTTTTCTTTCCCGTATATTTGTCATCAGACCTTAAGCTCAAAAACTGGCTCAAATCCAAGTTCGAGGAGTATGCTTTTTTTAACCAGGAATATGTCAGTCGACCCACTGTCTTCTGGGAAACTGCAAAATCGGTCCTCAGAGGGGAGATACTAGCCTACAGCATTAACAGGACAAAGAAATTCAAATTAAGGGAAAGAGAAGTCTTGAAATCAGTATCTAACTCGTATAATGGTCATTTACTAGAGAAAACACCAGAGAGTTGGGCAAGATACACTCGAGCGCTAAGGGAAAGGGATTATTTCCTTCTCTATAGGGCTACTCAGAAAGATCTAAGATTTCAGGCTAAGTTATATAGGTATGGAAATAAAACAGGGAAACTCCTTGCAAACCTAGTCAAGAGAGAGAGGTTCACCCCTGATTGAATCCCTTCAAAGTGAAGGTAAACCCCTGATGACAGCAGAAGAACTTTTGAAGGCCTTTTCAGACTACTACCAAGATTTGTACTCCCTCAAGATCTCAAACAACCTCGAGCGTGAGGATTTCTGGAGCAAAATCTCCTATCTGACCTTAACACTTGATTTAGCCGAAACTCTCAATTCTCCCATTTCTGAGTTAGAAGTGTCTAGAGCAATTCAGAATCTCTCTGTGAACAAAGGCCCAGGCCCGGATGCCCTTCCCAATTAATTGTATAAAATATTATCTCCTTTATTGTACCACACTTAACCATGCTCTTAAATGATATGTTTAATCAGGGAAATTTGGCCTCATCTAATTTTTATATAATATTTTCAAATAGCATTTATTCTCTGCTAAAGAAGCTGGATAGGGATTGCTGCCTGTGCTTAACCCTTAAAAGCACAAATATGGACAAAAAGTTGCACTTGGTGCTTTCCTTAGCACCAGGTGTTCTCCATTAGTACCTCAAACAGTCTTTTTAGGCAGTAATAATCTCCAAGTATAGGCTTTTTTGGGTAACAATTTCTCAAGATATGCATACACTGTAATACTTTGTAAGCAAATGCTCCGACTTGTAGAAATGAACAGTTCATACACTTTGGTCTTCAACTATAAAACATAGCTTTTATTAGTAAAAAGTGAGTAAAAAATATAAATTCACAGACCTTAGTGTTGTTGGTATGTATAGCATATTTCATTACCGTTACCTCCGACCCCTAAATATGCGTCACCAGGTGCGTTTCGCCATAGCTTTATCAATGGTGAACATCGATAGTATCCATCGATAAAGCTACGGCTGTGAATTTATATTTTTTACTAACTTTTTACTAATAAAAGCTATGTTTTTATAAAAGTCTATACTTGGACATTATTACTGCCTAAAAAGACTGTTTTTGATATAATATTATCTCCTTTATTGTACCACACTTAACCACGCTCTTTAATGATATGTATAATCAGGGAAATTTGGCCTCATCTAATTTTGCTACTTCCTACACCACTCTGATTTTAAAGTAAGGGAAGGACCCTGCTAAGAAAGAATCTTACAGACCTATAGCTCTGCTGAACACGGACTACAAACAACTTACTTCTATCCTAGCGCAAAGGCTTCAATCCCTTCTTCCTAGCATTATTCACAAGGATCAAGCTGGATTCTTGTTTAAACAGAACTCGCCAGCTAAAATAAGGGAAGTCTTTCTTACCATAGATAATTTCAAAACCATGGAGAGGCTTGGGTATGGTGAGGGGGAGGGCACCTCGGATCTAGCAATTATTTCAATTGATACCGAAAAAGCCTTTGATTTGGTGCACTATGACCATTTACTATCTACTCTCCATCCCTTTGGCATTAGAGGTAACTTTCTTAACTTCATTGACAATTTATATAGGAAGGCCTCTACAAAGATGCTAGTAAATAGTTTGATGTCCCCTGATATAATGCTAAGAAGAGGAACCAGACAGGGGTGCCCTCTCTCTCATCTTCTCTTTGATATCTCCATTGAACCCCTGGCTATATTTTAATTAGACAGCAACTGGAAGGCATTAAGGAGCTTAAAATAGCACTTTACGCTGATGACATTCTTATATACACTACAAATGCTACCAATATTCCGAAGCTCCTTTCAATTATCGGATCTTTTTCTGGATACAGGGTTAATACCACAAAATCTGAATTTTTGTGGATTAAGCAAACTAAAGAATCTCCTCTAAACTTACCTTTCAGCGTAGTCTCAGATTAATTTAAGTATCTCGGCATTACAATATCCTCTAACCCTGACAGCTGGTACAGTCTAAATATTCTCCCGGTGCTAAAAAAAATTAAAGAAAGCCTGAAAATTTGTCAAAATCTCCCCCTCTCTCTCTCAGGTCGCATAGCCCTATACAATATGATTCTCCTCCCTAAACTTCTATATATTCTTAAGAACACTCCATTGATTTTGAAGGGGAAAGATATTATGATGTTCAACACCGCATTGAGACGTTTTATTTGTCAGAACAAAAACCTAGAATTTCACTTCCTAAACTTTCCCTCCCTAGGAAATATGGCGGGCTTGCCTTGCCAGATCTCCGACTCTACAACCACATTTTTCTTGTGCGTATAGTAACGGACTGGATTTTTTCGAGAGACTATGTCACAGATAATGAGCTGGAAAAAAGTATAACCTTTCCCTTTCTTCCTGTAGCGTTAATTTATTGTAACTCTAGTTCAATTCCCTGTGAAGTGAAAACATTTAGAACTATTATCAACCCGATACAGGCATGGAGGAGGACTTGTAATTCTCTAGATGTAGAGCATAGGGTTTCCAAATATATGCCACTGAGGGGTAACCCCCAATTTCAAGCGGGGCTACACTCAATACTTTTTCAAAAGTGGAAAAGTTTAGGTCTCAGTAATGTCTCTCATATGTTAGATTTCGACAGGAGATGTATTAAAACTTTCGGCTCCCTTAGGGGGGAATTCAATCTCCCTCAAAAGGACTTTTTTGCTTATTTACAAGCTAGACATTTTGGGCTCAAATTAATAAGCAACTTTGACTGGAATTGGTCCCTAGGGAGCATTGAGAGCTGTCTTGTCCTAGTCAAAAATGGGCACATGTCAATCTCTTTTAGTTATAAATCTCTGAGCTCTCTCAAGGGTGTTCTTAACTTGGAAAAGATCTTTTTCAATTGAGCTGCAGCAACACTGCAAAATAGTCTGGATCCTAGTCTTGCCCAATCCTCAATTTTAGAAGTTATGCGAGTTACCCTCTCCTATTCTTGGAGAGAATCACACATCAAATTACTTCTTATGACCTACTTTATGCCGGATAAAGGCTTGTATCAACTAATCTTGTGCATATGTTATGGGATTGCCCAAGAATCAGATATTTCTGGCTTAAACTACAGTATTGGCTGAAAAAAACGTTGGGGATTTCCCCTCTGACTCTGACATTGAAAACACAGTGTTCCTTTGGATTGATTCAAAGAATCAGCAGGTTAGCAACACAATTGTTAATTTGGCCATATTAGCAGCTACTTATCTAATTTTCAAAAAATGGAAAGGGAGAGCGACTCCCAGTATACCAGAAATTAAGAATTGCTTGAAGAAACAATGCATTTTAGAACAGATTGATACTAACTTAAATGATGAACGTGACATAAGGGAGTTTTTCTGAAATGGTCACCCTTCATTAAAGTCCTCACCCCTAATGAAATCGAGTATTTAATCTACCCATTTAGAAATTCAGAATTGGTCTTGCTGGGTTTGTGGTAACCTGCCACCTTCATGCATCTCTTTCCCTTTCCCCACAGCTTTTTTTTTTTTTTGGTTTTGTTCAGTTTTGAGTTGCTATGTTTTCATTCCTTGACTGAGGGTTTTTTGGAAAACAAAAAGCTTGAAAAGTATATAACAGTCTCTGTAATATTCTAAGAACTGGTATATATATGTTGCTTTATTCTATATTTGTTAATGATAAACAAAATAGTATGTATAAGTCTGTGATAATAGGCCGAAGATTGGGCCTCTATTGTTCATGTTATGCATTTTGTCTCACCCGAGGGCACGGGAAAACCTTTGTGTCTTTTATATTTTTTTCTTTTTCATTTGCATTGCCTGATGGGTTCCTGTTACTTTAATTTCTTTTCCTGTTGCATTTAAATAAAAGAGTAAAAAACAAAAACAAAAAAAACGTTACTCTAAATGTGGGAAAGACTTTTATGCAAGTGGGAAAGGCTTCAAATTTGCATTACTCAATAAGGATCCTTGTTAGCTGAATGATTCCTAAATCCATGAGCACATACAGCAGAATTTGTAACAATGCTGTGTATATATAGTTGTCAAGACCCTTCTGAGTCCCCCTAGGTATTCTTTCTATGGGGAAGAAAATAGAATTAAAGGATACTAAGAGAGAAATAATTACAATTTGCAATAGAAGCAACATTGGATTTTTTTAAATTCACAGGTTGAATGTGAATCATGAGAGTTCATTTGGAGGTATACTGTATGTCTCTTTAAATAGTAATTATGCTAAATAATTAGACATGAGGTTATGTAAATAAAAGTAAATAATAGATTATATTAAAAGGTAAGTGAACAATAGTTCATGCAACCACTGCATTCCATTAATTCAGCATGTACTTTGCATTAAGACTATTCAACACCACTATTCCAGTTAATAAAAAAAAATGTATATTTTTTGTAGCATTGACTTCCTGGAAAATCCATTTTTGCTAAGAATATCTTGGCTGTTTGCGTAGCTTTTTCAACAGTAATTTTAGTTTTTCTACACATTCAGTTTATATGTTAATAAACACAATAGTTTCTCTTTTTTTAAGTAAAATGTTAAAAAATATTACCAAACTCATACCTCTATTACGTATAATGGTAGCACATTGTCTGAAAAAAATCTCACAAGATTATGTGGCTATACCATGAGATCACAGTAAAGCAAAGCAAGACCTCAGCACTGAAAATTGCTGATTGGCAGTTAGTTTCCCCCCCCCCCCCCACCATGCAAATTAGATGACACGATACAGCCAACACCTCAGCAGTCACTTATTACATTGAGTGTAAAGTATTTAAAGGACATTCTAATACAAAAAAATATTTTAGCATCTAAGTTTATGATTATATTGCTAAATTCCTAAATAGACAATATCATGCTGTTTCTAAAAAGATTTAAGCTTTTGTTGTTGAATTTAAATTAGCAGTTACCTATCTGTCAATTTTAAAACAACATAATTTTTTATGTTGGTTGTGTTGCCACACAATTATCTGACACATTGCCCCTTCAAATTTTGGGTTCTGGATCCACCCATGAGGAACTTAGACTTTCATAATGCAGATAGAGCACACAATTTTAAACAACTTTCCAATTCCCTTCCATTATGTAAATGTACACAATCTTTTTATATGCACACTTACTGAGGCACCAGCTCCTACTGAGCATGTGCTAGAATTCACACTATATAGGTATATGTATTTTGTAATTGGCTAATGGTGGTCCCATGATGCAGTGGGAAGGAAAATTTAACTAAGTTTGAAATTTGTCAGAAAAACATCTATTACACGTTTGAAATTCAAACTAACTGCTTTTGCATTGTGTTTTTATTATGATTTGTTGATTATGCAATTCTGCTTTGTTTAGTAGTCCTTTAAATTAAAGGGATATAAAACACATTTTTTTCTTTCATAATTCAAATGGAGCATGCTATTTTAAGCAACTTTCTAATTTATTCCTATTATAAATGTTTCTTCCATCTCTGGGTATCTTTATTTGAAAAAGCAGGAATTAAGCTTAAGAGCTGGCCCATTTGTGGTTCAGCACCTGGGTAGCACTTGCTGATTGGTGACTACATTTAACTACCAATCAGCAAGCACTACCCAGGTGCTGAACCAAAAATGGGCTGGCACCTAAGCTTACATTCCTGCTTTTTTCAAATAAAGATACCCAGAGGACACAGAAAAATTGATAATAGGAGTAAATTAAAAAGTAGTGTAAAATTGCATGCTCTATCTGAATTATGAAAGAAAAAAATTGGCTTTCATAGCCCTTTAAAGAAAAAAGCATATAAAATAAATTATGAAAGTGCAATGATATTTTTTTTATTTACATAGCAATATGCTTTTCAGTCATCAATATACAATAAGTAGAATATAGTAAAGTGAGGAAAAAATGCATTTTATAACAACACTAACATGCTCTATTATAAGCTGGATTTTTCAAATAAAAAATATCACTGAAACATGTATGTATGTAATCATTATGTATTCAGACTGTCATTTGCCATAAAAGTAAGATAGATAGATAGATAGATAGATAGATAGATAGATAGATAGATAGATAGATAGATAGATAGATAGATAGATAGATAGATAGATAGATAGAGATAGATATAGATAGATAGACAAAAGACAGATATATGATAGGCAGAGGAAAGATAGATAGATAGATAGATAGATAGATAGATAGATAGATAGACAAAAGACAGATATATGATAGGCAGAGGAAAGATAGATAGATAGATAGATAGATAGATAGATAGATAGATAGATAGATAATAGATAGATACAATAATGGACAGAGGACAGATAGATAGATAATAGATAGATTAGATAGATAGATAGATAGATAGATAGACAAAAGACAGATATATGATAGGCAGAGGAAAGATAGATAGATAGATAGATAGATAGATAGATAGATAGATAGATACGATAATGGACAGAGGACAGATAGATAGATGATAGATAGATTAGATAGATAGATAGATAGATAGATAGACAAAAGAAAAATAGATAGATGATAGGCAGAAGAAAGATAGATAGATAGATAGATAGATAGATAGATAGATAGATAGATAGATAGATAGATAGATAGATAATGGACAGAGGACAGATAGATAGATAGATAGATAGATAGATAGATAGATAGATAGATAGATAGATAGATAGATGATAGATAGATTAGATAGATAGATAGATAGATAGATAGATAGATAGATATATAGAAGACAGATGGATAGATATATGATTGATAGATAGATAGATGATGATAGATAGATAGATAGATAGATAGATAGATAGATAGATAGATAGATAGATAGATAGATAGAAGACAGATGGATAGATAGATGATAGATTGATAGATAGATAGATAGATAGATAGATAGATAGATAGATAGATAATGGGTGGATGATAGATAGATAGATAGATAGATAGATAGAAGACAGATAGATAGATAGATAGATAGATAGATAGATAGATAGATAGATAGATAGATAGATAGAAGACAGATGGATATGTAGATGATAGATTGATATATAGATAGATAGATAGATAATGGGTGGATGATAGATAGATGATAGATAGATAGATAGATAGATAGATAGATAGATAGATAGATAGATAGATAGATAGATAGATAGATAGATAATGGGTGGATGATAGATAGATTGATATATAGATAGATAGATAGATAGATAGATAGATAGATAGATAATGGGTGGATGATAGATAGATAGATAGACAGACATAATAAATAGATGTATTTAGATATACTATAGATGTACAGTATTTATATTATATACAATATAATTGTTTTTATAAAAAACAGATAAATGAACTCTTGTTTTCTCACTAATGTAGGCAGACAGATCAATAAAGCAGAGCAATGGAATTCCTAGAAAGAGATAAATAGAATCTAGCTGTTAAGAAATATAATAAGTCTATTTGGAAAAATAAATATCCCTGTGCACAATGAATTATTATTTTTAACATAAAGAAATACCAATATGAGACCTTGAGCTGTGTCACAGTTCAGTTGTAACCACATCCAGTGCTTCTAGAGAGGCTGCAAAGATCCGAAAAATAGATACTGATAACAATTCTATTAAGGGGAAGAGTGAGTAACTGAAGCTCCTCTGCATAACAACCATACAATGAGAAGCAGAATCCATAATGAAATGAATCCGTACATTAACAGCTTGTTGATAAAAATTCTAGTCAAGCTCAATAGCTGTGGAAAGCAAAGAAGGGAATAAAATAACAGTGATGCTCTATAGTCATATTTTCCTCTTATGAAATTTGATAAGGATGTTCTGTGTTTTTTTTTTTCTCTTGCTTTCTTTACTCCAAATATTGTTCTTTCTTGACTTCACTTCTTTTTACACCCGCGATAAACCCCTTATCGCTCGCACGTAGCTGTTAGCACTCCACTCGTAATCTGGCCCTAAATGTTTTATAAGGAATTGTCAGTTTCATGTCCCTTTAAAATGGACATAAGGTAGGTTATGGAAATCAAAGACAAAAAATATAGATAACCAGAAGAAAGGCTGATGCCATTCCTACTGTAAAATGTGAGGCTTTCAATTATGTTTTCCTTTTAATTTGCCAGCTGCTACCATTGTACTGTCAGTTGCTAATTAACTCTACATTTTAAAGGGACAGTAAACAGATCTGAAAACTGAAAGAGCACATGGCTGGCTTCACAAGCCTAAACCTGACACAAACTGTATCTGTCCATAATTGTATCTTTTACTGCTGTAGCCGAACAATGAAGATTGTATTAACACAATGACAATGGCAAGCCCAGTCAACTCAAGACTCAAGTCCAGACTGGCTCATCCAACTAACTTAAGTGGTGGATACGTTTTACTATTGAGAAACTTTGGCATCAAACTGCTGGTTGGATGAATGAAGAAAAATGTTGTAATTTCACTGTGTTTATTGTCCCTTTAAGTGTTACTGCTGTTAAACCTGATAATGCTTTGAAAAGCTCTCTAAATGTACTATAACCTGGTTTCTCAACAGCCAGGCTGCGGCCTAGTACCGGGCGTTGACGGCCCTGCTGGTGGGCCACAACCCGACATACCTTCACTGCATGCTATGACAGGCCCGTCAACTTACACATGAGGAATACCGTGTAGCTGGGCTGCGCACAAAACTGGCCTGTCTGAGTACTATTTGCACAAGGGCTTGTGTGCGCTGTGACCACTTAGCGTCAGTTCACTGGGCGGACAGTGCCGGACAAGGAGCACATGGAATCGGACCTGGACAGGTAAGTTTGTGATACCTGCCCACTGACACCAATAACACCAATGAAAGTATATAGTCTCTTCCCCCACTGATACCAATGCATTTTAATACATACATGTATGTGTTTATATACAGTATATAAAGTATATATATGTGTTTGTATATTTATGTGTGTGTATATATATATATATATATATATATATATACTGTATATATATATATATATATATATATATATATATACAGTGTGTTTGGTTGAAGGCATGCATTGTGTGGCTGTAGGTTAGGGACTCAGGGAGAAAGAGACCTTGATGTGGTCATGGGCCTATTACCATATGGCCAAATGCAGTAGCTAAGTCTTCCATTTTGCTTTTATTCTATCTGTGTGCTTGCAAGAAAGTACCAGACTTTATTTGTGTTGTATGTATGTATAAATAAATAAAAAAAAAAAAAAAAAAAAAAAAAAAAAAAAAAAAAAATATATATATATATATATATATAAATAGTTGCTATTTTTCTCTCTATTTTCTATATCCAACCATCCATCACATAAATAGAAAAGTTCTTAATTTATGCATTTTACAAATAAGGCAAATCTTTTTTATTAAGATTGCCAATGTATTTTTTTTCTTTTCCATACTTAACTTTTTATGCATTTTCTTTATCTATCATTAATTTTATCCTTTTACTTATCTTTCAAAATAAGGTTTGTTATGCTTTGAAGTTCACTGAGCTATTTTTTCTGCATGGAGATTGACATATCTAATAATGCCTTAAGCCTGTTTTTAATGAATCACATATCCCTTAGGCCCCTTATCTTTGTACTCTTGAAGCTGTTTATATTACCTAAAAGTTATATTTTATTTAGAATATTTTCCATTTCTCTCATGGATGATACAGCTTTCTTTTTGCCCTTTCTAACACATATTAGTTAAGTTTATGTTTTATTTCTTTATTGGTTTTTTTTTTATTGTTTTCAATGTTCTGCAATTTGTAAACCACACTCTGAAATCTCCAGCCTGTTCATGAAATGTCTATATGTGTTGCTTTTGGAAATGTAATATTTATCTATACTAGAGTTATTGTATAATTACTATTCTATTCATTAATGGCATATAAAAAGGTGAACAGGCATAATCAACATAAATTATTCCGCTCAATAAAATAACAACTGCATTGCATTGTTATTAAAAATGTTACTATGTTAAATAAATATTACCTCTTGAAAACTGCATTAAACTGTCATGGCTGGGACAGAGAATACATTATTATTATTTTATTTCCAGTAAAATGGTGTGCTTAAGTAGGTTCTGTAATGCTCTTGGGATATTACCCTATCAGTCCAAACTTGGCCAGTAGTCTTCTTAACCCAGCATCAAGTGGAAGGAGAAGGAAATATGCCAGAACAAAGTGAGATGTATGAAATGAGGTAAGCAGTACTCATGATAGACAGGGCAGACCAAGGAATCAGCAGAAAAGAGCAGAGTGGTCAGACAGGCAGAGTTCAGCAACAAATGGGCAATCCAGCAATTCAGGGGTTAAACAGCAGAGTGGTCAGACAGGCAGAGTTCAGTAACAATAAGGCAATCCAGAAATTCTGGGGTTAAATAGCATAGAAGTCAGACAGGCAGAGTTCAATAGTGTAACGGATTCCTGGCTGCAAGGGTTAAACACCTACCCCCTACAACCTCACCCCTGTTGTTTCTCAGTGGTTTTGGGCTCCTCAGAGCAACCACCATGTCTGGAAGCTGTTTGTTTGCTTTGTGTTGGCTTGGTTTTGGTGTTAAGAGAAGAGCTGGTCTATGACCAGGAAAACCCTCCTAGGCTGGCCGGGCTCCTGGAACTCCCATTCGGCCGTCTCACAACGGACACCCGTCTAATCCCTCTCAGGCTGACCGGGCTCCTGGAACTCCCGGTCGGCCACAGGACAGCAAGACACCAGCACTAGCTTTGTTTGTGGGTGGGTAAGCCGGTACTAAACAGAGTGTCACAGAGAGAGGCAGTGTGGCCATGGAACTTAAGGACACTGGAACTTGTGGGACAGCAATTGTTTGGGAGCCAGCCTTAGCAAACTTGTTTGGGACTTTGCCTTATGTGACTATCCCTGCGCCCAGGGCGTAGGGTATAAATGCCATCAGGAACCCCCCAGGATGCCCCAAGTTCAGGATAGATGGGATAACCTCTCCCAGCAACCGAGAAGTGGATGGCCACCGTCGGACAGCCCCAGGCCGACCAGTTAAGGGTCTAGCCGGGTCTGCCGAACTGGAGGGGGGGAGATGTCACAGATACCGGGCTGCAAGAGTTAAACCCCTACCCCCTACAACCTCACCCCTGTTGTTTCTCAGTGGTTTTGGGCTCCTCAGAGCAACCACCATCTCTGGAAGCTGTTTGTTTGCTTTGCATTGACTTGGTTTTGGTGTTAAGAGAAGAACTGTCTATGACCGGGAAAACCCTCCTAGGCTGGCCGGGCTCCTGGAACTCCCAGTCGGCCCCTCACAACGGACACCCGCCTAACCACTCTCAGGCTTGGCGGGCTCCTGGAACTCCCGGTCGGCCACAGGACAGCAGGACACCTGCTAACTTTACCCCTGGTCGCTCCAGCAGCCCTTTGCCCCAGAGCTCCGCTCTTTTGGGGATTTGAAGGGGAGCTCCTTTGGGAACTGGGGGTTTTGGAAACCCCTAACCCCATAACTTCAACGGACTGTAACTCCGGTCTCCAATAACGATTCATACTTATTTACAGGGAGTGCAGAATTATTAGGCAAATGAGTATTTTGACCACATCATCCTCTTTATGCATGTTGTCTTACTCCAAGCTGTATAGGCTCGAAAGCCTACTACCATTAAGCATATTAGGTGATGTGCATCTCTGTAATGAGAAGGGGTGTGGTCTAATGACATCAACACCCTATATCAGGTGTGCATAATTATTAGGCAACTTCCTTTCCTTTGGCAAAATGGGTCAAAAGAAGGACTTGACAGGCTCAGAAAAGTCAAAAATAGTGAGATATCTTGCAGAGGGATGCAGCACTCTTAAAATTGCAAAGCTTCTGAAGCGTGATCATCGAACAATCAAGCGTTTCATTCAAAATAGTCAACAGGGTCGCAAGAAGCGTGTGGAAAAACCAAGGCGCAAAATAACTGCCCATGAACTGAGAAAAGTCAAGCGTGCAGCTGCCAAGATGCCACTTGCCACCAGTTTGGCCATATTTCAGAGCTGCAACATCACTGGAGTGCCCAAAAGCACAAGGTGTGCAATACTCAGAGACATTGCCAAGGTAAGAAAGGCTGAAAGACGACCACCACTGAACAAGACACACAAGCTGAAACGTCAAGACTGGGCCAAGAAATATCTCAAGACTGATTTTTCTAAGGTTTTATGGACTGATGAAATGAGAGTGAGCCTTGATGGGCCAGATGGATGGGCCCGTGGCTGGATTGGTAAAGGGCAGAGAGCTCCAGTCCGACTCAGACGCCAGCAAGGTGGAGGTGGAGTACTGGTTTGGGCTGGTATCATCAAAGATGAGCTTGTGGGGCCTTTTCGGGTTGAGGATGGAGTCAAGCTCAACTCCCAGTCCTACTGACAGTTTCTGGAAGACACCTTCTTCAAGCAGTGGTACAGGAAGACGTCTGCATCCTTCAAGAAAAACATGATTTTCATGCAGGACAATGCTCCATCACACGCGTCCAAGTACTCCACAGCGTGGCTGGCAAGAAAGGGTATAAAAGAAGAAAATCTAATGACATGGCCTCCTTGTTCACCTGATCTGAACCCCATTGAGAACCTGTGGTCCATCATCAAATGTGAGATTTACAAGGAGGGAAAACAGTACACCTCTCTGAACAGTGTCTGGGAGGCTGTGGTTGCTGCTGCACGCAATGTTGATGGTGAACAGATCAAAACACTGACAGAATCCATGGATGGCAGGCTTTTGAGTGTCCTTGCAAAGAAAGGTGGCTATATTGGTCACTGATTTGTTTTTGTTTTGTTTTTGAATGTCAGAAATGTATATTTGTGAATGTTGAGATGTTATATTGGTTTCACTGGTAAAAATAAATAATTGAAATGGGTATATATTTGTTTTTTGTTAAGTTGCCTAATAATTATGCACAGTAATAGTCACCTGCACACACAGATATCCCCCTAAAATAGCTAAAACTAAAAACAAACTAAAAACTACTTCCAAAAATATTCAGCTTTGATATTAATGAGTTTTTTAGGTTCATTGAGAACATGGTTGTTGTTCAATAATAAAATGAATCCTCAAAAATACAACTTGCCTAATAATTCTGCACTCCCTGTATTGACTGTTCCATCTGGGGACCGAGAGCTTTAAAATGACACCCTTGCAGGGAGAGATGGATGTCGATAACTCTCCCGAACAGCAGAACCCCTTCCTGGGAGAGGAGACAGTCGGTCTCTCTCCCCAGCGGCAGAGCCATCCCCTGGGAGCGGAGTAGTCATCCTCCCTCCCCATAAGCAGAACCTCTTCCTGGGAGAGGAGACAGTCAGTCTCTCTCCCCAGCGGCAGAGCCATCCCCTGGGAGCGGAGGTAGTCGTCCTCCCTCCCCGTAAGCAGAAACCCTTCCCGGGAGAGGAGACAGTCGGTCTCTCTCCCCAGTGGCTGAGCAAGGAGCTGGGAGAGGAGACAGTCAGTCTCTCTCCCCAGCGGCAGAGCCATCCCCTGGGAGTGGGGGTAGTTGTCCTCCCTCCCCTTACAGAGAAGCCCTTGCAGGGAGAGACAGGTGTCGATATCTCTCCCCAGTGGCCGAATCCCTTTCTAGGAGAGGAGACAGTTGGTCTCTCTCCCCAGCGGCAGAACCCTGTATAGGGAGCAGAGGCAGCCGGTCTCCCTCCCCAGTGACAGCACAGTTTCCCATGGAGCGGAGGTAGCAGACCTCCCTCCCCAGCGGTAGGTTTCCTTCTCAGGAGAAGAGACAGACGGTCTCTCCCCTCAGTAGTTTGGCAGGGTCTCTACCCTTTTCTTGTCCTGGAGTATTTCTCACCAGGGGCAGGCATTGGATTGGGCAAGGAGGATAAAAGCTTATGCAGTTGGTGCCACATGTTTGGGCACCCGAGCTTTGCCTGCCCCACCAAGGAGCAACCTCCCCCTCCGGTCTGGGGTGGGAATACAGCTGGTAAACCAACACTAGCTTTGTTTGTTGGTGGGTAAGCCGGTACTAAACAGAGTGTCACAGAGAGAGGCAGTGTGGCCATGGAACTTAAGGACACTGGAACTTGTGGGACAGCAATTGTTTGGGAGCCGGCCTCAGCAAACTTGTTTGGGACTTTGCCTTATGTGACTATCCCAGCGCCCAGGGTGTAGGGTATAAATGCCAGCAGGAACCTCTCAGGATGCCCCAAGTTCAAAATAGATAGGATAACCTCTCCCAGCAACCGAGAAGTGGAGAGCCACCGTCGGACAGCCCCAGGCCAACCCGTTAAGGGTCTATCCGGGTCTGCCGAACTGGAGGGGGGGGAGATGTCACTAATACCGGCCTGCAAGGGTTAAACCCCTACCTCCTACAACCTCATCCCTGTTGTTTCTCAGTGGTTTTGGACTCCTCAGAGCAACCACCATCTCTGGAAGCTGTTTGTTTGCTTTGCATTGGCTTGGTTTTGGTGTTAAGAGATGAGCTGGTCTATGACCGGGAAAACCCTCCTAGGCTGGCCGGGCTCCTGGAACTCCCAGTCGGCCACCTCACAACAGACACCCGCCTAACCCCTCTCAGGCTGGCCGGGCTCCTGGAACTCCCGGTCGGCCACAGGACAGCAGGACACCTGCTAACTTTACCCCTGGTCACTCTAGCAGCTCTTTGCCCCAGTGGGGATTCGTAGCCCCTAGGGAGGACAAGAGATGAGGGAATTATCGGAGGGGAGCTCCTTTGGGAACCAGGGGTTTTGGACACCCCTAACCCCATAACTTAAATGGACTGTAACTCCGTTCCCCAGTAACGAATCATGCTGATTTTTAGACTGTGGCATCTGGGGACCGAGAGCTATAAAATGAAACCATGAAAATGCCACTGCTCCACCGGGATCACCCCGAAACCACCACCTCTGTGTCCTGGGACTGTGGCTTCTATGGAGGTGCCAACCTGTCTGGAGGGGCGGGAATGGCGGGAAAATTGGGGCATTGTTCAGCATCTTATCAAGATGAGCTGTGTGTATAAAAGTAGTGTGTGCTTTCAATAAAATCAGTTCCTGTTTTACCTGAATGCTAGTCTGTCTAGTTATTTAGGTGTGCTCCAGCTAAAATCACTTTCCTGGGCTATATAGCAGCCTGTTCCAGGCAGAGGAAGGACCCTCTGGCAGAGCTACCTAGTCTGGGTAGCTGGAGTCTGCCACAGGGTGGGACCCTGACTACTGGTGCTGTCGGGCATCTGGGGTGGCTACAGACTGTGGTCACTTGCCAGCTACATAGCTGCAGTCGGCAGGGAGGAAGCAGGACCCGTTTGGCAGAGCTACCCAGTCGGGGTAACCGGGGTATCCGTCACAAGTAGCAGTAAGGCAATCCAGCAATTCAGGGGTTAAACAGCAGAGTGGTCAGACAGGCAGAGTTCAGTAACAATAAGGCAATCCAGCAGTTCAGCAATAAGTAACACCCAGGAGCACACAAAGTGAGGTACTTACATAGGCGCCGATTCACACCAAGGAGGACTTCAAAGGATCCAACCGGCTTGAGAGGGGGATTGACGTGTGCCGCGTCCCTGGCAACAGCCAGAGAGGCGCAACGGGAGTGGCGTGACAGGTTTAGGGGAAATCACGTGTCTAGAGCACTATGTAGCAGTAAAGTGTAGTTATCTTATATATGCAATCTGTAGGGGGAGTTTGCAGTAGGCAGTGCTCAGTTTGGATGTGTCTTATCCTTAAATACATCAACTTTCATTTTGTGTTCAGTCTTCTTTATTAAACTGTGCTCCTAGCTATACAGCACTAGCTTATTTTACTATATGCTATTACATTAGAGTGGCTAAAGCTCCCTCGAGAGGTTTATTGTATAACATGACTACAAATACTACTGCCACATAGTGCTCTCCTGATCACACAATATGCCCTCATGGAAAGGGGTCAAGTTTCAACCAAGGAGACCGCAAGAAATATGTAATTTGATTACAGAAGTAAGCTTTTAAAAATGTAAGCTATGGCTTAATTCTGAAGGTTTATTTATGATTTCCACATGCCTTTAATGTCTGAAAGCCCAAAATACACTCAACCAACAAACAGTTTAACATACAGTTGCAAGAAAAAATATGTGATCCCTTTGGAATGATATGGATTTCTGCCCAAATTGGTCATAAAATGTGATCTGATCATCATCTAAGTCACAACAATAGACAATCACAGTCTGCTTAAACTAATAACACACAAAGAATGAAATGTTGCCATGTTTTTGTTGAACACACCATGTAAACATTCACAGTGCAGGTGGAAAAAGTATGTGAACCCTTGGCTTTAATAACTGGTTGAACCTCCTTTGGCAGCAATAACTTCAATCAAACGTTTCCTGTAGTTGCATTAGACGTGCACAACGGTCAGGAGTAATTCTTGACAATTCCTCTTTACAAAACTGTTTCAGTTCAGCAATATTCTTGGGATGTCTGGTGTGAATCGCTTTCTTGAGGTCATGCCACAGCATCTCAATCGGGTTGAGGTCAAGACTCGGACTGGGCCACTTCAGAAGGCGTATTTTCTTCTGTTTAAGCCATTCTGTTGTTGATTTACTTCTATGCTTTGGGTCATTGTCCTGTTGCAACACCCATCTTCTGTTGAGCTTCAGCTGGTAGACAGATGGCCTTAAGTTCTCCTGCAAAATGTCTTGATAAACTTGGGAATTCATTTTTCCTTCGATGATAGCAATCCGTCCAGGCCCTGACACAGCAAAGCAGCCCCAAACCATGATGCCCCCACCACCATACTTCACAGTTGGGATGAGGTTTTGATGTTGGTGTGCTGTGCCTCTTTTTCACCACACATAGTGTTGTGTGTTTCTTCCAAACAACTCAACTTTGGTTTCATCTGTCCACAGAATATTTTGCCAGTACTGCTGTGGAACATCCAGGTGCTCTTGTGCAAACTGTAAACGTGCAGTAATGTTTTGTTTGGACAGCAGTGGCTTCCTCTGTGGTATCCTCCCATGAAATCCATTCTTGTTTAGTGTTTTACGTATTGTAGATTTGCTAACAGGGATGTTAGCATTTGCCAGTGACTTTTGTAAGTCTTTAGCTGACACTATAGGATTCTTCTTCACCTCATTGAGCAGTCTGCGCTGTGCTCTTGCAGTCATCTTTACAGGACGGCCACTTCTAGGGAGAGTAGCAGCAGTGCTGAACTTTCTCCATTTATAGACAATTTGTCTTACCGTGGACTGATGAACAGCAAGGCTTTTGGAGATACTTTTATAACCCTTTCCAGCTTTATGCAAGTCAACAATTCTTAATAATAGGTCTTCTGAAAGCTCTTTTGTGCGAGGCATCATTCACATCAGGCAATGCTTCTTGTGAAAAGCAAACCCAGAACTGGTGTGTGTTTTTTATAGGGCAGGGCAGCTGTAACCAACACCTCCAATCTCATCTCATTGATTGGACTCCAGTTGGCTGACATCTCACTCCAATTAGCTCTTGGAGATGTCATTAGTCTAGGGGTTCACATACTTTTTCCACCTGCACTGTGAATGTTTACATGGTGTGTTCAATAAAAACATGGCAACATTTCATTCTTTGTGTGTTATTAGTTTAAGCAGACTGTGATTGTCTATTGTTGTGACTTAGATGATGATCAGATCACATGTTATGACCAATTTGTGTAGAAATCCATATCAAGGGTTCACATACTTTTTCTTGGAACTGTACCTATACTGGAGTAGGATTAATGAATGTGCAACTATAACGGGAGCACAACATTGGACATTCAGGACATATTTCTTGGCTTTTTTAAATGAAGACAATGGATATTCCGTGGCGGTAAAGACTCCATTACCAAAATAACTTTTTTATTTTGGGTCAGTACTATGCCTTTAGCATCAAAATGCTCTGGATACCCAGAGTTTGTGTGAAATTATATTCGTAAACTAAAAATATAGGTTCATAATTGAAGGGAAATTAAACCCAAATGTTTTCTTTCATGATTCAGATAGAACATGCAATTTTATGCAACTTAAAATGTCATGCTCTATTTGACTCCTGAAAGAAAATATTTGGGTTTTATATCCCTTTAAGACAGATTAAGAAATACAAGGTTCACATTTGTACTACAGATTTGACTGATTTATACCTTATTTACTTTATACGTAGTCCAGATAACAGCAGAGGATTCTGACCATAACATGATAGCATGATCTACATTTCTATATTTAATCTTTATTTACAATTTTAACCTAAACCTCAAAAATACCGGCCATGTCGGTAAAATTCCGACTTGGTGGCCACCTTATGTATAGTCTGTTCAGCAACATATACTGCTAGATTACGAGTTCTGCGTTAGCCTTAAAAAGCAGCGTTAAGGGGTCCTAACGCTGCTTTTTAACGCCCGCTGGTATTACGAGTAAGGCAGGTACAGGTGTACCACTCACTTTTCTTCCGCGACTTTTGGCTACCGCAAATCCCCTTACGTCAATTGCGTATCCTATCTTTTTAATGGGATTTGCCTAATGCTGGTATTACAAGTCTTGGAGAAAGTGAGCGGTACAGCCTCTACCTCCAAGACTCCTACCGCATATAAAAGTCAGTAGTTAAGAGTTTTATGGGCTAACGCCAGAACATAAAGCTCTTAACTACAGTGCTACAAAGTACACTAACACCCATAAACTACCTATGAACCCCTAAACCGAGGCCCCCCCACATCGCAAACACTAAAATAAAATTATTTAACCCCTAATCTGCCGACCGGACATTGCCGCCACCTACATTATACCTATGAACCCCTAATCTGCTGCCCCTAACATCGCCGACACCTAAATTATATTTATTAACCCCTAATCTGCCCCCCCAACGTCGCTGCCACCTACCTACACTTATTAACCCCTAATCTGCCGACCGGACATCGCCGCCACTATAATAAATGTATTAACCCCTAAACCACCGCAATCCCGCCTCGCAAACACTATAATACATTTTATTAACCCCTAATCTGCCCCCCCAATGTCGCCGCCACCTACCTGCAATTATTAACCCCTAATCTCCCGCCCCCAATGCGAGGTCAATTCTATTGGCTGATCCAATTAGCCAATCGGATTGAACTTCAATCCGATTGGCTGATTAAATCAACCGATCAGATTTTTCCTACCTTGATTCCAATTGGCTGAATGAATCCTATCAGCCAATCAAAATTAGAGGGACGCCATCTTGGATGACGTCATTTAAAGGAACTGTCATTCGTTGGGTAGTCGTCGGCCGAGGAGGATGTTCCGCGCCGGAGGTCTTCAAGATGGAGCCGCTCATCGCCGAAAGGATGAAGATAGAAGATGCCGCTTGGATGAAGACTTCTGCTGGATGGAGGACCTCTTCTGCCCCGATCGGATGAAGACTTCTGCCGGTCCGGATGTCCTCTTCTGCCCCATCGGATGAACACTTCTGGACGGATCGGATGACCACTTGTCCCCGGCTGGGTGAACATAGCTCAAGGTAGGGTAATCTTCAATGGGGTAGTGTTAGGTTTTTTTAAGGGGAGATCGGGTGGGTTTTAGAGTAGGGGTGTGTGGGTGGTGGGTTGTAATGTTGGGGGGTATTGTATTTGGGGTTTTTTTACAGGTAAAAGAGCTGATTACTTTTGGGCAATGCCCCGTAAAAAGCCCTTTTAAGGGCTGGTAAAAGAGCTGATTACTTTGTAATTTAGTTTAGGATAGGGAATTTTATTATTTTGGGGGGCTTTTATATTTTATTAGGGGGCTTAGATTAGGTGTAATTAGTTTAAAATTCTTGTAATATTTGTTTATTTTTTGTAATTTAGTGTTTGTTTTTTAATATAGTTTAGTTTATTAAATTGTGTTTTATGTTAGATAATTGTAGTTAATTTATTTAATTAATTTATTGATAGTGTAGTGTGAGGTGTAATTGTAACTTAAGTTAGGATTTATTTTACAGGTAATTTTGTAATTATTTTAACTAGGTAGCTATTAAATAGTTATTAATTATTTAATAGCTATTGTACCTAGTTAAAATAAATACAAAGTTGCCTGTAAAATAAATATAAATCCTAAAATAGCTACCATGTAACTATTAGTTATATTGTAGCTATATTAGGGTTTATTTTATAGGTAAGTATTTAGTTTTAAATAGGATTAATTTATTTAATTTATTTAATTTTAGAAATTTTATTTAGATTTATTAAAAATAGATTTAACTTAGGGGGGTGTTAGGGTTAGGTTAGACTTAGGTTTAGGGGTTAATAACTTTACGATGTTGGGGGCGGCAGATTAGAGGTTAATAAGTATAAGGTTAGGGGTGTTTAGACTCGGGGTTCATGTTAGGGTGTTAGGTGTAGACTTAGAAAGTATTTTCCCATAGGAAACAATGGGGCTGCGTTAGGAGCTGAACGCTGCTTTTTTGCAGGTGTTAGGTTTTTTTTCAGCCAGCTCAGCCCCATTGTTTCCTATGGGGAAATCGTGCACGAGCACGTTTTGCCAGCTTACTGCTACCGTAAGCAACGCTTATATTACAGGTGGAAGTGGAGCTAAATTTGCTCAACGCTCACTTTTCTGAGGCTAACGCAGCCATTCAGAAAACTTGTAATACCAGCTTTGTTTAAAGTAAGCGCTGGAAAAAAAGGCTCGTTAGCCCCGCAAGTTTTTACCGACAAAACTTGTAATCTAGGCGTAAGTAAGGCAAACTACAGAAATCACAGCCAAGACCCTCAAATAACATATGAAAAGTCTGAAAATGTGGCAGTACAACCATATCAATAAAATACTGTAATCATAAAATCTAAGGCATCATTTGGGTATCTCCCCCTAAGGGCGAGATTATCTAAAGCTCTCCACTCAATGTAGACTATCTAAGATATCTTGTCATTACAGTTAGCTGTTTATTTCACTTCACTATGGGCTAGATTACGAGTTGCATGCTATATGTTGGCGGGAGCAGTAAGGGGTATTTTGTAGCTCTTTGCGTGTATCAAAAGTAGCGTGCATTTCACAAGTTGAAAGTAAATGCGTTCACTTAAGCGCAATTGATTTTAATTCCCGTCAGGTTAGCGCAATTTAACAGCTCTGGTTAACTGTTACGCGAAACAAAAAATGGGAAAAGAACATCAAAAATACATTTAACAGTACAGTTACAATCATAATAATACTATCTGATGAAAATTATTTATAAGAAAGATTGCATTAAAAAGTTATAAGGGTTCAAAAATATAAGGTCTCAGGTGTTCGGAAAAAAAAGGCTGCAAAGGACTTTAACATAGAGATACATACATAAATATGTATATGTTTGTGTATATATATATATATATATATATATATATATATATATATATATATATATATATTGTATGTATATATATATATATATATATATATATATATATATATATATATATATATATATATATATATATATATACATACACACACTGTATATATATATATATATATACTGTACGATCCATCCAAGTAGTTAAAAGCACATTTATTTAAACATAGTTTAAAAGCAAGAACATGGAGAGTCCATTACAGGGCAAATAGAGGAGCTGTGAATAGAAACGGCTTACGCGTTTCAGCCGAAGCCGTAATCATAGCCTAATATTTCTAATTCACAGTACCTATTTAAGACAACACCAAGTATCCTATTGGTTAAAAGAACTTCAATCAGAAAAACAGCTCCATTTAAAGTGACACAGTATCAATGTGGGGTACATACAACCACATTTGTAAATACATGGTGCAATGAAAAGTACATACACAAAATATATACACAGTATTTCACATGAGCTATATATATATACATATATATATATATATATATATATATACAGTATGTATTATTATTATTTTTATACTAATACTTGTATATGCATATTAAGCAAATTATGATCAAAAGATGATCAATCCATTATGCAAAAGTCTGATATTAAACAAAAGTTAAAGTGACTTAGTGTACACTTCCCTGATCTTAAAGGATTACTTTCTGTTATAATTTTTAAGCTAAACAACTAACATATTAAAGTTAATAAACATTAATTAAAACCTACTGACCTATATTTTCTCCAAAACAAAGTTTCATAACGTTCTAAAAGTTATATCTTTTATTCGCCGATGATGTCACGTTATCCTGCCCACTATTTTCAGCCCCGCATGTTCAAAATACTTAAACCAATAACTTTGTGTTTAAAGCGCCATTTTGAAACCTAGGTACTGTAAACGGATTGGTACAGAGCAAAGGATACCCACGGAGTGGGTTTGGAAAACAATTAAATTTGCAGACAAGATTTCTGATATACGATAGAGATATGTTAATGAAATGCTATTGATAAAAAGCGTATTTGGGGTAGTTAGTTAGTAACAGGCATAGGAAATATTTACTTACAGTGGCCCTTTAAAGCCACAAGATAATAATTATTATTTGTTACATGGCATGTCATATATCTTCAGGAAAAACGTGCAAACAAGAAGTAATCAAACCCTCCATTAACAATTAAATAATTCATAAAATTGCAAACAAGAAAAGCATAAATATATATAAGAAATAATAATAATAATAATAATAATAATAATAATAATGTTGAAATAGGGAAGGGTAAATGAGCTAATATAAAGTGGATAGACTCAGGTAATATTGGGGAGACAGGAGTGCAGATCATTGCCAATAGTTGATCAGATCATACTCTGAGTTCAACCCTAATGGGACTCAAGTTTTCAACTTGAAGATCCAATACATCTCCTGTCTCCCCAAAAGCCTAAGTCTATCACCCCCTCTCTTGGGTACTGATACCCTTTCAATTATTAACCAGGAAAAGGTATCCAAACTGCCATTGTGCCTTTGTACAAAATGTTGTACCAAGGGCGTCTTTGCCTTGCCCACTGATATAGTGGAGAGATGCTCCCTTATCCTTGTATTGACATCCTTTGACTTAAGGCTAACATAATGCAAAATTCACAATTTGCAAGTAATAAGATAAATGGCATGGTCCCATTTGCAATTTACACAGTATGAAATGGGGAAAGTATCATGTGTCACAGCTGATGAAAAGGAATCGGTTATTTCTACGAAATCACAGGGCCTACACCTAGATCTACCACATTTATACATGCCTTTGTATGTTAACCATGATGAATTTCTGTTGATGGAATTACTCCTACCTATTTGTGAAGGGGCCACATGGTTGGCTAAAGTTTTTGCTTTTCTATAGGAGCATCTAATACCCGTATTGACCACAGTAATCAGATGATCATCTGCTGCCAAAAGTGAGAAGTGCTTACGTATTATTTTGCAAATATGATTATACTGGTTGCTGTAGCCACTAAGGAAGGTGACTCCCTCAAAAGATGTTTAAGAATGTAATTTGTCTCCTAGAAGATCAAATCTATCCATTCGGTCAACCTCTTGTTTGACCATTTTAATTACAGAATGACTATATCCCCTCTCTATCTGTCTGTGGGTAAACTTGGTGGTCTCTTGATTATAAGTGATGGTACCAGAACAATTTCTTTTTATTCTTGAAAATTGGACTTTAGCCACTGCATTAGCGACCTGCTTAGGGTGGCAGCTATTAGCCCTCAAAAGGGTGTTACCAGAAATGGGATTACAATATACACAGGTATTAATGTGTCCTCCCACTTGACCAGTTAGAGTCAAATCTAAAAAGTTAATGGATTCCGGGGGGGGGGCAGAGTCAACCGCCAAAGCGACCAGATGTGTTCTGCAGTAGCTCCTGGCTCTTATTCTGTGAATATAAGCTTTAAACTTTTATCAAGAGACCTATCTCATCATCAAGACTACTGAAAGAAATGGACAGATTGAAATGAGGTTGTGCTTTTGTTCTGTGATTTTTAATAGCGCCAAGTGCAATGGCGTCTGACTATAGCCTGAGCTGCTTGCATGCACAGCAGATGAGGGAAGTTTTCTCAAAATTACCTTGGCATGCTGCGGATCGCTTGATAGGCCACAGTGCACCTAACACAACTACACAATGCCCATGTGGCTCTGATGTGAGCAAGGTCAGCAGCAAAGCTACAAATACGGTGCCTAAACCTGCAGATCTGGCAAGGGATGCCCTTAAATTAGAAGCCCTCAATTCCGAGAGTAGCGGCTGGTTTGATGTGGGCCTGCGAGCGGGAATCCAACATGACCCAGGAGAAATGGCAGCTCATGCCGAGATACCGGACATTGCACTGAACAGCGGGAGACTTAAACAGGATGGGAACTTTCCGGCTGGTCTCTGTACAGAAACAGAGGGGATGGTGCTCAACCCTATTGCTGTATTTTTCAGTGGTTAAGAAAGATTGCACCTACGACACTGCTTACCTCATCTCCGGTACTTAGCCCTTCTGTACATATTCAAAAGCAGAGAGAGGAGATATCTGTTAAAGACTCACTAAGGAGAATTGAACAGCGCAGCCAATTGTTTAATACAGGGGCAGATTTGAAGGTCCCACTAACCTACAGCGCAACGCAAGTCTCTTCATACACTAGGTCTGGTGTAGGTTAGAAGTTCGGAAAAACAGGTAGACTCTCCCATATCATTAGCCTGTAGTACATATGCTTCCCTTCTGTTTTACCTATGATATGGGTGTCAATATTTCCTCCACACGCATGGCATGCTTTTCTCTATTTCAATAACATAACCATAACAGCTTCATATAGCTCCTTACTATAGACACAAATGGCACAATGCTATTATTTCAAAGGCAAGGAAAGCTAAATGATTAATTGAGTCATGTATATGTATGTATGTGTATGTGTGTGTATATGTATATATATGTGGGTATAGCATATGTATGTGTATGTATGTATATATATATATATATATATATATATATATATATATATATATAGAGAGAGAGAGAGAGAGAGAGAGAGAGAGAGAGAGAGAGAGGGAGAGAGAGAGTCATACTAAAGCCTACTTACTCTGGCTATATTGCTCATATATTTATTTGTTGTATACAATATCATAATGCATACTTTGTTGGCAGAGATGTCAGAATCCCCAAATCTGTAGATAGATACTGGACAATTGCCCATAGTCTGTTACCTACCTAACAGAAAAAGAACTATGTGTCGGTGTAATTATCCTCTTGGGATAGTCAACACTTCTCATTTTGTTTTGGTAAAAGAGACTAGTTCAATGGATAAATATATATATGATAGTTTTAGAAGGTTAAGTTATACTTTCTGTATATTTAGACTTATATATTAGTTGTCATGATTTTGATACCCTAGTGCTGAGAAGAAATTGGCCAGTCAGTTAACCAACATTAGCCGCTTACCATCTTACTTTACCTTACCCATTTCTTATAGGGAATTCTGGCTGCTTGACATTGACTCAGTCTTCCCCCATAAAATTGTTTACCATGTAAACAAAGGAAATGATATCCTATGAACCATCCTTTCAAACTATTATTTTCAGTAAACATTCTATCACAGAGGCGGCTGACTAAAAGATGTTTCCTAGGTGATTCTACACATCACCTACTACTAGTCCTAATATATCACAGTCCACCTCTGGTTCAATAACTATATCCCCTTTGCCTGTAAACTGAATACCACTATTCCCACCTATTTACATTTTTTATGATCCAAGAGTGGCCGCTTACTCATCTGGGAAATAGTCAGTTTTAACTACAAAAGAGGTTTGATGATGAATATGTCAGGGTGCCAGGAATCAGACTGAGACGAGAAGTGCAAAAATAATCACACCTTTATTAATAGCAAAAAATAATAAAAAGTCCACAAGTCAAATAACAAGCCAGGAGTCAAAATCAGAGCTGGTAGTCAGACGAGCCAAGTCAGGAGCCAAAGCGAATAGTCAGACGAGCCGGAATCAGGAACAAGGAAAACAGCAGAGTCAGGAACAAGCCAGGGATCAGGAACCAGGAAGGACGTCAGGCAGCCAGGTAATACACAGGAACTCTCACAAACAGGTCTGAGAATACGCAAAGGCAAAGCATACTGAACAGAGGCCCTTTAAATAATAAGTGATGACATCACAATTCTGAGACTGCATCCTGTCTCACATGGATGATGCACACCAGTCTAGCCATAAAAGGAAGTGCAGGTAATGAGCAGCATCCCCACAATGCACCAAGACAGGAAGAGAAGTGAGTAAAATGGCTGCCAGCAGCACATGGCAAACACAACAGGGAGAAAACCCTGACAGAATATTCATGCTATTTACTTACAAATTGATATGTTTTTGACCAGGAGTGTTATATCCTATTCCTATGTTATGTTATATACAAAGTATAATGATGTAACATAGTAACATACATAGTAGATGAGGTTGAAAAAAGACCGAAGTCCATCGAGTTCAACCTATACAAATCTAAAATATATACAAAAAGCTCCAGTTAAGCTTAAATAATCCCAGTAAAAGGTGACCCATTTAATACTAGCAATCATATCCATGAATTTTGTTTATAGACAATGTATATAGAAATGTATACAAATATTTTTTAAATGTACTGTATCTAGGGTATTGGCATTCACTACCTCCTTTGGTAATGAGTTCAACAATTTTATTGCTCTTACAGTGAAAAAATGTTTCCGTTGCAGGAGATTAAATCTCCTTTCTTCCAACCTTAAATTGTGACCTCTGGTCACAAACAATTTTCTTGGAATAAATAGTGCTTCTGCCATCTCTGTATATGGGCCTTGAATATATTTATATAAAGTAATCATGTCACCTCTAAAGAACAGACCCAGTTTGGCTAGCCTCTCCTCATAGGTTAAATTCTCCAATCCCCTTATTAGCTTTGTGGCCCTTCTCTGAACTATTTCTAGTTCTGCAACATCTTTTTTTGCGATTGGCCCCCAGAACTGCACTCCATACTCAAGGTGAGGTCTTACCAGGGCTTTATATAGTGACAGAATTATGCTTTCCTCCCTTGAGTCAATGCCCCTTTTAATACATGCTAGTATCTTATTAGCCTTTGAAGCTGCTGCCCTGCATTGTGCACCCATCTTTAGCTTGTCTATTACTACCCCCAAATCCCTTTCCACTTGTGTTTTGCTAAGTCTTGTCCCATTTAAATAATACGTTGCCTGCTTATATTTTACTTCAAAAATGTAGAACCTTGCATTTTCCCGTATTAAATCTAATTTTCCATTTACCTGCCCATACTTCTAATTTTTGCAGGTCCTTTTGTAACGAAAGTTCATCCTGCTCTGACCTAATGACCTTTCTTAACTTAGTATCATCTGCAAACATAGAGATGTCGCTATGTAATCCTAGCTCCAAGTCATTTATAAAAATATTAAAAAGAATAGGGCCCAGCACTGATCCCTGGGGTACTCCACTGATTACCTTTGTCCAATCTGAGTATGATCCATTTACTACTACTCATTGCTCCCTATCTTTAATCCAGTTATTTATCCACAAACTAACATTTTCAGCTATTCCCAGTCCCTTAATTTTGTGCATTAATCTCTCATGTGGCACTGTACGCCTTTGCAAAATCTATGTATATCACATCAACTGATTCCCCTTTATCTATATTTTACTTACTTCCTCATAGAATCTAATTAGATTAGTTTGACATGATCTATTTCTCATAAAACCATGCTGATCAGAACTCATAATCTTGTTTACACGAATATGCTCATCAATATAATCCCTTATATTCCCTTCAAATATCTTCCCCACTATTGATGTCAGACTAACTGGTCTATAGCTTCCTGGATCATCCCTGCTTTCCTTTTTGAAGAGTAGCACCACATCAGCTTTACGCCAATCCTTGGGTACCATGCCTGAGGATAACGAGTCTTGAAAAATTAAGAGTAGAGGTTTGTCTATAACAGTGCTAAATTCCCTTAACACCCTAGGGTGTATTCCATCTGGGCCTGGAGTTTTCTTTACCTTAATATTATCCAATTTGTTCCTGATATCCTCTATACATAACCCAATTAATGGTATGGGCTGGCATGTTCTATTTTGTTCCAAAGTATCATCCAATGGTTCCTCTCTTGTGTATACTGAAGAAAAAAACTGGTTTAGTATCTCAGCCTTCTCCATGTCACTGTTAATCATGCTACCCTCCCTGCATTTTAATGTACCTATATTGTCTTTCTTAGATTTTTTGCTATTTATATACTTAAAGAACCTTTTAGGGTTAGATTTAGAATCATTTGCAATTAATTTTTCATTTTCAATTTTGGCTAATTTGATTGCTTTTTTGCATGTTTTGTTACATTCCTTATAAATATGGAATTCTGAGTCTGTACTATTTTCTTTGAATAATTTAAATGCCCTACGTTTTTTCCTAATTTCTCTTAACACATTTATATTCAGCCACATTGGCTTGGATTTTTATAACCATATGGTATTTGTTGATATGTATATTTATTTAACAAAGTTTAAAATGTTATCCATTTATCCTCTGTATTTTTATTAGAGAATACTTTGTCCCAATTTATGTTATTTAATGATTTCCTTAAATCGTTGAATTTTGCTTTCTTAAAATTAAAAGTCTTGGTTAAACCTTTAAGACACTGCTTATGAAAAGAAATTTCAAATGTGACCATGTTATGATCACTGTTACCCAAATGTTCTTTGACTTCTATGTTTGATATTATATCTGTATTATTTGATAGCACTAAATCCAATATACTGTAGTGTTACTCCTAGTTGGCTCCTCTATTAATTGTGACACGAAGTTATCCCTGAGAACATTTATAAATCTATCCCCCTTAGCTGAATTACTAGTTTCATTGGCCCAGTTTATATGAGGGTAGTTTAAAATCTCCCATAATTACAGCACTGTTATTAGCTGTTTTCTTTGTTTTCTATTGTGTAAACTCCAAAACACTATACTACATATCAAGATTTGTGTATACTAGATGGAATATATTGATTTCTACGTAAAAAGAAAAAATGCTCTCATGTACTCGAGTTTACGACTGTATTAAAATACAAATTTTTTAAAAAAAGTTAATGGATTCCTTTCCAAAATCAAAGGTAAACTTTAAACCCAGTTTGTTACTATTGATCCACCCAATAAATGATTTTGACAGATCCTTTCCTCCAATCCAAATAAGTAGAAGATCATCAATATATCTTCTATAAACCTGGATATATGCCTTGTAGGGATTAGTATCTCCAAAGATGTGGGACTCCTTCCACCAACCCATGAAAAGGTTCGCGTAGGAGGGGAAGACGCCCTTGGTACAACATTGTGTACAAAGGCACAATGGCAGTTTGGATACCTTTTCCTGGTTAATAATTGAAAGGGTATCAGTACCCAAGAGAGGGGGTGATAGACTTAAGCTTTTGGGGAGACAGGAGATGTATTAGATCTTCAAGTTGAAAACTTGAGTCCCATTAGGGTGGAACTCAGAATATGATCTGATCAACTATTGGCAATGATCTGCACTCCTGTCTCCCCAATATTACTTGAGTCTATCTACTTTATATTAGCTCATTTCCCCTTCCCAATTTCATTATTATTAATTCTTATATATATTTATGGTTTTCTTGTTTGCAATTTTATGAACTATTTCATTGTTAATGGATGGTTTGATTACTTCTTGATTGCATGTTTTCCTGAAGTTATATGACAAATAATAATTATTATCTTGTGGCTTTAAGATCAGGAAGTGTACACTAAGTCACTTTAACTTGTGTTCAATATCAGACTTTTGCATAACGGATTGATCATTTGTTCATCATAATTTGCTTAATCTGCATATACATCTAAGTATTAATATCTATCTATCTATCTATCTATCTATCTATCTATCTATCTATCTATCTATATGTATATATTTATAGCTCATGTAAAATACTGTGTATATATTTTGTGTATGTACTTTTCATTGCACCATGTATTTACAGATGTGGTTGTATGTACCCCACATTGATACTGTGTCACTTTAAATGGAGATGATTTTCTAATTGAGCTTCTTTTAACCAATAGGATACTTGGTGTTGTCTTAAATAGGTACTGTGAATTAGAAACGTTAGGCTATGATTACGCCTTCGTCTGAAACCCGTAAGCCCTTTCTATTTACGGCACCTCCATTTGCCCTGTAATGGACTGACCATGTTCTTGCTTTTAAACTATGTTTAAATAAATGTGCTTTTACCTACCTGGACGGATTGTTTTCTTCTATGCTGCATTGCTACTAGCCAGTTATCTAGTCAGGATGTGTTTCCGATTAGCCGGCAAGTACCCCATTGGCCACATCATTGACACGTGACTCCCCGCGTAACCGGCTGATGACATTGGCTAAGTGCCCTTTGTATCACTGGTTTCCTTGGAAGGTGGATAGAAGAGCTCCGGTTAGCTCGATGGAGGTTACCGCTTGGAAGGTGACTTGTATTCCGGTCCACCATCGGCTGTTCCAGCGTGAAGGGAAGGTCTGAGGTCACAGTGGTGAGCATGCTTTTTTGATATACAGGGGTCCATTTGTTAATGTGTGGATGGACATGATCTGTTATAGCGGATCATGTTCACCGCACATTGATAAATGCCAACAGCATACGCTGTTGTTATTTATCATTGCACCAGCAGTTCTTGTGAACTGCTGGTGCAATACCACCCCCTGCAGATTTGCGGCCAATCGGCCGCTAGCAGGGGGTGTCAATCAGCCTGATCGTATTCGATCGGGCGGATTGCTGTCCGCCACCTCAGAGGTGGCGGATGAGTTAAGGAGCAGCGGTCTTAGGACCGCTGCTTCTTAACTTCTGCTTCAGCCGGAACTGAAGCGGAGTGGGTCAGAGGCAGCATCCACTGCTTCATAAATAGACCTCACAGGCTGCTTGTTTGATTACTTTACCTTGGCCGCAAGAATAAAGGGGGAAAGCTGAAAACCTACAAGTGGCGTTTTATACGCTGTGACTTTATACTCTATTTGAAGTTTGATATCCTATTGGACTCTTTTTGTATTTTGGTATATGTATTTACAGACATATAAATATATACCATATAAAGATAGGGCTATTGAGAAAATTAACAAAAGCCAAAGTGTGACACAAGCTGCACCAAAAACAGCATAAGTTTATTGTAGCTTCAATAGAGCTCAGTGAAAAAACCCTTATACAGAGTAATGCTGTGTAGCTGAAGCATAAACGAAAAGTGCACTTGCAAATGCTAAATTTACCTGAACAGAGGTCTGTTACATTATATACTATACATTACATAAACATTTATGGCATGCGAAAGCATACGAGATTACACATAAATAGACAGTCAATGTGTAGTTATGAAAAAACGGGGAACACTTAAGTGCAGTAGTATGCTCCCTTTGAATGTCCCAGATGTAGACACTTTCATAAAATGAATCATAGTAGATAGATGGAGAACATAGTGGAACCACACGCTCCAAGATCCAAAGGAGAAATAATATAAAGACAGTTTCTGTTCAGCACAGAGTAAGCTTTTTTTTCCACACTAACAACTCTTCGGTAATGGGACAATTACCCTGATTCCTCCTGTCCTGAGGACTTTTCCAGGCACCCGTGTCCGGGCTGTGTAGTTGCCACTGGCTCTGTGCTTTTACATAAGCAAGTGTTACTCTTCACAACTGTGATTAAGCTCACCCTCTGTGACCGTTCTTGAGCACTTGACCCATTTTCAAAACAGACGGAAGCACAACATGGATGGCTTGGTTCACATTCAACCAGTCAGCTCACATGTGAGTATCGATTGCCGGAATGATGACGCGTTTTGTCCCCCTCCCCTCAATGGGACATCTTTGGGGCTTCATCAGATAGCAACCTTATTCCAGCTCCTGGCTTAATTAGCCCTTAATTCCAATTGCATAGGAAGGTGGAGTTATTTATTTCACTCACTCCCTTATGAGACATGACATTCAGTGAGAAAAAAAAAAACATTACACAAATACATACTTATCTATATATACATTGTTACTTTAACCTGTAATAAAAACAAAATACAATAGGACTGCAGACAACCTATCAAAACATAACTCTGCAACATTGTTACATATTATTGCACTTATTTGCTGAGGTTTAAATTATTATATTGTTGCCAATGAGAAACAATGTTCCGTATAGCTGATAAATAGCACTAGTCAGAGCCCACATAATAATCAGGAGCGGGCTACAATAAAAGCTGTTATGCAGGTCACAAAAAGCTTGCAAATTTTAACTTTAATCTAAGCCCTTTGGCGTCAGAGTATTTAATACATACATCCATTTTGATTCCTTCTGAAGCAAAGTTCTATCAATATTTCCACCTCTTCTCTTAGGCTTAAACTGTTCAATGCCAATAACAGTTAGATTGTCAGAGCTTGATCCATGTTTTTCAGCAAAGTGTCTGCCTATGGGACTGTCTATATTAACATGCTTTATGTCATATCTATGCTCTCTTACTCTATCCTTTAATCCTCTGGTCATTTTACCAACGTAAAACAGCGGACATGAACAGAATAAAAGGTAAATTACCCCTGTGGAGTTGCAATTAATCCACTGTTTCATTTTAAAAACATGGTTTATGTCAGTGTGGAACATTTTGGTTCACACCATATGACTGCAGTAAACACATCTCCCACAGGGCTGACTACCTAACCTTGGCCGACTGGCTGTCAACCAATTCTGTGTGGGGGTGCTTCTCACATATTCACTATGGACAAGGGAGTTCCTAAGGCTCAATGCCCTTCTGGCTGTTATTTGGGGATTATCAGAGATAATCCCTTCTAGGGAATTATCGTCCCGTAAAATGTGCCATTTTTTTACCCTGATCTTATCCCAATGACTGTTATATCTGGTACTGACCCTAACCATGTCATCATTCTCCCTTGATTTTTTGTAAACAGCATTTCTTGTCTAGAACTTTTCCTCGCCCTTGTCCATGCTTTTTTCACCTGCCTGTGTGAATAGCCTCTAGCCTTAAATCTGAGTGCCATGTCCTCTGCATTCCTCTTAAAAGATGCTTCGGTAGAGCAGTTCCTCTTAAATCTTAGGAACTGCCCTATCGGTATTCTATCCTTGAGTGCCCTCGGATAATGGCTCTCAGCATGAAGCAGACTATAAGTCGCTGTCTCCTTTCTAAAGATCTCAGTAACCAGGCTTTGTTTTTGTTTCCTGATTACTAGGTCAAGGAAGGAAGTTTCCACATCAATAACCTCATAAGTAAGATAAATGTTAAGAGAGCTGTCATTAAGAAGCTGTACAAAGGTATTTACCTGATCTACGGTTCCCTTCCATAGGATGAACACATCATCCACATATCTCATCCAGAGTACCACGTGTGCCTCCACCCAATTGCTCAGTCTGGCAAATACCTCATTCAGTTCCCAGAAACCTAGGTGGGGGCATACATAGCACCCATGGCTGTTTCTCTCTCCTGACAACACAGTCTACCATCAAAAGCAAAAATGGTATTTGTCAAAATAAACTCAAGCAGTTTCACAACATATTTAGAATGATTTATATAGTCTATCCCTCTTGTTTCCAGAAAATATCTAGCAGCATTGAGACCAGCTTGATGAGGTATAGAAGAATAGAGGGACTCTACATCTAGGGTCACCAACAGTGTGTTATCCCCCACATTCACATTGTACAACCTCTGTAATACCTTATTCGTGTTTCTGACATAGGAGGGCATAGACATCAAAAATGGTCTTTAAAAAAAAGTCCACATATTTACTGACATTCTCAGTAGGCCCTCCCATGCCAGAGATAATGGTTCTACCTGGAGGTTTCTCCAGGTCTTTATGCAGTTTAGGAATGCAATCGAATATGGGGAGGATAGGATACTTTTGGTACATAAATTGATGCTCACTACGGGTAATGAGTCCATCTCTTAGACCTTCATTTAAGATGAACAGAAGTTCATTACAGGACTTCTTGTATTCTAATCTGTTCACGCAACTGTATTGATGGGGATCGAGTAGCTGCCTCATAGCCTCCTTGGCATAGTCTGCCTTATCCATCAAGACGACATTGCCGCATTTGTCCGATAGCTTGATGACAATGTTGTCTTTGTTTTCTAGCTTGTTTAAGGCAGCTCTTTCTGCTCTAGTTATGTTGTCCACTACTATCCCAATATTCCCAATTTTGCGTATATCTTTTTTAACGCATTTAACAAAACTTCGGAGTGGCATACAAATCACTAACTGTATCACTTTTGTGGGCAGTAACACATGTAAACAGTGGAGATTTGATCCACTTGACTTCCTCTCACTTATTTCTGCTCCATATTTGTATGGCATAGATGGCCTTTTACATTTAACACTCAGGGATTTAAAAAAAAAAAAGTACAGTATTTTTGTAAAGGTTTTATTGGACAGCTTGTTAAAGGACAGTCTAGTCAAAAATTAACTTTGGTTCATGTAGGGCATGTCATTTTAAACAACTTTCAAATTTACTTTTATCACAAATTTTGCTTTGTTCTCTTGGCATTCTTGGCATTCTTTCATTTAACCCTAGGTAGGCTCATAAACTAATTTATTAGCCCTTGAAGGTCGCCTCTTATCTGAATGCATTTTGATAGTTTTTCAAAACTAGAGGGCATTAGTTCATGTATCCCATATAGATAACATTGTGCTTACACCTGTTGAGTTACCTAGGAGTCAGCACTGATTGGCTAAAATGCAAGTCCGTCATAAGAACTGAAATAAGGGGGCAGTCTGCAGAGGCTTAGCTACAAGGTAATCACACAGGTAAAAAGTGTATTAATATAACTGTGTTGGTTATGCAAAACTGAGGAATGAGTAATAAAGGGATTATCTATTTTTTTAAACAATAAAAATGCTGGTGTAGACTGTCCCTTTAAAATACATGATTGCTCAGTTTAATACTGTACACCTGGCAGCCTGATGGTTACACCAATCAACATCTTAAATATGGAGTTGCAAAATCTTACGTAGATAGCTATTTGTACTTTGAAATTGTGAATTGCTAAAAAGAAGCAATAATATTTTTATTTTTTCCATTTTTCTTAAAGGGACAGTCAACACCAGAATTTTTTTTGTTTAAAAAGATAGATAATCCCTTTATTACCCATTCCCCAGTTTTGCATAACAAACACAGTTATAATAATACACATTTTACCTCTGTAATTACCTTGTATCTAAGCCTCTGCAGACTGCCTCCTTATTTCAGTTCATTTGACAGACTTGCACTTTAGCCAATCAGTGCTGACTCCTCAGTAAATTCACGTGCGTGAGCTCAATGTTATCTATGTGAAACACATGAACTAACACCCTTTAGTGGTGAAAAACTGTAAAAATGCTTTCAAATTAGAGACGGCCTTCAAGGTCTAAGAAATTAGTATATATACCTCCTAGGTTTAGCTTTCAACTAAGAATACCAAGTCAACAAAGCAAAATTGGTGATAAATGTAAATTTGAAAGTTGTTAAAAATGTCATGCCCTATTTGAATCATGAAAGTTTTTGTACTTGACTATCCCTTTAACTTGTATTCAAGGCATTCAGCAGAAAACAAACTCCTCTATCAACCCAGCCCACATAAATAACTTGAATTAACTACAAATCATACGGCTAGATTTAGAGTTGGGCGGTAGCCGTCAAAACCAGCGTTAGAGGCTCCTAACGCTGGTTTTTACCGCCCTCTGGTATATGGAGTCAGTCAGGAAAGGGTCTAACGCTCACTTTCCAGCCGCGACTTTTCCATACCGCAGATCCCCCTACGCCATTTGTGTATCCTATCTTTTCAATGGGATCTTCCTAACGCCGGTATTTAGAGTCGTGGCTTAAGTGAGCGTTAGAAATCAAACGACAAAACTCCAGCCGCAGAAAAAAGTCAGTAGTTAAGAGCTTTCTGGGCTAACGCCGGTTTATAAAGCTCTTAACTACTGTGCTCTACAGTACACTAACACCCATAAACTACCTATGTACCCCTAAACCGAGGTCCCCCCACATCGCCGCCACTCGATTACATTTTTTAACCCCTAATCTGCCGCTCCATATACCGCCGCCACCTACTTTTTCCCTATGAACCCCTAATCTGCTGCCCCTAACACCGCCGACCCCTATATTATATTTATTAACCCCTAATCTGCCCCCCACAACGTCGCCGCCACCTACCTACAATTAACCCCTAATCTGCCGACCGCACCTCACAGCTACTATAATAAAGTTATTAACCCCTAATCCGCCTCACTCCCGCCTCACTAACCCTATAAGAAATAGTATTAACCCCTAATCTGCCCTCCCTAACATCGCCGACACCTAACTTAAATTATTAACCCCTAATTTGCCGACCGGATCTCACCGCTACTATAATAAATGGATTAACCTCTAAAGCTAAGTCTAACCCTAACACTAACACCCCCCTAAGTTAAATATAATTTAAATCTAACGAAATAAATTAACTCTTATTAAATAAATTATTCCTATTTAAAGCTAAATACTTACCTGTAAAATAAACCCTAATATAGCTACAATATAAGGAATAATTATATTGTAGCTATTTTAGGATTTATATTTATTTTACAGGCAACTTTGTATTTATTTTAACCAGGTACAATAGCTATTAAATAGTTAAGAACTATTTAATAGCTAAAATAGTTAAAATAATTACAAAATTACCTGTGAAATAAATCCTAACCTAAGTTACAATTAAACCTAACACTACACTATCAATAAACTAATTAAATACAATAGCTACAAATAACTACAAATAAATAAACTAACTAAAGTACAAAAAATAAAAAAGAACTAAGTTCCAAAAAATAAAAAAATATTTACAAACATTAGAAAAATATTACAACAATTTTAAACTAATTACACCTACTCTAAGCCCCCTAATAAAATAACAAAGACCCCCAAAATAAAAAAATGCCCTACCCTATTCTAAATTAAAAAAGTTCAAAGCTCTTTTACCTTACCAGCCCTGAAAAGGGCCATTTGCGTGGCATGCCCCAAATAATTCAGCTCTTTTGCCTGTAAAAAAACATACAATACCCCCTCCAACATTACAACCCACCACCCACATACCCCTAATCTAACCCAAACCCCCCTTAAATAAACCTAACACTAAGCCCCTGAAGATCTTCCTACCTTATCTTCACCATACCAGGTTCACCGATCCGTCCTCTGAAGTCTTCATCCAAGCCCAAGCGAGGGCTGGCGATCCATAATCCGGCTGAAGTCTTCTATCAAGCGGTGGCTGAAGAGGTCCAGAAGAGGCTCCAAAGTCTTCATCCTATCCGGGAAGAAGAGTAGATCCGGACCGACAACCATCTTGATCCAAGCGGCATCTTCTATCTTCATCCGATGACGAACGGCTCCATCTTGAAGACCTCCGATGCGGATCCATCCTCTTCTTCCGACGTCCAATTGAAAAATGAAGGTTCCTTTAAGGGACGTCATCCAAGATGGCGTCCCTTGAATTCCGATTGGCTGATAGGATTCTATCAGCCAATCGGAATTAAGGTAGGAAAATTCTGATTGGCTGATGGAATCAGCCAATCAGATTCAAGTTCAATCCGATTGGCTGATTGGATCAGCCAATCAGATTGAGCTCGCATTCTATTGGCTGTTTTTTTCAGCTCAAACTGTCCCATTGTTTCCTATGGGGGAATCGTGCACGAGCACGTTTTTTTAAGCTGGCCGCGTCCGTAAGCACCACTGGTATCGAGAGTTACAGTTGCGGTAAATATGCTATACGCTCCTTTTTTGGAGCCTAACGCAGCCCTTCTGTGAACTCTAAATACCAGCGGTATTTAAAAGGTGCGGCCAGAAAAAAGCACACGTAGCTAACGCACCCCTTTGGCCGCAAAACTCTAGGCCATAGTTAGTTTAGATTCAAACAAACTAGCTGTAGATATGAAAAACATAATTATCCTATTTGTAACCTGAAAATAAATATGATGAAGTAATTTAATCTCTGCCTAATGTACATAATTCTGGTGTGTAAAATAAATCATGTACATTACATTTTTTTAAAGGTTTCTATTGATAGAAAACTGAATTCTAGACTCATATATTGAAATAATTTGCATTCAGCAGATTACACTATCTTTATCGAAGGGACCTGAAGCACAATATTTTTCGTTCATGATATAGAATACAATTTTCAAATATATTTCTATTATCAAATTAGCTTCATTCTTTTGGTATCCTTTTTTTAAAAGAAACAGCAATGCACTCCTGGGACCGAGCTGAACATATCAAGCAAGAGACATTTGAGTGCAGCCCCCAATCAGCAATAGCTCCCAGTAGTGCATTTTTCCTTCTTACCTAGGTATGCTTTTCAACAAAATACCAATTAACGCAAATTTGATAATATAAGTAAATTGTAAAGTTGGTTAAAATTGCATGATCTATCGGAATTGTGAAAGCTTCATTTAAACTTTACTGTCCCTTTAATCCTTTAAGGACCTGGAATTTCAGAGAAAAACTGCCCAAAAGACCGGAGAATTTTTAGCTTTTTAGCCACCGTTTCGCCTACAAATCCGATCATATTACAAAAAATCCTTATTTTTTTTTAAAACGTTTGGTTTCTCACTGAAATTATTTACATATTGCTTGTGCAATCATGACACAAATGGATGTAAAAGCTTCTCTGGTATCCCCTTTGTTTAGAAATAGCAGACATGCATTGATATGCCATTGTTTATGGCAATTAGAAGGCTGTTAATTGCAACTGTGCACCATACTTCTGAAAATCCTGGCAGTGAAGGGGTTAATCAGGTAGCTTGTAAGGTTAATTTTAGCTGTAGTGTAAAGAGTACCCTCCCACCTGACACCTTCCACCCACTGATCCTTATCTGATCCCTCCTAAACAGTTCTCTCCCCTCCTTCACCCCTCACTGGTCACCACCATTAGAGACTCTGCCAGTATGCAGTTTAGGTATAGTATTGTTTTTTTTTATTTCTGGTGTGTAGGGAACCCTCCACACCCACCCACCTCCCTGACCCCCCTCAAACAGCTCTCTTATGCTCCCCTTCACTAGATGCTGCCAATACCTGGAATGTAGGGTGTGTTTTAAAATAAAATGTAGTATTTATTTTATTTTTTATTTTTCTGAAGTGTAGTGGTCCCCCCTTCCCCCAACTGATTGTCACTGAGAGACCCCCCTCCTCCCTCACCCCTTTTCCAAAGTGCAGCGTCTCATTCCTTCCTCTCCCACTCCCTCCCACTCTCTTCCCACTCCCTTTGCCGCTGGGCTGCCTACCCGCCTCCCCTTCCACACCTCCCGCCAGCACCAAAGGAGATTGAAACAGACAGCGATACAGACCGTGTCACTGTCTGTAATGATCTGACAATCTACCTTCATATGGCAACAGGAGCATAGCTACTACATCAACAGAGTACCCTGTGACATAGTAGCTACATCCTATAGGCTTAAGGGGTTAAAGAGACATGAAACCATTTTTTTTTTTCATGATTCAGATAGACCAAATGGCTTTAAACAACTTTCCAATCCACTTCTTTTATCTAATTTGTTTCATTCTTTTGGTACCCTTTTTTGAAGGAGTAGTAATGCATTATTGGGAGCTAGTTAAAAGCCAATGACAAGAGACATAAATGTGCAGTCGCCAATCAGCAGCTTCTGAGCCTACCTAGGTATACTTTTCAACAATGGATACATAGAGAACATAACAAATTAGACAATAGAAATAAATTAGAAAGGTGTTTAAATGGAATGCTCTATCAAAATCATGAAAGAAAAAAATTGTATGTTCTTTTAAGATGAATAATGCAATGTAAGTGGTAAGTTGTCTGTTTTATTTCTATTCAGTAATTGTGTGTATCTTTTTTGTGCTTAGCTCAACTCTGTGTGAGATTAATTTATTTCACATTGCTGGCAATGCTTTAATTTCCAGTGTCCTCTCAATCACAAGGTCATTTAACAATCAAAAAAAGGTTTAGATAATTCTTTACAACTAGGCAAAGCATAATTTGCAGACTAATTAATTTATCTACTCATTCTTATTCAGGCTTCAGTGTGCAAACACTTTACTGTTCTCACAGATACATGGTACATCACCATTTTCATTTCCATCTTTTAAGAGCAGTAATCTGTAATCTAAATAAAGATTTACATTTCCCAACAAACGTTACATTGCTGTGGCATAATCTACAGCTCATGTTAAGAAATTCAATTACCAAAACCCAAACATTTCTGTAGATCGTGTGTTTTAAATGCATTGAAATACGCAATATTGTATTCCTCGTAACACAAAAAGCAAACTCTCCTTAGACTGTAAGATTTATGGTATTGTTGTGGAAGAACTGCTTTCAAAAATTTAGTACACCCCTTGGATTGCACCAAAGCTGATGCAGCTATTCCAAGCTCCGAGAGTATATTCTCAGCTCCTAAATTCACTTATATTATTTATGTTTTCCATCTTTTATATTCTCAAATAAAGTTATTATACATTCTTCCATATATATCCATTGATATATGTGGATGTACCCTCAGTATCGCTATACGCTCGGCGGATTCTTCAATTTAAATAGAGATCCCTTTCTATGTATAAAAAGCACAGCATTAAAGGGACACAGAACTCTAAAATTTTCTTTCGTGATTGAGACAGAGTATACAATAAAAAAAAAAGTTTCCAATTTACGTCCATTATTAAATTACATTGTTCTAATGTTATTCTTTGTTGAAGAGTATTCATATGTAGGTAGCAATATATAGCAATAAACCCTGCTGCCATCAAGTGCTCCCACAAATGTATAATACAGTATGGCAAAACAGTTGGTATATAATACAAATGCACAAATGCACTTTATTCTACAAGGTCCCAATTACAATGTTTCCAGAATTGTATTTACTGCTTTTACATGTATTTAGAAAAAAAAATATGGTGGTTGTATTCATTGATTTTATTTGTCTGTCTGTGTATTCTTTCATGGAGCATACTGAAATTAGTCCCCACTACCTTATATTATACTTTAGAGGGTAAATCCACTGAAAACAATTTTTTTTTCTATTTTGCAGGATTGTTACCAGGTCAACTTCCTGAATGGATCTCATTAGGCATTGCCTCTAAAATAACCTGTACTCCCTCTGATTCCTCAATACAAGGGAGTGCTTTTTAATTTTGCTCCAGGATTTAAATGTTTGTGTGCTCTGCAGTTGTGGCGGAAATGCCTCCTTCAAGAATGCACAATTTTATTTTCTATTTTGCAGAATTCTAACCTGTTCGGCTTTGCAGTTAGGCATTTTAACCGTCTAGTGTTCTCTTGCCTCTAAAGGAATCTGTTATCCCTCTGTTTCCTCAATACAAGGAAGTGCTTCATATTTTGCTCCCGGATTTAAATGTTTGTGCGATCTGTAGTTGTGGCGGCAATGCCTCCTCCAAGTATGGGCAAAAGTTCTATGTCTGAAACTTATCCTAAAGTTACAAGAGATTGTTTTACAGATTAGGACACAGATCATACCTCTTTCATGTGTGAGCTTGAACACTTTAGTTCTTTGTTTAAAAAGGTTTTATGTACTTTAGGCGTCCAAGACCCTAAATCATCTGAGGAAAAACATTCCAAACAAGTGGATTTGATTTTTAAACAAGTTTTTTGCAATATTTATTTATTTAAAAAAATTGCAGTTAAAGTTGATAAGATTGAGATTGAACTTGCCTGTTTTTACATTTCCTGCTATGAGCTTTGTGATACTACAGTGTTATTCCTTCACGAGAGGGTTTTATTTTTTTCTGTTCCTAAAGCTCTTTTCAGAGAGTGAACAAATCCTGGTCTTCTCTTTAAATCTGTCCTCTAAATTTAATAGAATGTTTCGTTTACCAATGTAGGGGTTTGGGAAACTTTTCCAGTGCTGGATGGTGCTATTCACTTTAGCCAAACACACTACTATTCCCTAAGACAATATTACATTTTTCATGAACCATACGAACATTAAATTGGCAACATTTCATCAAAATGCCTTTTTCAGCAATTATTGTTTCTGTAGCAGTGGTGTCTTCGCTTTGGTGTGACAATTTGTCTGAGCAAATCTCTGAAGATTCTGTGGACGAAGATTTTCAAAATTGTTTGGAATTTCTTAAGTCTTCTAATGCACTTATTTGTGGTTAAATTGTTGACATAATTCAATTTTATACTAAGTACATGACTTTAGGAGTGCTGACCAGAAGGGCTTTATGATTTAAGTCATTGTCAGCAAGCAAATTCAAGGAAGAATTTATTTGACATTATCATTTCACTGCGTCTGGAGGAAAACTTACTTTTCTTCTTCAGGACTAGAAGTCTAAGGAAAGAAATACAAATTTTTCGTTCTTTTTGTCAATCTAGGAACCAAAAATCTTCCTCTTCTTTACAATGATTTGAATCTTCCAGAATTTTTGTAGAAGTTTAATTCAGTTGCAACAAGGCCAAGCATTCTATGAGCTTTCTTCCTCTTCCAAATCAGCATGAATGTATGGTCCTAATCCAGATCCTTTTCTGATAGGGGGCAGTTTACAACTATTTTAGAAGGCCTATCACAATCTGTCCAAGATCTCTGGGTTCTAAACATAGCTTCCCAGGATCACTGAATAGGTTTCAAATCAAGTTCTTTTCGAGGAAGCTATCTTCTCTTGTTTCTGAATTTTATTAGCTGTAGTTTAAGTTTTGGAACAAGACCAATGATTTTATTCCATCCTTTTCCATTATTCCCAAGCAAGAGGGAATTTTCTGACTCATTCTGGACTTATTGACTTTCAACTAAATTCTCATAGTTCCTATTTTCAAAATAGTAACTAGACGACAATTCTACTCCTTATTCAACATGGTCAATTTATGCCGATGTTTAATTTGAAGGATGCCTTCCTTCCTATTCCTAGACCATCTCCAGTTTCTAATATTTGCCTTTCAGGACAAACATTTCAAGTTTGTGGCTCTACTATTTGGTCTACAGTGCCTAGAATGTTTACAAAAATGTAAGGAACTCTTTTGTTTGTAATAAGTAATCATGTAGTTTGGTGGCTCTATACTTGAACAACATTTTGTTTCAAACCCCATTATTTCCTTCATCTCGTTTCAAGGAGTCATTATAAGCTTAGTGATTGTACAGCTTTTTCTATCAGATCATGGATTAAAGTTAGTCATTTTACTTACAACTACACTAAATGTTCAACCCATCTGTAGCTAAATGTATGGAAGCGTTAAGTCTGATGATTGCAGGATACATGCATGCTTCGACAATTATGCAAAAAAAAATGTCACTCAATTATCTCATAGAATCCTATGGGATTCTTCAGTGAGACAATTTCTGTCCCAGTGGATTGTTTTAAAAAACTATTTTACTGGGGGTGTCTTTTATTTACCCAACTTGGAAAATTATGTCTGTTGACACCATTCTATGGGATTGGGGTTCAGTCTGGAGGTCCAGGAGAGTACAGGGAGTTTGGTTACCAAAAATTATCTTTAGGTCCATTCAGAGCAGTCCCCTTATGAAAGGAGAAATGTATTTGAGTTTAAATTTAAACAATGTTACAGCTGTAGCTTTTATCCATCAAGGGGGAACATGTGGTTCATTAGCAATATTTAGGAAGTCTTGAATGGACAGTCTAGTCAAAATTAAACTTTCATAATTCAATTTTTTCAAACAACTTTTCATTTTACTTTTATCTTCAAATTTGCTTTGTTCTCTTGGTATTCTTTGTTGAAAGCTAAAGCTAGGTAGGCTCATATGCTAATTTCTTAGACCTAGAATGCCACCTCTTATCTAAGTGCATTTTTACAGTTTTTCACAGCTAGAAAGTACTAGTTCACGTGTGCCATATAGATTACATTGTTATTCCTTTATTGATGTCACATTACTTATTACTTATACCATGCTTTTGCTTGTTTTGTGTTAGTTTAAAAAATTAAGAATAACTAAAAATATTTCCTAAAACACCTCATTTGAAAGAGTGAACTCCCATTATTCAAAAAAGGGATTTTATATGATTATAACTTTCATATGATTGTCATAGTAATAAGACAGTAACCGCTATTCTCACTTTTGTTGTATTGATGTTTGGCCAGGTTTCTCTGAACTTATAAAAACATTTTAAAATGTGGAAAAAATGAGGGGGAAAAAACTTAGCATAATTTGTGTGGGTAACTTAGAAAAAAAGGTAAAATGTATGTGTAAATGTAATGAGGGCCTGTCACGGATACCAGACGGCTAAGGCTATCCCCCACCCCCCTACAACCACACTCCTGTTGTTTCTCAGTGGTTTTGGGCTCCTCAGAGCAACCACCATCTCTGGAAGCTGTTTGTTTGCTTTGTTTTGGCTTGTTTATGTCTTCAGAGAAGAGATGGTTTATGACCAGGAAAACCCTCCTAGGCTGGCCGGGCTCCTGGAACTCCCAGTTGGCCGTCTCACAATGGACCCTGGCTGGTATCCGATATGGTATCGCTTATTGTCCAAGAATGGGGACTGGAAAAGGCATACAAGAGGCTGCTAGACCAAGTTCTGCAGCATGCCACAGAGTCTGCTTGGAGCTGTGGTGCAGCACTCTGGGAATCATGGAGGTTGGCCACAGATGAGTGGCAACTGAGCATAAGCGACGACGAGCTGCTAGATACAGTTCAGCAGCCTGGCCCGAGCTTATAGACTTGGACAAGGGAGCCACCCCAGCAGAAGCGCTGGCCACAGGGCAGAGAGCCGCCGGCCTCTGCCCAGCACCTGTAACAGCTCCAGGAAACCAGGGAGAGGAGGAAGTCGTCCTCCCTCCCCTTACAGAGAACCCCTTGCAGGGAGAGATGGATGTCAATAACTCTCCCCAGCAGCAAAACCCCTTCCCGGGAGAGGAGACAGTCGGTCTCCCTCCCAAGCAGCAGAGCCAGGAGAGGAGACAGCCGGTCTCCCTCACCCAGCAGCAGCACAGTTTCCCATGGAGTGGAGGTAGCAGACCTCCCTCCCCAGCAGTAGATCTCCTTCTTGGGAGAAGAGACAGACGGTCTCTCCCCTCAGTAGCTTGGCAGGGTCTATACCCTTTTCTTTTCCGGGAGTATATCTCACAGGGGGCAGACCAGGGGGGTACCCGCTCATGCAGTTGGTGCCACAAGTTTGGGCACCCAAGTTTTGCCTGCCCCACCAAGAAGCAACTTCCACCAACAGCCGGGAAACCAGCAATGGCTTTGTTGGATACCCGCTCCTGCATTTGGTGCCACCAGTTTGGTCACCCAAGTCTTGCCTGCCCCATCAAGGAGCAACCTTAACCTAAAGTCTGGGGTGGGTATACCGCCAGGAAACCGGCACTGGCTTTGTTTGTGGGTGGGTCAGCCGGTTCTCAACAGAGTGCCACAGAGGGAGACAGTTTGGCAATGGAACTTAAGGACACTGGAACTTGTGGAACAGCAATTGTTTGAGAGCCGGCCTTAGCAAACTTATTTGGGACTTTGCATTATGTGACTATCCCTGCGCCCAGGGCGCAGGGTATAAACGCCAGAAGAAACCCCCCGGGATGCCCCAAGCTCAGGAGAGATGGGATAACCTCTCCCAGCAACCAAGAAGTGGAGGGCCACTGTTGGACAGCCCCAGGCTGACCCGTTAAGCATCTAGCCGGGTCTGCCGAACTGGAGGGGGGGAGATGTCACAGATACCAGACGGCTAAGGCTATCCCCCACCCCCCTACAACCACACCCCTGTTGTTTCTCAGTGGTTTTGGGCTTCTCAGAGCAACCACCATCTCTGGAAGCTGTTTGTTTGCTTTGTTTTGGCTTGTTTTTGTCTTCAGAGAAGAGATGGTTTATGACCAGGAAAACCCTCCTAGGCTGGCCGGGCTCCTAGAACTCCCGGTCGGCCACCTCACAATGGACACCCGCATAACCGCTCTCAGGCTGGCCAGGCTCCTGGAACTCCCGGTCGGCCACAGGACAGCAGGACACCCGCTAACTTTACCCCTGGTCGCTCCAGCAACTATGTGCCCCAGAGCTCCGCTCTTTTGGGGATTAGTAGCCCCTAGGGAGGACAAGAGGTGGGCAAATTGTTGGAGGGGAGCTCCTTTGGGAACCGTGTGTTTTGGACTCCAGTAACAAATCATCTTTGGACTGTGAAATCTGGGTACTGAGAGCTTTAAAATGACACCCTGGAAGTGCCCAACCTGTGGCAGACTCCAGCTACCCTGGACTGGGTAGCTCTGCCTGTTCCAGGCAGAGAAAGGATCATCAGGCAGAGCTGGGGTATCCGTCACAGGGCCAAACTACTAAACTACTAAAAAAAATGGCTCGGAGTGTGAAAATGGCTCAGCAGTGAAAGGGTTAAGAACCCAAACTGCACTTGAAAGAAGACATTTTGTGAACAACGTATTAAGATATTTTATATTTAACCTTTTCACATCATAGATATGTGCATTAACATTAAACTAAGGGGGAACATTTTCAATTTAAATATTAACATGAAAGCAATGTTTAGTACCATCAAAGATAAGGCATGAGAGATTTCAGGCAAATAATCCCTTTGCATTTGGCTTAAAGCACTAATACCAATCTAATAAATTGTAGACACTGAACCTGTTTGAAGAGATAAGGTGAAGGTGATAAAAAATAGACTTTATTCACAATGTAGTTAAAAAAGCAACATAAAAGCTGAAAGAGAAAATGAAAATTGCTCTTTCATTTTTAATATTTTTTTATTATGATTGTTTTTTGCTGCAATATTTTTTTCACTTATACTGCGGAAAAATAGAAATCATTGAGCTTTAATGGTTAAAGAAAATAGCTCATCAACTGCTGGACTCATATCATCAGCAAATAATGGGGAAACAAATCTGAAGTACAAAATATGTTAAATGGAGTGAAGCAACATAACTCTATATAAATATGCAAACACTGATGTATTTCTGCTTCATAAAATTCACCTTTCAAAATGTACAGTATGTCTAAATAATATGTCATCTAGTAGCTTGTCCCAAAAAGTGCATTATCTGTAAGAGTTTTTTACTAGCTACGTGTATAAGAGCCGTACTAATTTTTTACCAGGAGTTACAAAATTCAGAAACAAACACAAATCCCCTGTACACCCTACCGGGACTAAGCCAATTGCAATATGTCTAAAGTCTCTATATTTTATTCTATTGTCAATAGGGATACGGAAAAATATGAGAGCACCGCTATCCAGTGATGCCCTTCTAATAATTCATCTTATGTTCACTATAGAAATGCCTTGTTTTAACCGATTGTGAGTACCATGTGACTATATATAAGACTCGTCTTTAAGATTCAAATAAATGTACAATAGCCAAAAGAGTCACCCTTCACTGGTAATAAACAACAGCATTTAAAATTATCTGACGGTCCCCTTTGTCCGACTTAGTTTGGGCAGAGGTGAAGATCAAGATGAGATATGATATGGATACATGTTTTAATTGGTGATACAATAAAGGTTGCTTTTACTTGTTACTGGTGCTGCATTTTTCTGCTTGGAGAAAGTTTAAAATTCAGAGCCATGTCAATCCATTCAAACTATTTAGCCAATCACAATCTGGGCTAGATTACAAGTGGCGCACTATGGTTAGAGTGCGCAATATAGAAATATTGCTCCGGCGCTAACTTGCCCTCATATTACAAGTTGAAAGTAAATGCAACCCCACGAGTGCAAACTAACGCCTAGATCATGAGTTTTGTCAGTAAGGCTGTGCGGTGCTAACAAGCCTTTTTTTCTTACCGCTCCCTTTAAACAACGCTGGTATTACGAGTTTTCTTTAAGCCGGCGTTAGCCTCAGAGAAGTGAGCGTTGAGCAAAATTTAGCTCCACATCTCACCTCGATACCAGCGTTGCTTACGGTAGCGGTAAGCAGTCAAAACTTGCTCGTGCACGATTTCCCCATAGAAAACAATGGGGCTGAGCTGGGTGAAAAAAAACCTAACACCTGCAAAAAAGCAACGTTCAGCTCCAAACGCAGCCCCATTGTTTCCTATGGGAAAATAAAAGTTATATAAATAAATGATGAGAGACAGCTCCTTTTCAAACAGGGGCACAGGAAAGGGTTAGCCAAACCCCAATATCAATTTCAAAAAGGTAATTTTCCAGCCTCCAGTAGATTTTTAAAAGACCTTTATTAGTTTCTTACAGGGTCCATTGTAACAACGACGTTTCGAACCTATACCAGGTTCTTAATCATGTTTATAGAATAGTGTGCAGGTGTGTCTTTTATACCTGTCCATTTCCTATAAGATTACACAACAGTGCCATCATGTGGTCAAAATTTAAATTTACAAGTGATAAATAAAAAACTTGAGTTATTCAGCTTCTTGTACATCTTAGATTGAATTTTTAAGCTAGTTACCCTCTTTTTCTTAATTTTTATATAGTTATCACCTGCAACATTAAAACCAAATTTTACTATATTTACAAATAAAACCTATACACATAAGATATTGGAATCATATTAGCTACTACAGATAAATGCTACAGTTATCAATCAGAAAAATAATGACCATTCAAAATCTTTATTCAAACCTTCAGGTATCATGGTATTTAACTTATTAATCCAAAACATCTCCCTTCTTTTGAGCAATTGGTCTCTGTCACCTCCCCTCCTGGGTCTGTCAACTTGCTCAATAACTTGAAATCTCAGTTGACTGATGTTATGACCCATGGAGAGGAAGTGACAGGAAACAGGTGCCTCTGTATTTTTATTCCTGATGTTGGATTTGTGTTCAGTGATTCTTGTTCTTACTTCCCTACTAGTTTCACCTATATAAATCCTGGCACACGGACATTTAATGAGGTATATAGAGTATGTGCTTCTACATGTTAGATATTTTTTGATTGGATATTTAGTCCCCTTAATAGGGTGGAAAAATTCTTTCCCCTTTATTATGGAGCTACAATGGCTACAATGTAGGCAAGGATAACAACCTCTATTGTCAGGTCCTATTGATGTTTGAATGCTTTTCTTTTTGCTACCAATATCTGCTCTTACTAGTAAATCTCTCAGGTTCTTGGTTTTTTTGTAAGCTACAATAGGTATATTTTTGAAATCTTCAACTTGAGGATTGCATTCTCGAAGTATGTGCCAGTGTTTATTAATAATATGTGAAATTTTAGATCCTAAAGTATTGTATTGAGTTACAAAAACCATTCTGTTTTCTTTTGTTTTGTTTTTCGTATTACAATCTTCCTTATCTTTGCAGTACTCTAATTGTTTTGTGATTAGTTCTTCTGGGTATCCTCTTCTTTTAAATTTTTCTGCCATTTCTTTTAATCTTATATCACATTTCTTTTTGTCAGTAACTATTCTTTTTACTCTTTTAAATTGACCTTGGGGTATGGCTTCTATTGTTTTTTTAGAGTGGAAGCTATCATATTGTAATACTTTATTTTTGTCTGTGGGTTTCACATATAGATCTGTTTTTAAGAAACCTTGTTCTTTATATACAAAAGTGTCTAAAAATGCTACTCCTGTATCTTCAATGTTAAGAGTAAATTTTAAACCTGTGACAGATGAATTGAGGTGCTCAACAAACTGCCATAGGCTCTCAGTGTCGCCCCACCATATGCCAAATATGTCATCCACAAATCTCCACCATGCTGCACCATATTGAAGAAATAATGGATTTGAGTATACAAATTTCTCTTCTATGTGGGACATAAAAATATTGGCATATGTTGGGGCGACACTGGAGCCCATAGCAGTACCTTGTTTTTGCAAATAAAAGGTGTCTTGGAATAGGAAGTAATTTTGATATAGAATAACAGACAATAAGTCTGTCAAAAACTGTATTTCTTTCTCAGTGTATTTGTTATTTACTTTTAATGTATTTGTTACAGCCTCAATGCCACTGGTGTGCTTTATGGAAGTATATAAACTAGTGACGTCTAGTGTATATAGGATGCATTTATCTCCAATTGGTCCGATATCTTTTAGTTTCTCAAGGAAATCATTGGTGTCTTTTAGGTAAGAAGATGTTTCTAACAAGAAGGGCTGTAACACTTTATCTAAGAAGGTTGCAATTTTAGAAAAAATAGAATTTACTCCTGCCACTATTGGGCGGCCTGGGGGTTTAAATTTGTCTTTATGTATTTTGGGTGAAGCATAAATTACAGGTCTTACTGGGTTTTTTTCTATTAGGCACTCTTTAAATTCACTAGTGATGATGCCATTCTTGACTGCTATATTGGTAATATGTTCTATTTCTTTATTTATTTGCATTGTGGGATCTCCAGTTAGTGCTTCATATACTGTAGTATCATTTAATTGTTTTAGAATTTCATTTACATAATCTGTTTTGTTTAGTAGCACTACTGCCCCACCCTTATCTGCCTCCTTTATTATGATTTCTTTATTGTTTTGTAATTTATTGATGGCTTCTTGCTGTTTCTTATCAATTTGTACTAATTCTCTTTTTCTGTTTCTTTTTAATAAATTTTTTACTTCTTTTTGAACTAATTTTGCAAATGTAGCTACGCTATGTTGTGTTGGTGGGTTAAATTTACTCTTACCTTTGATCCCATATATTTTTGGATTGTTAAATTTAGTGTCCTTATTGATGTTGTCTTTTGCCATTATAACAGGTATTTCTGTCATACTAGTGAGTGTAGAGAAATGTACCTTGAGTTTTAGTTTTCTAAAAAATCTCTCTAAATCTTGTTCTATGACAAATTCATCATGCATATTGGATACACAATATGATAGACCTTTATTTAAAATTGTGTATTCTGTTTCTGATAAGATGTAATTAGAAATGTTATGGACTAAATCATCCTCTGTAGTTTCTTTATTGTGATATGACTCAGTATTGCTTTTAACCATAATTTTACCATTAGATTCAGTAGATATTTTCTTAAATTTTAAGGTGCTAATGCCTTCAGTAGTGTCCCTTACTAAAGTGCTTTCTGCATCAAAAGTGCTATTCAAATTTAAAGTGCTAACCTTGTTGTCAGTATTAACTACTACCGTGTTATCTAATTCTAAAGTGTCTGTGTCTTTAACAAAATTACTTTCTAAAGTGTTTACATTAATTGAATCAGAGGTGCTTTTTTCATTGTGAATTATTTTCACATTCAAAGACTTTTTGTTAGTGCTAGTGCTTAAGTTACCATTGTGAATGTTAGAGCAATATACAGAATCTTTGATCATATCATACATTTCATTAAACTGTCCATCATGTTTTTGTTGAATTGTCTCTTTAGAATGTCTATACACTGTATGTTTAGGTACATTTACTTTACCCATATTGTTCATGTGTTCTTGTGTCATTTTCTTACTGTGCCTTGTTTGTTCCGTATATGTTGTAGGGAGAATGTTTTCTTGGTTCTCGGATGCCATTTCACCAATGTTTTCTTTTTGTTTGGGAGGTTCTGTCTGTTTATCGACTTTGTCCGCTTCATTAGATGTGCCTGATGGTTCTGCCTCGCTACTCAGTAGCGGTATTGCCCCCGCTGGTATCCTTTCGTCCGTTTGGCTCTCTGGCGCTCCGGTTGTGACGTCGAATAGTATGCGCCTCTTCCGATGCTTGCGCCCGGCGCGGTGTGATCTACGTCTGAATCCTCGGTTAAAAAACCGGCAGACGATTCTGAACCACTACCGCTGATGTCTTCCTGAGCCGGGCGTTTTCTGGCTTCTTTCCTTCGATCTTTGATGTCAGCATTAGGATGCCTTTGATTACTGCTTCTCTGGCGCCACTTGTAGACGTTACCAGATGAGTAGTCTTGTTCATCTCGTATGAATTTTGATCTTTTGCGGCTCTCTAGTTGTTTTCGATATTCCTGTGTCGATTTTTCCACCTCTTTAATCAGTTTGTTATATTCATCTAAAGATATATTGTGAATGAGTTGTTCTTTTTGTTCACTTATGATATCCTTGTATTTGTTGATTTCTCTTTGTGCATATTCAACAGTCCATGTAATGAGATCATATGAACATTTGTTAAGAATGCTTTCAAATTTCTCACAATAATCTTTTTTATCTGAAAAGAGTGTTGGGCAGGTAGACATCCTCAATCCTCTGGGTATCCTTTGTACTTTGTGGTATTCGCTCAGTGTTATGGCATGCAATTCTAACACCATTTTCCTTTTGTTGTTTTTTTCAAAATTTCTGCTTGTTGCTTCCCCAGATGTAATCTGTAAAAAGTCTCTGTTACCAGATACTGTAGCATATATCTGCTGTGCTGATTCCTCATCATAAGCAAATGTTTTGGGAACCACTTCAGTTGTCTTCTCCGTGTTTTTTTCAGCCATTGTGCTTTATTTTCTTTTGTAGATGCAGGTACTCTCCAGGCTCAAAAGTAATATAAATAAATGATGAGAGACAGCTCCTTTTCAAACAGGGGCACAGGAAAGGGTTAGCCAAACCCCAATATCAATTTCAAAAAGGTAATTTTCCAGCCTCCAGTAGATTTTTAAAAGACCTTTATTAGTTTCTTACAGGGTCCATTGTAACAACGACGTTTCGAACCTATACCAGGTTCTTAATCATGTTTATAGAATAGTGTGAGAGCCTATGGCAGTTTGTTGAGCACCTCAATTCATCTGTCACAGGTTTAAAATTTACTCTTAACATTGAAGATACAGGAGTAGCATTTTTAGACACTTTTGTATATAAAGAACAAGGTTTCTTAAAAACAGATCTATATGTGAAACCCACAGACAAAAATAAAGTATTACAATATGATAGCTTCCACTCTAAAAAAACAATAGAAGCCATACCCCAAGGTCAATTTAAAAGAGTAAAAAGAATAGTTACTGACAAAAAGAAATGTGATATAAGATTAAAAGAAATGGCAGAAAAATTTAAAAGAAGAGGATACCCAGAAGAACTAATCACAAAACAATTAGAGTACTGCAAAGATAAGGAAGATTGTAATACGAAAAACAAAACAAAAGAAAACAGAATGGTTTTTGTAACTCAATACAATACTTTAGGATCTAAAATTTCACATATTATTAATAAACACTGGCACATACTTCGAGAATGCAATCCTCAAGTTGAAGATTTCAAAAATATACCTATTGTAGCTTACAAAAAAACCAAGAACCTGAGAGATTTACTAGTAAGAGCAGATATTGGTAGCAAAAAGAAAAGCATTCAAACATCAATAGGACCTGACAATAGAGGTTGTTATCCTTGCCTACATTGTAGCCATTGTAGCTCCATAATAAAGGGGAAAGAATTTTTCCACCCTATTAAGGGGACTAAATATCCAATCAAAAAATATCTAACATGTAGAAGCACATACTCTATATACCTCATTAAATGTCCGTGTGCCAGGATTTATATAGGTGAAACTAGTAGGGAAGTAAGAACAAGAATCACTGAACACAAATCCAACATCAGGAATAAAAATACAGAGGCACCTGTTTCCTGTCACTTCCTCTCCATGGGTCATAACATCAGTCAACTGAGATTTCAAGTTATTGAGCAAGTTGACAGACCCAGGAGGGGAGGTGACAGAGACCAATTGCTCAAAAGAAGGGAGATGTTTTGGATTAATAAGTTAAATACCATGATACCTGAAGGTTTGAATAAAGATTTTGAATGGTCATTATTTTTCTGATTGATAACTGTAGCATTTATCTGTAGTAGCTAATATGATTCCAATATCTTATGTGTATAGGTTTTATTTGTAAATATAGTAAAATTTGGTTTTAATGTTGCAGGTGATAACTATATAAAAATTAAGAAAAAGAGGGTAACTAGCTTAAAAATTCAATCTAAGATGTACAAGAAGCTGAATAACTCAAGTTTTTTATTTATCACTTGTAATTTTAAATTTTGACCACATGATGGCACTGTTGTGTAATCTTATAGGAAATGGACAGGTATAAAAGACACACCTGCACACTATTCTATAAACATGATTAAGAACCTGGTATAGGTTCGAAACGTCGTTGTTACAATGGACCCTGTAAGAAACTAATAAAGGTCTTTTAAAAATCTACTGGAGGCTGGAAAATTACCTTTTTGAAATTGATATTGGGGTTTGGCTAACCCTTTCCTGTGCCCCTGTTTGAAAAGGAGCTGTCTCTCATCATTTATTTATATTACTTTTGAGCCTGGAGAGTACCTGCATCTACAAAAGAAAATAAAGCACAATGGCTGAAAAAAACACTGAGAAGACAACTGAAATGGTTCCCAAAACATTTGCTTATGATGAGGAATCAGCACAGCAGATATATGCTACAGTATCTGGTAACAGAGACTTTTTACAGATTACATCTGGGGAAGCAACAAGCAGAAATTTTGAAAAAAACAACAAAAGGAAAATGGTGTTAGAATTGCATGCCATAACACTGAGCGAATACCACAAAGTACAAAGGATACCCAGAGGATTGAGGATGTCTACCTGCCCAACACTCTTTTCAGATAAAAAAGATTATTGTGAGATATTTGAAAGCATTCTTAACAAATGTTCATATGATCTCATTACATGGACTGTTGAATATGCACAAAGAGAAATCAACAAATACAAGGATATCATAAGTGAACAAAAAGAACAACTCATTCACAATATATCTTTAGATGAATACAACAAACTGATTAAAGAGGTGGAAAAATCGACACAGGAATATCGAAAACAACTAGAGAGCCGCAAAAGATCAAAATTCATACGAGATGAACAAGACTACTCATTTGGTAACGTCTACAAGTGGCGCCAGAGAAGCAGTAATCAAAGGCATCCTAATGCTGACATCAAAGATCGAAGGAAAGAAGCCAGAAAACGCCCGGCTCAGGAAGACATCAGCGGTAGTGGTTCAGAATCGTCTGCCGGTTTTTTAACCGAGGATTCAGACGTAGATCACACCGCGCCGGGCGCAAGCATCGGAAGAGGCGCATACTATTCGACGTCACAACCGGAGCGCCAGAGAGCCAAACGGACGAAAGGATACCAGCGGGGGCAATACCGCTACTGAGTAGCGAGGCAGAACCATCAGGCACATCTAATGAAGCGGACAAAGTCGATAAACAGACAGAACCTCCCAAACAAAAAGAAAACATTGGTGAAATGGCATCCGAGAACCAAGAAAACATTCTCCCAACAACATATACGGAACAAACAAGGCACAGTAAGAAAATGACACAAGAACACATGAACAATATGGGTAAAGTAAATGTACCTAAACATTGTGGCCTAGATTTAGAGTTCGGCGGTAGCCGTCAAAACCAGCGTTAAAGGCTCCTAACGCGGGTTTTTTACGCACTCCGGTATTTAGAGTTTATTTACCGCGACTCAAAATACACCTAACGCTCAACTTTCTACCGCCACCTCAGACCCAGTAGTAAACATATACCGCACAAAAAAACATCCACGAATCACAAAACAAATATTACACAAAGTACACTTACACTCATACAAACACAACACTATCTTTATTTTTCGGAATTGTTATTTTTTCTTTAAAATACAAAGGATTAAAGTTGCGAGATCTCGGGTGTTTGAAAAAAATCCACACAAATCCATTTTCCCATTGACTTACATGGACATACGGGAAAAGACCCTCATATACCTACATCTAACGAATAACATTATCACAAACATACACTCATCGATGCATACAAACAATATACACCACATTACATACACAAAATATTTATTTATTACAAAAAGAACACGATTTAGTTACTTTTTCACACAAGCTCATGACGTCACTCACTTTACGAGGAAAACCAGTCTTAGAAAAAAAAATATAGAAATCTTTGGAGCCTCCATTGACTTCTATTGGGAAGACGTGCTCGTGCACGCGAAACCCTCATTTCCCTAACGCACGCAAATAGCGTAGACGGAAAAACTCCAAATACCAGCGCTAGAAAATACATGCTTTTATGCGTTAGACACAGCTATGATAAATAGATCAAGAAATGACTATTTCCCTATGGTGGATTTATGTTTTTTAATATTAAATATTCACCACACCATAAATATTTTTAACACTTTTAGATTACATCAACTACAAATCCCCATCACTAGTAACACATTATTATTTCAATAAAATTACATTTACAATTAAAATAAAATTCAATACACATTTCTGGATTCACAAACACTACACAATGGGAAACATCTCTCATTTACCTTTATTATTGCATTTCTGTTATTCAACTCATATGCTTGCAGCAACTGCATATCTACATAGGCTTAACACATGATCACTCATGGATGCACATACATTACTTTTAACATTCACTCATACATGTGCATTCAAATGATGGGGGAAAAACACATTACATTCTCTCGAGGAATCACAAAACACAACATATGGATTTTACTGTACTTTTAACATCATGATTCCATCACCAGAAACCATTAGGAATTACCTACAACAAGAACATCATTACACCAGATTACAGATGTCACTTTATGGGAAGGAACAACAATGCCAGACCGCTATATAGAAGTCAGCATATGTGGGACACAATCACAATATATACGTACATGTACATAACACGCATCACCCATCACGCAACCACAAAGCACACATTTAGATTTTATTCAGCACACAATAACAATGTAGCACAATACAACAACACAATGAGGATTTCACAACTACATAGGCAGGTTAATAATATCATGACGTCATTACAAGATTCAACCATACACATCACAGATTCACCACTGTACCGCCCCTTTAGGAACTTTAACACTCAATACTACAATACAACATATACGTAAAACACACTTTTGAACAGCATTATTATGGAGATTTCAATGGGACAATTCAGAAATATTGTCAGATCGCACATCAATTATATATATAATACTACAGATGGCAGCCGGAAGTTATTCAGTATTCGTGCAATTTTTATGGGACGCATACAATATCGTCAGATCGAAAATCACTTATATATATAATACTACAGATGACAGACGGGAAGTTCGGAATTATTATTGCGATTTTAAAGGGACGCGTACAATATTCACATCTCGGCAATCACTTATATATACAATACTACAGATGACAGCCGGAAGTTATTCAGTATTAGTGCCATTTGAAAGGGACGCATACAATATTGACAGCTCGGCAATCACTTATATATACAATACTACAGATGGCAGACGGGAATTTCGGAATTATTATTGCGATTTTAAAGGGACGCGTACAATATTCACATCTCGGCAATCACTTATATATACAATACTACAGATGACAGCCGGAAGTTATTCAGTATTAGTGCGATTTGAAAGGGACGCGTACAATATTCACATCTCGGCAATCACTTATATATACAATACTACAGATGACAGCCGGAAGTTATTCAGTATTAGTGCCATTTGAAAGGGACGCATACAATATTGACAGCTCGGCAATCACTTATATATACAATACTACAGATGGCAGACGGGAATTTCGGAATTATTATTGCGATTTTAAAGGGACGCGTACAATATTTTACAGCTCGGCAATCACTTATATATACAATACTACAGATGGCAGACGGGAAGTTCTGAATTATTATTGCGATTTTAAAGGGACGCATACAATATTGACAGCTCGGCAATAACTTATATATACAATCCTACAGATGGCAGATGTTCCTTTATCATTTACAAACAATATTGCAGCAACATTGATCGATCACATTCGATGCACATTATACACAACTATGCACTTTCATTCATGTTAGCCTGGACGTGTGCTTGTTACTATAACATCGCGTTTAGGAAATATTGATTACGCATATGAACAAACATTACAAACATGCACTGTATGTGTGATATTTGACACTTTCACATTGAGAATCATTGTTTGAAACTAACATTTCAGCAAACAACAAATAAACGCCCACTGTGAAAGCATTCGCGCCGCTCACATACAAACAGGTGAATACAATCAGCAATCATTACAAACTCACTACCATTGGACTAATTGTACTATAAATCCCCCAAACAACATGGCCAATGCATCACTTGTGATCCACATCAGATCAAGTGCTTACCTTGTTACGCTGTTTTGAAAGATGGATGACGATGACATGGTAGACGCTGCTGGTGGTGCTATTGGCGAACTAGCTGTTGGTCGAATCAGGCAGCCTCGGCGGCTCAGACCGAGACGAAGGGGTCGTCTGGTTCGAGGTCCTCGTGTCTACAGGGTGAGACCCACCTTGGAAAACATGAGTGACTTTGAGGTTTTTGATAAGTATCGGCTCGATCGCGAACAGCTCATTGGCCTTTACGAGCTTCTTAAACCTCATTTGGAGCCACGTATACAAATAAGGACTGCTGTTCCCCCCATGAGTAAGATGCTAAGCTGTCTATACGTCCTGGCCTCCGGGAGTTTTCAATCCGGAGAACTGTACATGCATGGCCTGGCTCAAGGTACATTCTCTGGGGTGTTTGATAACTTTCTGAACGCCATGGTACGTATCAGTAAGCAATACATAGGATTCCCACAGAATGATGGTGATTGGAGGCGCCTGAAGCGGGAATTCTTTGATATTGCTCAATTGCCCAATGTCTTGGGAGCCATTGATTGTACCCACATTGCGCTGCGTGCTCCAATTGATGACTTGCCCTTCAGAAATCGCAAACATTTTCATAGCCTCAACGTGCAGTATGTTTGTGACGCACGGATGAGGATTATGCATGTGTATGCGAATTTTGGAGGTGCTTGTCATGATGCCCGCATCCTCTCTCTGTCGTCCCTGTGGAGACAGTTTGAGGAAAGACAAATGCCCCCTGGTTATCTCGTTGGTGAGTATTTGTGCACAACATGGTTAATTATTTTGACAATTGCCCCTGTATTTTTTAACTGTTAGCGTCATGTTCAGCTATAGGATTAAATTTAACCATTTGTTATTTACCGACGCTAATGTCTATTTTTATTGAAATGCAGATATGTAGCATGTCTTACCTTAAGTGTTCAGATAGAGAATGCAATGTAAACATGTAGTTAGCATTTTACACAAGGTTTGTTTTAGGAGAAATACGCATATGTAGCATGTCTTAGATGAAATGGCAAGATATTATCTCATGCAATTTAACCCTGTCATTGTCTTTTTCTGCTAATGTCTATTTTTATTGAAATGCAGATATGTAGCATGTCTTACCTTAAGTGTTCATATAGAGAATGCAATGTAAACATGTAGTTAGCATTTTACACAAGGTTTGGTTTAGGAGAAATACGCATATGTAGCATGTCTTAGATGAAATGGCAACATATTATCTCATGCAATTTAACCCTGTCATTGTATTTTTCTGCTAATGTCTATTTTTATTGAAAAGCAGATATGTAGCATGTCTTACCTTAAGTGTTCATATAGAGAATGCAATGTAAACATGTAGTTAGCATTTTACACAAGGTTTGGTTTAGGAGAAATACGCATATGTAGCATGTCTTAGATGAAATGGCAATATATTATCTCATGCAATTTAACCCTGTCATTTTATTTTTCTGCTAATGTCTATTTTTATTGAAATGCAGATATGTAGCATGTCTTACCTTAAGTGTTCATATAGAGAATGCAATGTAAACATGTAGTTAGCATTTTACACAAGGTTTGGTTTAGGAGAAATACGCATATGTAGCATGTCTTAGATGAAATGGCAAGATATTATCTCATTCAATTTAACCCTGTCATTGTCTATTTCTGCTAATGTCTAGTTTTATTGAAATGCAGATATGTAGCATGTCTTACCTTAAGTGTTCATATAGAGAATGCAATGTAAACATGTAGTTAGCATTTTACACAAGGTTTGGTTTAGGAGAAATACGCATATGTAGCATGTCTTCGATGAAATGGCTAGATACAGATTTAGATATAATTTTTTTTTTTTTTTTTATGTTTCTGACAACTTTTAATATGGATTATGGTTTTTAAAAAATATATTTATACAACAATATACTAGTTTAAGTATTCTGTTTGAATTATGTTCTGTTCTAAATTTATAGGTGATTCTGGGTACATGAGCCGGCCTTGGCTCATTACCCCCTTGCGTAGCCCAACTGATGTGTCTGAGGAGCGCTACAATAGGGCTCATAAGAGAACCAGGGCGGTGGTTGAAAGGATGTTCGGGCTCCTGAAGATGAGATTCAGGTGCCTGGACCGTTCTGGAGGAGCACTCCAGTACAACCCAAAGAAGGTGGCTAAGATCGTTGTAGCCTGTAGCGTCCTGCATAATATTGCACAGCGGGCTGGGATGCTGCAGGCCGTCCCGGTGGACAGAGACCTCCTCAGAGATGAGGAGGATGATCCTGTTCTAGAGGGGGAATTCCAGGACGAGGGACTTGATGTCAGAGCAGACGTCATCAACCGCCACTTTAGACGGTAAATAATAGAAGTTACACTGGAGTATTTTCAATAGATGTGAACTCTAGGGAAATGACAAGTAGAGAATTGTGCAAACATGTTAGTATTGATAAAATGTTATAATAATATTTATTTCTCATAATATAGGTGATGCTCTGGGCATTGGGTCCTATAGCGAGTCTTTGCCACCTGGTTTTTATAGAGGACATCAGATGGTAAGTAGAAATGTATGGACTGTTGCTGGCATGATTTGTACACAAATACATAATATGGCATAAATTTTTAAAAATATAACTTTGTTTACACATTACTTATGTACATAATCAGAAAGGGATACTCTAGAATGACTATGGTTCAATGTCACACAGAGGTTTGTTCTGCTCAATATGACTCATCTTCACACTTGATAGAAAATAACACAGGTTCATACACAGGCTTAGTAAGCTAGTGATAGATATTTATTATGAAATGGGGGGTGGGAGAGGGGTACAGAACTGATTCACACACTTGTATGAAATCTTTATATATAATTTCTTACATTAGGGAGATGACTTAATATAAAGACTGAAAGGGAACAATTTGAAGCCTGACAGTGAAGATTTCCAAGACTGACAGTGGGGAAAAAGCCAAGATTGAAATTGAAGTATACCAATGGGATCATGTCTGGCATATTTAAATTCTGCTGACCTTGAAAACCATACAAAGACATGTTCACATGGTAAGTGCAAACTATTTGATAGAATAAGGCTGTGGAGACATCCTATTGGAGACACTTAGATGATTTTCTATTTTGTAGATGGTATTTCCCAGTCCTCTATTTAATGAACTGATGAATAAGACACCTATTGAAGATCAACTGTTTACCCCTGAATTGACATTCAAAGACCATGCATTGTCCAGGTTGGTGTACCAATGCATGCTAGTGAAGACTGTAGAATATTAGTAGCTTACATACATTAGTCATATTTAGTTCTTAATTAGATATTTAGGGATCACAATCAGACACTTAGATGATTTTACTTTTTTAGATGGTATTTCCCAGTCCTCTATTTAATGAACTGATGAATAAGACACCTATTGAAGATCAACTGTTTACCCCTGAATTGACTTTCAAAGACCATGCATTGTCCAGGTTGGTGTACCAATGCATGCTAGTGAAGACTGTAGAATATTAGTAGCTTACATACATTAGTCATATTTAGTTCTTAATTAGATATTTAGGGATCACAATCAGAAAAAGGAATACATATTATAGTTGATATAGAGGTATTTGAATGGACATGAAATATTACATTTATGTTCAGCATACATATATTGTTTACATGTGATATACATTATTATGTATAAATTTAATTTTTGAAATTTAAATATTATTTTTAATCAACAATATAATGGTGTATGTATTTCATTAATTTAAAATGAATGTAATGATTATCTTTAAAAAATGTTGATCAAAGTTAGAGCATAGACACCATATGATTTTAAATGTATTTTATGAATATTTTACAACGTGTGTATTAACTTTGTTCCATTTTTATTATTTGTCATTTCAGATTGGCATCTGATGACTTCATGGAATATTTATTTATTTTCTATTAAATATATATTTTTTTTTTAGCAGATTCTAATATATATCAATATAATCTGTAAATAAATAAAACTTGGACTCCCATGACTGGTAGTTGGCTATTTGACAAGCACATGCATAAGAGAAAATAATGCATTAATAGTAGAAAATAAAATTCTTCAGAGAATATTAAAAGATATATTTTAACATTAATTGGGGAGTCATATTCTTCAATGCTTTTATATTGAAAAAGTATATATTAAAAATATTTAGGATATGTATTAATATTATGATTGTTTTAACATTTAATAAGGTGAAGTGGTTCAATTACATGAAAGTGACAGTGTTGTTGAATGTAAAAAGAATTGTATAAGATCATGTATCTTCCTTAGGTATCTCAAAACATTATTAGAAAATATTTTACAATTATTACATTTATAAATGGTAGGTCATTTAACTTTATAATTTTTAATAATTATTTATTGGATGCCAGGTTAATCTATGTAATTTTCTAGTGGAGTCATTTAACTATACTTAGTAATATTATGTATTTATTACAATCTTACCTCTTGGGTTAGACATCAAATATCTATATAGAATGTAATTTCCCCTTTAGTTTATTTTGTCAATGTTAAATAAAAATACAATATGTTTGGGTCCTTAAAGGGGTCATTCAAAATGTATATTTTGTATACATTGTTACAAATATCATACAAGAATTTAAACATATTTAGAATGTACTATAGAATTACATTCAGTCTTTAAATATACTTGTTAAAATAAAAATAAATGCACATATCTTAGTGAATGATATAAGGCATCTATATGCAAACAACAATCAGCATCAAAATAGCCTATGTAGAGATGTATTTAATCCACGAATATATATAATTACAATATAATGATTGAATTACAAAACATATTAAGTTGGTCAAATATAAGATTATGATACAAAATGCATACATAACATATAGCTTAATGTCCCTCTACGCTGAAGGCTAAAAAATACCTCATTTAATAAATATATTTCAGTCAGTGTGTAAAACAATCTAGAAGTTAATCTAAATTTGCTTTACTCATATGTTAGACTCATTTAGCAAAAGGAAGGTGCCTAGGTTTATGATATATTAAGCATTATTGTGAAATGTTTATTTAAAGGGACATGAACTCAAAATATACTTAAAGGTAGCCATTTAAAAAAAACAATGATTTATACATTCTGAATGAGTATTCTATTTTAATCAACTTTAAAACTTGTCTCATATTATGAATGCTCATTGTGATGTTGCTATCATTACTTTAGAAATAAGGCAGTAAATAGCTAATTTATTTGCTTCAGTACTCTGGACAGAACTTGATTGTTTGGAATAATTGATGCAACAATCGTCAAGGACAACCCAGGTTTTTATTAAACAATTGTCCGTAATATAAAATATCATTATTGATTTTCAAAGAAACATAACAAGATAACTTAACATTTGATAATCGTATTAAATAATAAAGTTGATTAACATTTAATGCTCAATCACCAATGGTAAATTTGTTTGGACAGTGTCCCTTTAAGAGCTTGAAATAGTGTATTTACTTCTCTTCCTATCTTGACATACTTTGCTTGAAAAGCATATCGAGATAGGCTCAGTAGATGAAGATTGGTGGATGCACAGAGATGCCTTATGTGATTGGCTCAACCATGTGCATTTAAATTTCTTATGTTGAGGATATATAAATACTAAGAGAAAATGATTTACATTTTAAAGTCTAAACAATCTTCTATCTCTACAGATCATTTGATACAATTGTTTGTAATGTCTCTTTAAAACTAAAGACGCCATTGCACAATAACATATATGAGCACTTCAGAGAAATACAAGCTCGAGGTTTATTTGCGAATAACAAAGCTGTAGTTTAACATTTATAAACAGATTATCAAAGTTACTGACATTCTTCCCGGAATTTTAACATTAATAAATATTGCGTGGGAAACGCATCTTCAAACACCAGATTAGCATATTTAAACATTAGTGTAATGTCACGCAATAGCACACAATCAATGTGCATTATAAATACATTTAATAGAGCAATGTCAATACTTCACAATCAATTTATTTAAAGAACAATAAAGACATACAATATTAAATGTGTATTTGTATTAAAGAAACAGACCGTTATTAAACCGAGAAATGTCTACAACATTAATAATGTGACAGGATGAGATTTTAAAGAGTATTTAATCATTAATATTTCACGGATCACGGATATTAAATCTGCGTCACACATATCCGCATGACAGGCCCATGAGTTACAAATAAGTCTACATGAAAAATGAAGTTACAGCACCACCAAGCGGTATGTGTAAGGAAGTTACTAAGATATGAAACATTAAGGAACGGCCAATCAGAGTTCATCACACAAACACAACTTGAGTCAGGATGGTCTCACAGACATTATAACAATATTTCAAACTTTTATCCAATCAGATGTACAGATAAATTGTCCCATGGTGCATCTCATGTTTACTTCACCATATAAAAGTCCATTACACGTTGCCATCTTTGTCAGTTCTCTAATGCCTGCAGGCAGTCTTATATATTAATATTATTATAATATATTTAGTAGCCAACCGAGCAGGCATGTCAGTTCCCAGGTTCACCAAGGAGGAGAGCGCTGCACTGGTCCACGCCGTCAAGGACTTTTATCCCCAGCTGTTTGGGAACAAGAGGAGCTCGACAGATGCGCCTGTTAAGAAGGCCCTCTGGGAGTCTATCACCAATGCGGTTAGATTGGTGTGTGACGTCCAGAGGACCCAGGATCAGATCATGAGGAGATTCGGAGATATGAGGTTGCGTTTATCGAAAAAAGTCAACCTCATAAGGGACTGGGTACAAGCCCGTAAAAGAGGGGGCCAAAGAAAGGCCCCGCGGAAACTGTACCTACTCCCTTATGAGGTGACTTTATGCGAGCTCCTCAATCTCCGGGTCCCCAAAAGATTTAGATCCTCGCCATCCTCGGCCTCCTCTTCTTCCCTCCCAGCTGCGGGATCTGAAAGTCCTGACGCGGGGGACAGGGCAGATGCTTCTCCGTCCGGTGGCCTGGGAGGACCCGATAGAGAATCTGAACCAGGTAATTATCCAACTTCATATAATATTTATAATGTTAAAAATCCAAAATGTGTATTTAGTCAGATACTAAACCTATACAGATCTCACAACATACACTACATATGATGTTTAGATATCTGATTTTACATTAGTGATACATGAAATTGGAATGATGTTTATTGCGCTCTACAGAATATGCGTCACAGAGCGGAAATCTAATTTCGCATCCACGTTAACATGGGTTTGCGGAAAGTGGCATTGCTTTATACATGTTGGTCAAATGACGGATGCGTAATTCCGCTTGGAATCATTGCGCAATGATCGCGAAAATGGCATTTCTCATCCACGTTAACATGGGTTTGCGGAAAGTGGCATTGCTTTATACATGTTGTTAAAAATTAAATGGAAAATCTTAGATTAGTGAAGAATACAGTATTCTTATTTTAAATATTATATCTAATAAAAAACGAATAATACTAATAAATTATAACATATGGCCATCAATTGATGATTATGTAATAACAAGCATATATTCTTAAAGATACAGTAAACAACACAACTGATTGAAAATAAGAGTCCAGGATATATTTATCATTCATTTAATTTCGGAAACTATTAACTCATGGGACTACCAAAGGATTAATATTTTTCTATTGATTTGTTATTAATGTAAATATTTTAAACATGGCATGATTAGTATTAATGATATGCAATCCTCATTTAATATATTACAGATATGGATGTGGCTGCTGGATCCTCAAGCCAGGGCTTGTCACAGTATGGTATGTCTCATTTTAATTGACATTTGTCTTAGAAACATGGAATGAACATTACATACTAAATACACATTGTTCTATATTTATATGTAATGTCTATTTAATAGATGAAAATTATATAATTATTCGGATATACTTAAATAACATATTTGATTTTAATTGCATGCTCAATACCATTCATTACATCAACATATGGAGTAGATAATTCATTAACAAACAACAACATTGTGGAATCTATTTAATTTTAGATTAAAGGGATACTGAACTACAATTATTAATATTGTCTTTCACATACAGTATGCAATATTAATAAACATAAAATATAATACTATCATCATATGTGACATATTCTATTGCTAAATGTATTTTAAAATAAATAAAGTACGTTTATGTGCATCTAAATATTTGTTGACCAACCTGGGTTTATATTGATGATTGGTGGATACCTTCAACAAACAATATTTATTGAATCCAATATTCCTTATCTGCCTTTAAGATTAATATCGAACAACATTCGAATTATAATAGGAGTCAATGTTAAATCATTTTTTACAGTTTGAACATAGAAATCAATTATTTAAATTAATCATGTCAGTGTCCCTTTAAGACAAAATAGATTCATTCATCATTACATTATTTTTATTAAAAACTATTGATATATAAATCTAATTATCTGTTGGAGTTACTTTATATATATCTGCATACTCTAACAGCACCATGATTACATATTTGTAATAATAAAGTTTGTTATGTATTGTGATAAATATGTGTTGTGTCCTAAACAAGATTACTGTACATTGAAAAAATGGCTCGATGTGACACATGTTTGTTTAGATTTGTCAACAGATGCTCCTCAATATGTGGTTTGTGTGTATTCTTGTAACTTCTTAAGGACATATGACGGAATTATTCCGTCATAAAACAATTGAGCTAAGTGAAAGCTGTGTCCTTAAAGGGTTAAGAACATTGATCATTGGGTATATTTAGATATGCAATAGCAGCATCTGAGATGAATTTGATGTCTAATGTAGTCTGACATTAAACATATGTTGAATACAGATATGTTTACAGAATCCCCTTGATTCAATCAAGCATTTTCTGGTGTAATGACTGCTCTATTCTTCACATTTTAAAGTTGATTAATGTTAAAATTCTAGACAGATGTGATTTAGTGATATCCAAAATGTGTTTAATAATATATATCTATATCATTCATAGAGAGAGTTGGTGTGGGGAGCCCACAGGAATCCAGCAGTGACATAGAGCCGCCTTTGCGGTCTCCTGGTAAGTCCATTGACTCATTTATATGTAATTGAAGGTGTATTGCTAATCAATATTATGATCATGATTCCGATGAAGCATAACATTATAAAAAATCATAGAATTTATCTTCTGATTATATATTTATTTTTTATATTGAGCGATTAATAATTTCTACTTTATTATTCTACACATTTGTTATTCATAAGATGTCTAACATATGTTTTTTTAAATTTTTTTTTTTAACAACAGTCATCAAGTGATACACACATGAGAAATCTTAAATGTTCTATGTACTATGCTTTTATGAATTTAACATTAAGACAAACAATACATTAATATTCTGATTTATTGACAATAACAAATCTATTGTCATTGGTATGCTCCATCAAAATGATGTAAATCATAACTTTGTGTGTGTATATCTTTAATGCAACATTGATGTGCGTATTTGAGCAACAGTAACATATGTTATAATATCTGATCTTAAGGTGTACACAACATGTTATGTTTTACAGAGATTGATGTCACATGTGGGATGGAGGAGGAAGAGGCTGCCTTGGAGTCTGATGGTATGTGAAATATATCTATCATGTTTCCAACATGTTTCTTTTTTTGAAATCATTTTATTGAAGACATTCAAAGTCTACAGCTTTTTCCCTTTAAAAAGGAATATTATTTGTCTGTTCAAATACACTACTGCCCCCTTTCTATATCAGGCAGCATGAAAATCTGCTTGTATATATTTTTTTAAGAATATATAATTCATGCCATCATTATGTCACATGCATATTCAATGCCAAAACACAATAATAAGTTTCACATTGTACAGACAGTCATTGAGATTCATCTGAGTGCCTATATAGATACCATATCCTCATTTCAGAATAGTTTACAGATTCAAACACACTTCGAGGTATATTGAAAACATAATCAATTTTAAATGCGTTGATTTGATGTCAGGATGTATGAGATGTTAATATATTTATTTTACATTTTCAGATGGATCCACCACTTCTGGTCATCTGGATTCCGCCCCTGCCCAGTCACAGACCCCTCCCCGTGCACACACCCCTGACCATGGCCACACCTCTGCACACACCCAGAGCCCTTCCCATCACCAAACCCATGACCATGCCCCGACCACTGCCAGCCCTTCCCATATTTCATATCCTGTCCCTCCCAAAAAACGCCCATACACCCCCCTTCGCCGCTCTCCCCGTATTCTGGCCCGTACAGCTGCCCAGACCCAAACTCCCCACTCCCCAGCTGTACGGCCTACCCTGGAGCAGCAGCTCACCACTCCCCAAGCCATTCCCATCCCTCCCCGAGCCAATCCCATCCCTCCCCCCTGTTTAAACCTTCATTGTCCTGGGTGTCAGATTGTCCTTCCCAGGCACAGCTGTAAGTATCATTCTAAATACACTTTATAAGATACTTAAAGGTACAGTGAAGTTAAATTGGTTAAATTGTGATTCAAATCCAGCATGCAATGTTAAGCCAATGTATAATAGAATACTCTTATGAATTATTCGTCATTCTCTTGATATATTAATTGAAAACAACTTATTCCTATAATTAGTTTAAACAATAAAATAAATGTGGCCATCATTTCTTTATTGTTGGATGAATGTATCCATCAACCAGCATGCACAAACAAGGTTCATCAACAAATATTGGCTTCCATAAAAACCAACATTCTTGCATTCAAAATATAGCTTGACAATTAAAACATATAATGAATATGTGTAATTTCTAAAGATTTGTCATGTCATGCTCTATCTGAATCAGTCCATTAAATATTTAGGTTCAGTGTCCCTTTAATTGGATATCACTACATATACCAAACACCACTACTTGGATACAAAATTTTATGTCCAAATGTGGATACATTATCTCTTGTCTAACCCAGTGGGAATGTAATTTCTTCTGGTTGCTATGTTTACACAGCTTGTCCTCAATGCCAAAATGTTTAAGGATATGTGTGCCTACCACAGTCTAAATTGAATTTTTAAATTGCTAATGTAAGTACAATGTAAATCCTTTAACAAGATTTGATACACTCAAGCTGTATAAGTGGATCATCTAAAACCAATTAAAGGGTTCAACATGTTTGAGTAACATGAGCCTTTAATGATTTCTGTCTGTCTGAATAACCTAATTCATGTGTAAAGAATATATGAAAAATAATTGATGTAAATAATTATTTGTCTTTATGATGACAATGTATGTATTAAAATCTTTTATTCTGTTGTGTAATTATCCTTAATATTAATTTTTATTTTATTTTAGGCTGTGACTCAGCATGGCTCATGCTAGAAGGGATAGCAAGAGTAGAGCAGGCCGTGTTGAGGAACGCAGCTGTCCTGAGAGGGATGAACGACACCATGCAGGCCCAGCTCCGGGTTCAGGACTTGACTCTGCGTGAAATTATGCAATTACGTTCAAGGCCTGAATCTGGAGCTGGACATGCACAGGACAATGAAGAGGATGACCAGTAAGTGGAGGATCTGGATATGCTCCATGGTGGCAGATAATAATCCTCTGTCCACATGTTGAATTTGTATTTATATTGTTGCCATTTGGCCTTTTTATCAGTTTTTTGTTGTGCCTGTTGCACTCTTTTACCTTGTCATGTGTCTCCAATGAGGCTATGCTGGCCCTTGGCAACTCTCTTCATGGACTGTGATGCACTGTGTTACCTTGCCATGTGTCTCCAATGGGGCTATGCTGGCCCTTGGCAACTCTCTTCATGGACTGTGATGCACTGTGTTACCTTGCCATGTGTCTCCAATGGGGCTATGCTGGCCCTTGGCAACTCTCTTCATGGACTGTGATGCACTGTGTTACCTTGCCATGTGTCTCCAATGGGGCTATGCTGGCCCTTGGCAACTCTCTTCATGGACTGTGATGCACTGTGTTACCTTGTCATGTGTCTCCAATGGGGCTATGCTGGCCCTTGGCAACTCTCTTCATGGACTGTGATGCACTGTGTTACCTTGTCATGTGTCTCCAATGAGGCTATGCTGGCCCTTGGCAACTCTCTTCATGGACTGTGATGCACTGTGTTACCTTGCCATGTGTCTCCAATGGGGCTATGCTGGCCCTTGGCAACTCTCTTCATGGACTGTGATGCACTGTGTTACCTTGCCATGTGTCTCCAATGGGGCTATGCTGGCCCTTGGCAACTCTCTTCATGGACTGTGATGCACTGTGTTACCTTGTCATGTGTCTCCAATGGGGCTATGCTGGCCCTTGGCAACTCTCTTCATGGACTGTGATGCACTGTGTTACCTTGTCATATGGCTCATATATTCCTTATTTTTACAAGATTATTTATAAACGTTGTGTATGTTTTCTTACATACTAATAAAATAAATTTTATTTCACAAATCTTTGTCCTCATTCTTCCTGTTATTTTTTGCAAGCTCTAGTTTATGTTGTTTATCCTTAAAGGGACCTAACAAATCTATTTGTTATAATGAAATCATATATGTAAGACAATAGTAAATGACTTTAAGATTAACATCTCCAATGTAATCTTATTATTTGTGTTTATATTATTTTCTCTTAGCTCTATCATTGCCTGATTATGATTAGCAGAGTAATTTCTTTATATATGTATATATATTTTTGTATTTGTGTATATATGTATATTTAAATGTTCATATCCATGTGTGTATTTATAAACTCTGCATGAATTGATGCACCTTTACCAAATGATCTGAGTATTGATACAATGATATAATCCCTGTAAAGTGTTCATTTTATTTAAATAGTATTGACTATGTGTATGCTCTTTTTAAAAACAAAATAATGTCCCTTTAAGTGATGTTGATCACTATTGTAAATGAATGTATTTCCATTTGTAAAGCGTTTTTGTCCTTTTTACAAGAACAAGGACATATAGTTTTATTAATAAACAATCTTATTGTAATGTTGACAGCACCTGTATTTCATTTTCAAATCTATATTATTGTCAAAGTGTAACCAAATCAATCTCTGTGTGTAATACAAATAATGTAGATGATGAATATTAGTTAACTAATATGTTAACAAAATACATCTCCTCCCATATATGGCTATAGGTAGGCTGACCATAATTAAACTTGAATAAATGACACGTTTAATCAATACATGTATAACTATTGTTATTCAACAACAATCCAAAGATATCTTAAAACATCAATGGCATATGTATTTCTCATGTGTATCTTTTAAATGTTAAAGATATACACCATAGCTATAGTTCAAGGGACAGTCAAGTCCGAAAAGATGATTCATAATTTGGTGACATTCCTAGATAGCAATCTACACACATACTAGTTCCTAAAATATAAATACGTTTCTTAATGATATGCCAAGATGTCACTGAGTCCTTGTATTGTCTGCGGTTTTTCAGCGATCTCGGATGCGCCATGTTGCTTAAGACGTCACCTGCCAGGCTGTCCAATGATTCCTTGTATTGACTGACGTTCTTACGTGATCAGGAATATGCCTTTTATTGGATTGCGTTTTGACGCGATCAAGGATGCGCCTTTTTTTTTTGGGCGTTCTTACGTGATCAATAATGTGCCTTTCATTGGATGGCGTTCTTACGTGATCAAGGAAGCGCCATGTTAAGACGGCACATGTAAAGTTAAAAAAACGTGTGATTGGATTGCGTAGTCCCGCAATATTTGTGCACGTTAAAAACGTTTGTGACTGCATGCAATTTTAAAAAGCTTGCGAATATGTATTATTTGCATCATGTTACATTGTTGACCCGTAGCTGATAAAGACCAACACATTCTCTTTTGCTGGATGTCTGGTTGAATCAACGAACGAAAGCAAAATGTTTTCATGCATAGGATATTTCTAGGCAAGTGCAAATCTCTACAGTCCATGTTTAATATGTTTGTCAACAATGTTCCTTTTTCTTAAAAATTAATGTTGTGTTTAATGTTGAACATATCTAATTAATAAATATGCGCTATTGTGTTTGAATAAAGTAATCAATATGCATTTATCATATGCTAAATATATGATGCCGACTTCTTCTAAATGTAATTTCGTTGTATATTTTATGAAAGGTTCATTAGACACTCACATTATAAATAAAAATATTTGATTTTGTCTCTAGTTAGATAGTCCATTGTTTAACCAATAGGTTTATTTTGTCTTGTGTTGTAAGAAAATGTAAGTAATTTTCTTACTCCTCGCAAAGCCAATGAGTTTCATGTGAGTACCATCTCCAGCTTTGTCCAGTTTGTGTAAAGGTTCTTTTCATATGTTAATGATGGGGTATTGTGTTTTACGGTTGTAATGGTGGTTCATCTATATTTAAAATATAGCTAACCCTATTTTATTTGCAAGTGTTTGAAGCTTTTTAATATTGCTATCAGTATATGTTAATCTTGTTGTTTGTAGTAGTGTCTATTACATACAGTTATGTAAAAAATATAGGATACTGTCCCTTGAATGCAAATGTTGTTTTTTTTGTATCATGTATGAGATCCACATAGTTTAATCTTCAAATATATTTTTGTTAGCATATTTCACCCCCCCACTCCTAAAAGGACTTTAAACCATATTCATTGTTAAAATATAAATAGTTACAATAAAATATTAACACAATAATGTCTCTTAAAGAAAATAGACTTTATTTAACACGTCAATATAAATGTGATTTTCAAATATTTTTTTTGACAAAGTACATGTAGATATAGCAACAAGCTTAAAATGTGTTAGCATATGTAATGTTGTTAAAGGGACAGTTTCGAAAAAAAATATTTTTACATTATTCGAAAAGTCAATTCTGTAATAACAAGGATATCAAATGTTTCTCAACAATTGAACATTTGCTATCTAAATTTGCTATCTAAACCTATGAGGTTGGTGTGCTCATTTCTTAAATCTTGAAGAGTGCTTGTAATCATTATACAATTTGAGCACTAGAGGGCATTTGGATAGCATTTGTATATGTAAAATCTTGTGCTCATACAGCATATTATTGACCATGTATTGATCATTGATATCTAAAATGTTGTTATGTCAGAACAACAAATAAGTGGTCATTTTTCATAGTCATAGATACAAGGGTAAGCACATAAGTCACACATGTATTTCTCCATGTTTTGTTGTTTCAAACTTTATAATGCGTAATACAGTGTTTTCTTTGTAATCAATAATTTTCTGACTGTCCCTTTAAGCTGTGTTATTGGCATTCAAACAGTAATATGCCATCATGGATAATTGTTATGGTAATTTAGTTAGCGATTCGGGAAACAGTTTGGACATCACATCACAGAAACCAATCAATATCATGAACAAGGATAGGTATGTGATGATGTGGTTTTCACACACTTATAACCCACACTCTGCAAAGAATCTTCCTCCATGGACCCGGTCCCATAGAAGTCGATTATATACAGAGTGTGGTCCACAAGTGTATGAAAACCACATCATCACATACCTATCCATTACACAAAAAACAAAATTTAAGATGGAAAAAAAAACTTACTTCCTCTTCCTTCCCCTCTTCCCACGGGGCTGAGGCTCTGGGAGAGGCAACTGCCGACTCCGAAGAGTCCTCCTTGGAGCTGTTGTGGGAGGAGTGGAAGGAAGAGTACTGGGACGACCAAGGTGAGGAGTAGATGGCTGAGGAGGAGGAGGAGAAGATGGCTGAGGAGGAGGAGGAGAAGATGGCTGAGGAGGAGGAGGAGTAGATGGCTGAGGAGGAGGATGAGATGGGCCGGCAGGAGGAGATGGCCCAGCAGCAAGAGGCCCAGCAACAAGAGGCCCAGCAACAGGAGGTAGACCAGCATGCGCCTCCCGGAAAAATGTGAACATTTCCTGATGAAGATTGAACATTCTTGTTTGTCCTTCTTGTATTGTATTCAGTATACTGATTATTTCGTTTTGGCCTTGAATTATTTGATTCTGCCCATCAAGTATTCTGCGTCGTCCTTCTATGTTTTCTATCCGGGAGGTACGCATCTGGTCTATGTACTCCAGTAGAACCCGCACCTCCGCTATTTCTTCTTGTTGTGCCTGTTGAACCCGTGCACGGCGGGGTGCCCGTGCACGGCGGAGTGCGGGTCTTTGAGGGACCTCGGGTTCCGCGGCTTCAGCGGCATCCTCCTGTGCTTCCGGGGCCTCTTGATCATCTCCCGTGCGCTGTTCGTCACGGGGGGCCTCTTCCCTCCGAAGTGGGAATTCCTCACCACCACTCTCATCCCGGGGAGATGCAGGAGGCTGTGCTGCCTCGTCCCCAGACTCTGTATATTAAAAAAAAAAGAAAAAAAGAAATGTATATATTAGCATATTTGCAAATAAAGGTTTAAATGACTTAGCTTACGATACAATTACAAATGCAGAATCATTAATCCACTTTGAAATCTAACAAACAATCAATACGATTTCCGCTTTTTCTAAACAGTGTTTGTGATATCTGGTCAATGTGAATGTTTTTGCGTTTGTTTTCAGTCTGTTTAAATGCACACCTAACCTATAGCCTAGATACTGATGTAACCGCTAAGTAATAGAATGCGTGTAAACAGCGTAATAGCATTAATCTGATCCTTAACACATGAAAGCCAATGTTTTATCTTTCATGATTTATAAGCATACATTTAGTATCAACTTTCGAATGTACTTTTGTTATCTAATTAGCTTCATTCTCTGGATATTCTTTGCTGAAAAGCATATCTAAATATGTTTATAAGATTCTGATTGTTAGCTGAATATAGCTGCCTCCTGTGATTGTTTCACCGTGTGCATGGCTATTTCTTCATTAAAATATATCTCAAGAATGAATCAAATTATGTAATATAAGTACATTTGAATGTTTTGTCAAATTGTATTCGCTACCTCAATCATGAAAGTAAATGTTTGCGTATAGTGTCCATTGAAATACATTCGTATGTGAAATTATTGTTAAATGAGCTTACCGTCAGATGAGAGTGGCAGGTTCCCGGTATCGATTCCTCCGATACCGACTACTTCCACCTCGGAGATGCTGGGCCGCAACATTTCCTCCCATCTGCAGTACTCCATTTCAAGGGCAGGGCCGCCACCGGTCCCTGCGGCATGTCGGGCCTCCAGGCTTAACTTTTTTTTAAGTTCAAGTTTACAGTCCCGGTACCGATGTTTGATGGAATCCATATCCCTGTTCCGGCAACCCACTGCATTGACTGCATTCCGAATCTCGTTCCAGAGCCTCCTCCTGTCAGTCGGGGTAGTCTTCTGGTGCTGCAGCATCCTATACCTGGCCATATAGGCCTCTACGAGGGCCTCCTTCTCCTCCATCGTAAACCTCGCCTCCCTAGTCGCCTTGGCCTTCCCCTGTGACGATGCCCTCTGTTTCCCGGACTGTGAAGCCCTACTCTGACCGCCACTGGGCCCAGCCACTTGGTCATCTTGAACCAAGTGGCTGGGTCCACCCACCGCTTCCACCCCCGCTTCCTGCCCCCCTTCCTGCCCCCCTTCCTGCCCTGTTCCTCTCCCCCTCCCTCTACTCCCCCCTCTACCTGTCCCCTGCCTGGCCTCCATCTCCTCCCTAAACTAAACCCCAAATAATCAAAAAAAATTGAGTGTGATGAAATGAAAGGGGGTCAAAATAAAGAACTAAAAAGACAAAAAAGGTGCTTAAAGTGTGAGGGATGTAAAAAAAAAACAAAGAGGGTAAGGAGTATTTAAATAAACGAAAAGAATAAGACTAAAAGGAGGATATGTAAACTAAATGTAACTAGGGGATGGGTATGGGATGGGTATGGGGTATGGGATAAGAGTAAATGGGATGAAAGGGAATGGGACTACAAGGAATGGGGTATGGAGTGTAGTATGAGGGGGTAGGGGGTATGGAGTGTATGTAGTGTTATTGATAAGTGTATGTATGTATTGAATGTGTTTGCGTGTAAATGTGTTAAGTGTACAGATAAATCACTCGCTCGCTAACTAACACTACTTCTAATTCTCAATAACAAACACTCCCACTAACGCTCACTAACTACCACTAACTGACGCTCACACTAACAACTATCACTAATAACTCCCACTAACTCACTCACGCTCCCACTAACAGACTCTCTCCCACTCCCGCTACCTCCCACTAACTCACTCACTCTCTCACGCTAACACTACCAACTGACTATCTCACGCTAACACTACCAACTGACTCTCTCACGCTAACACTACCAACTGACTCTCTCACACTAACACTAACTCACTCTCAAAAAATCGCAAAATCTCTATTCTTAACTCTCCAAAGACCCACCAGCAACACAGTCAAAGAAGCCCTGCTTGTGTGGTGCTTATATACCCTGTGTAAATGTTTAATGATGTCCCAATTTCCATTGTAATTAGTGTTCAGGTGTGCTTTATTAGCAATTAATATTATTGCAATGTGTATTAGGTGTGTTAATTTGCGCATGCTCATTTTGAGTTGGTATTTGTGGAATGTGTAGAATGCGATGATGTCATAGTGGTCGTTTTCTCTAACATTGTCCAATAGTATTCTTTTTAAATGTGAATTTGCGATGGTGTGTTCTTCGTGAAGTGTTGTATATGTATGTTTTTCATAATATATAATGATATTGAATGCGATTTTTATTTTAGTGTATGTATATATTTTTTAATCCTTGTTGTTATTGTGCGATTTTCCGCATCTTAAAGTATATGCGTATTCCACGTATAAATAGTATTAAAACTTCCCCCGCTTGTGAATGTGTAATGCTTGTGTGCTTTGTTGATTGATTGATGTTGTGACATTTGCGGCGTGTTATTGTTGTGCATGATGTGGTATGCGTCATATGACCGAGCTGTGCGTATTTCTCGCGAGATCGAGTGTTAGGTGAAAAAAGCTATTTTTTGCCTTTCCCATTGTTCTCTATGGGAGACTGTCTAACGCGGGCAGGATTACGCGTGTGACATACACGCGTTAGGAGCATCGTTAGATGGTCTTATATTAACTCTAAATACCGGAGTCAAACAATGCCGTGCGTTAGACATAAAACACGCGTGGCGTTAACAGCCCATCTACCGCCGAACTCTAAATCTAGCCGACAGTGTATAGACATTCTAAAGAGACAATTCAACAAAAACATGATGGACAGTTTAATGAAATGTATGATATGATCAAAGATTCTGTATATTGCTCTAACATTCACAATGGTAACTTAAGCACTAGCACTAACAAAAAGTCTTTGAATGTGAAAATAATTCACAATGAAAAAAGCACCTCTGATTCAATTAATGTAAACACTTTAGAAAGTAATTTTGTTAAAGACACAGACACTTTAGAATTAGATAACACGGTAGTAGTTAATACTGACAACAAGGTTAGCACTTTAAATTTGAATAGCACTTTTGATGCAGAAAGCACTTTAGTAAGGGACACTACTGAAGGCATTAGCACCTTAAAATTTAAGAAAATATCTACTGAATCTAATGGTAAAATTATGGTTAAAAGCAATACTGAGTCATATCACAATAAAGAAACTACAGAGGATGATTTAGTCCATAACATTTCTAATTACATCTTATCAGAAACAGAATACACAATTTTAAATAAAGGTCTATCATATTGTGTATCCAATATGCATGATGAATTTGTCATAGAACAAGATTTAGAGAGATTTTTTAGAAAACTAAAACTCAAGGTACATTTCTCTACACTCACTAGTATGACAGAAATACCTGTTATAATGGCAAAAGACAACATCAATAAGGACACTAAATTTAACAATCCAAAAATATATGGGATCAAAGGTAAGAGTAAATTTAACCCACCAACACAACATAGCGTAGCTACATTTGCAAAATTAGTTCAAAAAGAAGTAAAAAATTTATTAAAAAGAAACAGAAAAAGAGAATTAGTACAAATTGATAAGAAACAGCAAGAAGCCATCAATAAATTACAAAACAATAAAGAAATCATAATAAAGGAGGCAGATAAGGGTGGGGCAGTAGTGCTACTAAACAAAACAGATTATGTAAATGAAATTCTAAAACAATTAAATGATACTACAGTATATGAAGCACTAACTGGAGATCCCACAATGCAAATAAATAAAGAAATAGAACATATTACCAATATAGCAGTCAAGAATGGCATCATCACTAGTGAATTTAAAGAGTGCCTAATAGAAAAAAAACCAGTAAGACCTGTAATTTATGCTTCACCCAAAATACATAAAGACAAATTTAAACCCCCAGGCCGCCCAATAGTGGCAGGAGTAAATTCTATTTTTTCTAAAATTGCAACCTTCTTAGATAAAGTGTTACAGCCCTTCTTGTTAGAAACATCTTCTTACCTAAAAGACACCAATGATTTCCTTGAGAAACTAAAAGATATCGGACCAATTGGAGATAAATGCATCCTATATACACTAGACGTCACTAGTTTATATACTTCCATAAAGCACACCAGTGGCATTGAGGCTGTAACAAATACATTAAAAGTAAATAACAAATACACTGAGAAAGAAATACAGTTTTTGACAGACTTATTGTCTGTTATTCTATATCAAAATTACTTCCTATTCCAAGACACCTTTTATTTGCAAAAACAAGGTACTGCTATGGGCTCCAGTGTCGCCCCAACATATGCCAATATTTTTATGTCCCACATAGAAGAGAAATTTGTATACTCAAATCCATTATTTCTTCAATATGGTGCAGCATGGTGGAGATTTGTGGATGACATATTTGGCATATGGTGGGGCGACACTGAGAGCCTATGGCAGTTTGTTGAGCACCTCAATTCATCTGTCACAGGTTTAAAATTTACTCTTAACATTGAAGATACAGGAGTAGCATTTTTAGACACTTTTGTATATAAAGAACAAGGTTTCTTAAAAACAGATCTATATGTGAAACCCACAGACAAAAATAAAGTATTACAATATGATAGCTTCCACTCTAAAAAAACAATAGAAGCCATACCCCAAGGTCAATTTAAAAGAGTAAAAAGAATAGTTACTGACAAAAAGAAATGTGATATAAGATTAAAAGAAATGGCAGAAAAATTTAAAAGAAGAGGATACCCAGAAGAACTAATCACAAAACAATTAGAGTACTGCAAAGATAAGGAAGATTGTAATACGAAAAACAAAACAAAAGAAAACAGAATGGTTTTTGTAACTCAATACAATACTTTAGGATCTAAAATTTCACATATTATTAATAAACACTGGCACATACTTCGAGAATGCAATCCTCAAGTTGAAGATTTCAAAAATATACCTATTGTAGCTTACAAAAAAACCAAGAACCTGAGAGATTTACTAGTAAGAGCAGATATTGGTAGCAAAAAGAAAAGCATTCAAACATCAATAGGACCTGACAATAGAGGTTGTTATCCTTGCCTACATTGTAGCCATTGTAGCTCCATAATAAAGGGGAAAGAATTTTTCCACCCTATTAAGGGGACTAAATATCCAATCAAAAAATATCTAACATGTAGAAGCACATACTCTATATACCTCATTAAATGTCCGTGTGCCAGGATTTATATAGGTGAAACTAGTAGGGAAGTAAGAACAAGAATCACTGAACACAAATCCAACATCAGGAATAAAAATACAGAGGCACCTGTTTCCTGTCACTTCCTCTCCATGGGTCATAACATCAGTCAACTGAGATTTCAAGTTATTGAGCAAGTTGACAGACCCAGGAGGGGAGGTGACAGAGACCAATTGCTCAAAAGAAGGGAGATGTTTTGGATTAATAAGTTAAATACCATGATACCTGAAGGTTTGAATAAAGATTTTGAATGGTCATTATTTTTCTGATTGATAACTGTAGCATTTATCTGTAGTAGCTAATATGATTCCAATATCTTATGTGTATAGGTTTTATTTGTAAATATAGTAAAATTTGGTTTTAATGTTGCAGGTGATAACTATATAAAAATTAAGAAAAAGAGGGTAACTAGCTTAAAAATTCAATCTAAGATGTACAAGAAGCTGAATAACTCAAGTTTTTTATTTATCACTTGTAATTTTAAATTTTGACCACATGATGGCACTGTTGTGTAATCTTATAGGAAATGGACAGGTATAAAAGACACACCTGCACACTATTCTATAAACATGATTAAGAACCTGGTATAGGTTCGAAACGTCCTTGTTACAATGGACCCTGTAAGAAACTAATAAAGGTCTTTTAAAAATCTACTGGAGGCTGGAAAATTACCTTTTTGAAAATAAAAGTTATGTCTTCACCTAACACCCTAACATGATCCCCGAGTCTAAACACCCCTAATCTTACACTTATTAACCCCTAATCTGCCGTCCCCGACATCGCCGACACCTGCATTATACTATTAACCCCTAATCTGCTGCTCCGGACTCCGCCGCCACCTACATTATACTAATGAACACCTAATTTACTGCCCCTAACATCGCCGAACCCTACATTATATTTATTAACCCCTAATCTGCCCCCCCCCAACGTCGGCGCAACTATATTAAATTTATTAACCCCTAATCTGCCGCCACCAATGTAGCCGCCACTATAATAAAGTTAATAACCCCTAAACCTAAGTCTAACCCTAACCCCCCTAACTTAAATATAATTTAAATTAAACTAAATTAATTTAGCATAATTAAATAAATGAATCCTATTTAAAACTAAATACTTACCTATTATTAACTATTTAATAACTACAATTACAGAAAAAAAAAGAATTTCAAGAATTTTAAACTAATTACACCTAATCTAATCCCCCTAATAAAATAAAAAAGCCCCCCAAAATAATAAAATTTCCCTACCCTATACTAAATTACAAATAGCCCTTAAAAGGGCCTTTTGCGGGGCATTGCCCCAAAGTAATCAGCTCTTTTACCTGTAAAAAAAAAGAATACAATACCCCCCCAACATTACAACCCACCACCCACACACCCCTACTCTAAAACCCACCCAATCCCCCCTTAAAAAAAAACACTAACCCCCTGAAGATCACCCTACCTTGAGCCGTCTTCACCCAGCCGGGCACAAGTGGTCCTCCAGAGGGTCCGAAGTCTTCATCCGATCGGGGCAGAAGAGGTCCTCCAGACGGCAGAAGGCTTCATTCAGGCGGCATCTTGTATCTTCATCCTTCCGGAGCGGAGCAGGTCCATCTTCAATCCAGCCTAACGAAGATGACGTCCCTTGAATTCCGATTGGCTGATAGAATCCTATCAGCCAATCGGAATTAAGGTTGGAAAAATCCTATTGGCTGATGTAGCTATCTTAGGGTTTATTTTATAGGTAAGTATTTAGTTTTAAATAGGATTAATTTATTTAATTATTTTAAATTAATTTCGTTTAATTTAAATTATATTTAAGTTTGGGGGGTGTTAGGGTTAGGGTTAGACTTAGGTTTAGGGGTTAATAACTTTATTATTGTAGCAGCGACGTTGGGGTCGGAAGATTAGGGGTTAATAATTGTAGGTAGGTGTCGGCAATGTGGGGGGGGGCAGATTAGGGGTTAATAAAATTTAACAAGTGTTTGTGAGGTGGGAGTGTGGCGGTTTAGGGGTTAATACATTTATTAAAGTGGTGGCGATGTCCGGTCCGCAGATTAGGGGTTAATAAATATAATGTAGGTTTCAGCGATGTTAGGGGCAGCAGATTAGGGGTTCATAGGTATAATGTAGGTGGCAGCGATGTCCGGTCGGCAGATTAGGGGTTAAAAAAAATGTATTATAGTGTTTGCGATGTGGGGGGGGCTCGTTTAGGGGTTAATAGGTAGCTTATGGGTGTTAGTGTACTTTGTAGCACTTTAGTTAACAGCTTTATACTCCGGCGTTAGCCAATAAAACTTTTAACTACTGACTTTTAAATGCGGTAGGAGTCTTATACACATAGATGCAGGATTTTTATTTTTGCTTTTTCAAATGACATTATGTTGTTCGTCATTGGCTTGCCAGATGAGTTCAAATAGGGATGGGCACAGACAAAGGCTGTGGCGAACATTTTCCAAAGTACAGACCTTAGTGAAGGACACCAAGGTACATATGAAATTAAAAACATTATGTTATAGTTTTTGGTGTTATTATACTGATGCAGATACCACTGATCCTATAACCAGCCCTCCTCTGGCTATACCCATGAGCCAGTGTCACTACTGTGTCTTTGTATAGTGCTTGGTGTTATTATACTGATGCAGATACCACTGATCCTATAACCAGCCCTCCTCCGGCTATACCCATGTGCCAGTGTTACTACTGTGTCATTATATAGTGTTGGGTGTTATTATACTGAGGCAGATACCACTGATTCTATAGAAAAACATAACAGGACCAGCACTCACTTCATAGAAGTGTCCCTTTAAATCACTTTAAGGTGAATGTAGGTGCACACCTGAGGGACCACCCTTTCTGAAGTCCCAGCATACAATATGAAGCTTGATAAAGGGGCAGGAGCCCCGAAACTTTGCTCAGTAAAGGTGCTGTTGCTCCATTCAGAGTGCTACCTGTGTATTTTTCTTCACCACTGATTCTATAACCAGCCCTCCTCTGGCTATACCCATGTGCCAGTGTCACTACTGTGTCTTTATATAGCGCTGGGTGTTATTATACCAATGCAGATACCACTGTCCCTATAACCAGTCCTTGTCTGACTATACGCATGTGCCAGTGTCACTACTGTGTTTTTGTATAGAGCTAGGTGTTATTATACAGATGCAGATACACATACGTCTTGTTCAGTGGTGGTCGTCTTTCAGCCTTTCTTACCTTGGCCATGTCTCTGAGTATTGCACACCTTGTGCTTTTGGGCACTCCAGTGATGTTGCAGCTCTGAAATATGGCCAAACTGGTGGCAAGTGGCATCTTGGCAGCTGCACGCTTGACTTTTCTCAGTTCATGGGCAGTTATTTTGCGCCTTGGTTTTTCCACACGCTTCTTGCGACCCTGTTGACTATTTTGAATGAAACGCTTGATTGTTCGATGATCACGCTTCAGAAGCTTTGCAATTTTAAGAGTGCTGCATCCCTCTGCAAGATATCTCACTATTTTTGACTTTTCTGAGCCTGTCAAGTCCTTCTTTTGACCCATTTTGCCAAAGGAAAGGAAGTTGCCTAATAATCATGCACACCTGATATAGGGTGTTGATGTCATTAGACCACACCCCTTCTCATTACAGAGATGCACATCACCTAATATGCTTAATTGGTAGTAGGCTTTCGAGCCTATACAGCTTGGAGTAAGACAACATGCATAAAGAGGATGATGTGGTCAAAATACTCATTTGCCTAATAATTCTGCACTCCCTGGATATATATATATATTCCAAATAAAGTAGGCACTCTCCGTTTATCTTCACAAACTTTTTACTGTGCAATAAGTGACGTTTCGGGGTTTCACCCCCGTCCTCAGACTTACAGACAATGTGCTCAATAACATCTTATTTATACCCATACTCTCCACTATTTACATAATTAATTAATCAATCCAAAATACTTAACATACTATATCACCTCGTGCATGTCCGGCTTACAGCGGTGTATACCAGGCTCCTTGTATACGTCATCTAAAAAGTGACGCCGCACGTAGTTAGGTATCACCTTTGGAAGCCGCCAACCACCTACCGCCGCCAACCCTAGAGTAACATCATCATTACAGACGCTGCTTGTTGCTAGGATACGTGTACATAGTGATTGTGTGCTAACTCGGTGAATCTGTTAAAAAAGAAAAAAGGGAAAACAATTCAATTAAAAACCACTTACAGCATGTTGTGAAACATATTATCAACACTCTAGCTCTATTCTCTATATGTCTATTGCTATCATGCATTGTTATTAGTTATAATTCCTATTAACTGGACTTCACACTATTGACTATTATTCTATATTCATATCTAAAGGGCACAAGTATCTATAGTATGATGACTAGTAGATAAATACATGAATTCATAATAGGGATCTCTCATCAGCCCAACACGTAATTTAGAAAAAACAAGTAATTTAGAAAAAGCTGTTTAGAAAAAAATTTTAGTTTTAGAAAAAACATTGCCAGTCCAATTTCACATTCAGGCCTTTCGGTGTCAGAGTTTCTAATTCATATATCCATCTGCTCTCCCTTTGCAGCAGGATTGTGTCCCTATCACCTCCTCTCCTAGGAACTGGGACATGGTCTATTAATGTGTATCGGAGATCCGAAACATTATGTCCAATCTGTAGGCAGTGGCGAGCCACCAGTAGATCAGATTTTTGATTCTTTAAAGCTGCCCGTATTGAGCTTCTATGGTTGGCCATTCTGACCCGTAGGTCATCTACCGTCTTACCTACATAGAATAAACTACACGGGCAATGTAATAAATAGACCACATGTGTCGTGGTACATGTCATTCTGTATTTATGAATATATTTCTTCCTATTTCTAGGATGGTGGAAGAACTGCCCTGCTATCAATCCATTACAAGTAGTGCACCCACTACATTTAAAACATCCTAGCTTTGCCTCCTCTAGCCATGTTCTTGTAGAATAACAATGTACTGGGTCCGTTAATTGCAGTATATCTTTGAGGGATTTTCCTCGCCGGTATCCTATCCTTGGTTTCTCCATCGCTTTGAATGGGAGGTTATCTTCCAGGCTCAGTATCTTCCAGTTTTCTTTCAGGATGGTATTTAGGCCATTCTTGTCCGCTGCATACATGGTAACCAGTGTCATTTTTTCTGTTTCTGCTCCCCGATCCTCTCGTTTACCTGTTGTTTCTTTCGAATTTACCTCTGTGATATGTTGTTCCAATAGCCGATTCTGATATCCCCTTCTCAGGAAGCGATCTCTCATCTCTTCTCTCTGTGTCCTCGCCCTATCTTCATCAGTGTTGTTTCTTTTCACTCTAACAAATTGGGATTTCGGTAGAGCCCTCTTAAGTGCTGGGGGATGACAGCTAGTAGCCTCTAGGAGAGAGTTCCTGTCTGTATTCTTACAGAATAGGGTTATGCCCAGTTTATCATTTTCTTTAAAGATTTTCAGATCCAAGAACTCTATCTCCTTCTGACTTTGATTCATCTTAAACTTCAACGTACTATGCTCTGTGTTGAGTTCATTGAACCAAGTATTAAGGTCATCCTCTTTTCCGGACCAGATTATTATCAGGTCATCTATGAATCTTTTGAAGTAGATGATCTCCTCCCTCTTAAAGCATTCAGTACCATTATTCTCGAATTCTGACATAAAGAGGTTTGCATAAGATTGGGCCACGTTGGACCCCATCGCTGTTCCCATCAACTGCTGGTACTATTGCCTCTCAAACCTGAAATAGTTCTTTTTCAGGCAGGTATCCAATAGATCCAAGATAAACTCCACTGGTGGCCCCACATAGGGGAAATTCAATAAACGTTTTCTTACCGCTGTTTATCCCTCATTATGAGGTATCACCGTATACAGACTGGTGACATCTAATGTCACCAGCCATTCTCCTCCTTTTAATCGTATCTCCGTTAGTGAGCTAATGACATCATTAGAGTCCCTTATATAGGTGTTCATACTCTGCATCTGGGGTTGTAATAGACTGTCCACATATATAGCCAGGGGTTGCAGTAATGAATCTACAGCTCAGAAAATCAGCCTTCCTGGCGGTCTCTCCATGCTTTTATGCACCTTCGGTAGTGTATAGAAGATTGGTGTCTTCAGATGATCCTTCATTAAATAATTCAATGTGTCCTGAGTAATAATGACAACCTCATGTGCTTCCTTCAAATATTCATCAATTTCCCTCTTGAATCTTACTGTGGGATCTCTAGGTAATTTCGAGTATACTTCTGTATCGTTTAACTGTGTTAGGATCTCCTCCCTATAATAGTCATAGTCAAGCAGCACTATTGCCCCTCCTTTATCCGCTCGCCTAATCACTATACTTTTATCCTTGGTCAGGACTCTCATTGATTCTCTTTCTTTTTTTGTGAGATTGAATCTTACCTGTTGTTGCTGGCTCTTTATGGATTCCTGCATTTCCTTCTCAAGGACTTTGCTGAAGGTTTGTATATTAGAATTATTGCTCTTAGGATCGAACGTGCTTTTCTTCCTAAATTCCACAGGTTGATCTGTCTTACTTATACCGAAATGTTCTTTCAGTCTTAACATCCTTTGGAATCTCTGTATATCCACATGTAAGTCAAAGTAGTTAGATAGCACTGTTGGCAGAAATGACAACCCTTTCTTCAGTAGTGACCTGTCAGCTTCTGATAATGTTCTTTGACTTAAGTTGATAACTATGTCGTCCTCATTAAACGCCTCTGGCGTGGTGGTCTTCCTCTTATATTGCCCCCTCCTCGTGTGGGGACGCCCCCTCCGGCGTTTTTTAACCTAGTGACAACCCCTTCCTGGTATTGCTCTCCTCTCAGGACTCTCCCTTCCGTTATTCCATCTGAGTCCGTTCCTGAACCTGAACTGTCTACTGTTGTTAGGTTGGCTGGCCTCCTTGCTCTATATCTCCTTGGCCGATATTCACGTATCCGTTGCCGTTCCTCAGGTTTTAGAGTCCATTTATAGACTTTCTTTTCATGGTAATCTTCTTGTACCGCCTCAAATTTCCTGTTTTTGAAGGTTGTCAGCTCATTCTGGTATTGGTTAAGTTGTGTCTGTATTTTTTCAACCCAATCTTCTTCGCCTCTTTGTGTAATCACTACTTCATTTTCTGTGGTATAAGTCTCTATTTCTATTTTCAATTGTGCAATGAGACTTCTCACTTCCTGTATCACCAATAGAATAAGGTCCAGTGCACATTTATTCAATATATTGCACCATCTCTCACAGAAATTGGGATTATTTCTCCCCAGTGTTGGTACATTTTTTACCCTAAATCCTCTGGGTATAAATCCCTTACGGTAGTATTCTTAGAGATACTGGCCATGTAGCTCTAAGTCCTTCTCTCTCTTCTTGAGTTTTAGCAAGTGTGATATAATGTGTTCCACCGGTCTTTCTGTTGGGCCTGTAGTCAGTGTATCAAATATGATATTTTGGGCATCCTCCTCTGTATAATGAAATACCCTTGCTCCTGCAATGGCCTCACTGCTTACTCCCTCTGTATCAGCCTGAGTGGGCTGTGACATGCTGTAGAAAAACAGTACTGAATAGTATACCAGTATGGTATAAAGTCTTATTCTTTGGGTGCTTCAAACAATAGTTAGTATACAATTTCATCCGGTTTAGCACTCACAACTCAGTCCGGGGTGCTCAACAACAAACAAATATTCCAAATAAAGTAGGCACTCTCCGTTTATCTTCACAAACTTTTTACTGTGCAATAAGTGACGTTTCAGGGTTTCACCCCCGTCCTCAGACCTACAGACAATGTGCTCAATAACATCTTATTTATACCCATACTCTCCACTATTTACATAATTAATTAATCAATCCAAAATACTTAACATACTATATCACCTCGTGCATGTCCGGCTTACAGCGGTGTATACCAGGCGCCTTGTATACGTCATCTAAAAAGTGACGCCGCACATAGTTAGGTATCACCTTTGGAAGCCGCCAACCACCTACCGCCGCCAACCCTAGCGTAACATCGTCATTACAGACGCTGCTTGTTGCTAGGATACGTGTACATAGTGATTGTGTGCTAACTCGTGAATCTGTTAAAAAAGAAAAAAGGGAAAACAATTCAATTAAAAACCACTTACAGCATGTTGTGAAACATATTATCAACACTCTAGCTCTATTCTCTATATGTCTATTGCTATCATGCATTGTTATTACTTAGTTATAATTCCTATTCACTGGACTTCACACTATTGACTATTATTCTATATTCATATCTAAAGGGGATATCAGAATCGGGGGATCGGGGAGCAGAAACAGAAAAAATGACACTGGTTAACACGTATGCAGCGGACAAGAATGGCCTAAATACCATCCTGAAAGAAAACTGGAAGATACTGAGCCTGGAAGATAACCTCCCATTCAAAGCAATGGAGAAACCAAGGATAGAATACCGGCGAGAAAAATCCCTCAAAGATTTACTGCAATTAACAGACCCAGTACATTGTTATTCTGCAAGAACATGGCTAGAGGAGGCAAAGCCAGGATGTTTTAAATGTAGTGGGTGCGCTACTTGTAATGGATTGATAGCAGGGCAGTTCTTCCACCATCCTAGAAATAGGAAGAAATATATTCATAAATACAGAATGACATGTACCACGATACATGTGGTCTATTTATTACATTGCCCGTGTAGTTTATTCTATGTAGGTAATATGGTAGATGACCTATGGGTCAGAATGGCCAACCATAGAAGCTCAATACGGGCAGCTTTAAAGAATCAAAAATCTGATCTACTGGTAGCTCGCCACTTCCTACAGAGTGGACATGGGGGGGTAGTTATCAAGCCGTCTACTTTTCTGGCTTTGCCGGCCCAATACGCCCGCCTAAGCTCGCCTACCTTCGCCACCGCGGACCTGAAAAAATACGCCTAAGTTATCAAATAAAGCTGTCAAAAAGCCGCGGGGCGATGAGCAGCGGACTGTGAGAGTTATCACTCATCCGATCTCGCTGCCCTTCGGCTTTTTCCCAGCTTTATTGCTAGCCTGTCACTAAGCACTCACACTAAACTACACTGTTCTACCCCCTATACCGGCGCCCCCGGAGCCTCCCGCAGCTCAATAAAGTTACTAACCCCTAAACCGCCGCTCCTAGACCCCGCCGCAACTCTTATAAATGTATTAACCCCTAAACCGCCGCTCCTAGACCCTGCCGCAACTCTTATAAAGGTATTAACCCCTAAACCGCCGCTCCCGGACACCGCTGCCACCTACAGTATACCTAGTAACCCCTATCCTGCCCCCCCTATACCGTCGCCCTCTATAATAAAATTATTAACCCCTATCCTGCTGATCCCGCACCTCTCCGCAACTAAATAAATAGTTTAACCCCTAAACCGCCGCTCCATGAACCCGCCGCAACCTATATTAAACCTATTAACCCCTATCCTGCCCCCCCTACACCGTCGCCACCTATAATAAATTTATTAACCCCTATCCTGCCCCCCACTACGCTGCCGCCACTGTAATAAAATTATTAACCCCTAAACCTAAGTCTAACCCTAACCCTAACGCCCCCCTAACTTAAATATTAATTAAATAAATCTAAATAAATTAACTCTTATTAAGTAAATGAATCCTATTTAAAACTAAATACTTACCTTTAAAATAAACCCTAATATAGCTACAATATAAATAATAATTATATTCTAGCTATTTTAGGATTTTTTTTAATTTTACAGGCAACTTTCAATTTATTTTAACTAGGTACAATAGCTATTAAATAGTTATTAACTATTTAATAGCTTACCTAGCTAAAATAAAGAGAAATGTACCTGTGAAATAAATCCTAACCTAAGTTACAATTACACCTAACACTACACTATACTTTAATAAATTATTCCTATTTAAAAATAAATACTTACCTGTAAAATAAACCCTAAGATAGCTACAATATAATTAATAATTATATTATAGCTATCTTAGGATTTATATTTATTTTACAGGTAACTTTGTATTTATTTTAGCTAGTTAGAATAGTTATTAAATAGTTATTAACTATTTAATAACTACATAGCTAAAAGAAATACAAAATTACCTGTAAAATAAATCCTAACTTAAGTTACAATTAAACCTAATACTACACTATCATTAAATTAATTAAATAAATTAACTACAAATAACTACAATTAAATACAATTACATAAACTAACTAAAGTACAAAAAATAAAAAAAGCTAAGTTACAAAAAATAAAAAAATAAGTTACAAACATGTTACAAATATTACAACAATTTTAAGCTACTTACACCTAATCTAAGCCCCCTAATACAAATAACAAACCCCCCCAAAATAAAAAAAATGCCCTACCCTATTCTAAATTAAATAAATTTCAAAGCTCTTTTACCTTACCAGCCCTTAAAAGGGCCATTTGTGGGGGCATGCCCCAAAGAAAACAGCTCTTTTGCCTGTAAAAGAAAAATACAACCCCCCCCCAACATTAAAACCCACCACCCACATACCCCTAATCTAACCCAAACCCCCCTTACAAAAACCTAACACTAATCCCCTGAAGATCATCCTACCTTGAGTCGTCTTCACTCAGCCGAGCCACCGATGGAACAGAAGAGGACATCCGGAGCGGAAGAAGTTAATCCTCCAAGCGGCGCTGAAGAAATCTTCCATCCGATGAAGTCATCATCCAGGCGGCGCTGAAGAAAAGTCTTCGATCCGGCCGATGTCATCTTCAAAGAGGCGCTGAAGAGGTCTTCTATCCGGGCGAAGTCATCTTCCAAGCCGGGTCTTGAATCTTCCTTCCGCCGACGCGGAACCACCTTCTTCACCGACGGACTACGACGAATGACGGCTCCTTTAAGGGACGTCATCCAAGATGGCGTCCCCTCAATTCCGATTGGCTGATAGGATTCTATCAGCCAATCGGAATTAAGGTAGGAAAATCTGATTGGCTGATGGAATCAGCCAATCAGATTCAAGTTCAATCCGATTGGCTGATCCAATCAGCCAATCAGATTGAGCTCGCATTCTATTGGCTGATCGGAACAGCCAATAGAATGCAAGCTCAATCTGATTGGCTGATTCCATCAGCCAATCAGATTTTTGCTACCTTAATTCCGATTGGCTGATAGAATCCTATCAGCCAATCGGAATTGAGGGGACGCCATCTTGGATGACGTCCCTTAAAGGAGCCGTCATTCGTCATAGTCCGTCGGTGAAGAAGGTGGTTCCGCGTTGGCGGAAGGAAGATTCAAGACCCGGCTTGGAAGATGACTTCATCGGATGGAAGAATTCTTCAGCGCCGCTTGGAGGATTAACTTCTTCCGCTCCGGATGTCCTCTTCAGTTCCATCGGTGGCTCGGCTGAGTGAAGACGACTCAAGGTAGGATGATCTTCAGGGGATTAGTGTTAGGTTTTTGTAAGGGGGGTTTGGGTTAGATTAGGGGTATGTGGGTGGTGGGTTTTAATGTTGGGGGGGGGGGGTTGTATTTTTCTTTTACAGGCAAAAGAGCTGTTTTCTTTGGGGCATGCCACCACAAATGGCCCTTTTAAGGGCTGGTAAGGTAAAAGAGCTTTGAAATTTATTTAATTTAGAATAGGGTAGGGCATTTTTTTATTTTGGGGGGGTTTGTTATTTTATTAGGGGGCTTAGATTAGGTGTAAGTAGCTTAAAATTGTTGTAATATTTGTAACATGTTTGTAACTTATTTTTTTATTTTTTGTAACTTAGCTTTTTTTATTTTTTGTACTTTAGTTAGTTTATGTAATTGTATTTAATTGTAGTTATTTGTAGGTAGTTTATTTAATTAATTTAATGATAGTGTAGTATTAGGTTTAATTGTAACTTAAGTTAGGATTTATTTTACAGGTAATTTTGTATTTCTTTTAGCTAGGTAGTTATTAAATAGTTAATAACTATTTAATAACTATTCTAACTAGCTAAAATAAATACAAAGTTACCTGTAAAATAAATATAAATCCTAAGATAGCTATAATATAATTATTAATTATATTGTAGCTATCTTAGGGTTTATTTTACAGGTAGGTATTTATTTTTAAATAGGAATAATTTATTAAAGTATAGTGTAGTGTTAGGTGTAATTGTAACTTAGGTTAGGATTTATTTCACAGGTACATTTCTCTTTATTTTAGCTAGGTAAGCTATTAAATAGTTAATAACTATTTAATAGTTATTGTACATGGTTAAAATAAATTGAAAGGTACCTGTAAAATAAATATAAATCCTAAGATAGCTAGAATATAATTATTATTTATATTGTAGCTATATTAGGGTTTATTTTAAAGGTAAGTATTTAGTTTTAAATAGGATTCATTTACTTAATAAGAGTTAATTTATTTAGATTTATTTAATTAATATTTAAGTTAGGGGGGCGTTAGGGTTAGGGTTAGACTTAGGTTTAGGGGTTAATAATTTTATGACAGTGGCGGCGGCGTAGTGGGGGGCAGGATAGGGGTTAATAAATTTATTATAGGTGGCGACGGTGTAGGGGGGGCAGATTAGGGGTTAATAAATTTATTATAGGTGGCGACGGTGTAGGGGGGGCAGGATAGGGGTTAATACATTTAATATAGGTTGCGGCGGGTTCAGGGAGCGGCGGTTTAGGGGTTAATACATTTATTATAGTTGCGGTGGGCTCCGGGAGCGGCGGTTTAGGGGTTAATATGTATAGAGTAGCTTGCGGTGGGCTCCGGGAGCGGCGGTTTAGGGGGTATGCGGTGGGCTCCGGGAGCGTCGGTTTAGGGGGTAATAACTTTATTTAGTTGCGGCGGTGTAGGGGGGGTCAGATTAGTGGTGTTTAGACTCGGGGTACATGTTAGGGTGTTAGGTGTAGACAGCTCCCATAGAAATCAATGGGATGTCTATCAGCAGCGAACTTGTACTTTCGCTATGGTCAGAGTCCCATTGATTCCTATGGGATCCGCCGCCTCCAGGGGTGGCGGATTGAAAACCAGGTACGCTGGGCTGTAAAAGTGCCGAGCGTACTTGCTAGTCATTTGATAACTAGCAAAAGTAGTGAGATTGTGCCGCACTTGTGTGCGGAACATCTGGAGTGACGTAAGAATCGATCTGTGTCGGACTGAGTCCGGCGGATCGATGCTTACGTCACAAAATTCTACTTTTGCCGGTCTCGAGCCTTTGATAACTAAGGCGAATCAGCCTCGCCACAAATACGCTGCGGAATTCCAGCGTATTTGAGGTTGATGGCTTGATAACTAGGCCCCATGATGTTTCGGATCTCCGATACACATTAATAGACCATGTCCCAGTTCCTAGGAGAGGAGATGATAGGGACACGATCCTGCTGCAAAGGGAGAGCAGATGGATATATGAATTAGAAACTCTGACACCGAAAGGCCTGAATGTGAAATTGGACTGGCAATGTTTTTTCTAAAACTAAAATTTTTTTCTAAACAGCTTTTTCTAAATTACTTGTTTTTTCTAAATTACGTGTTGGGCTGATGAGAGATCCCTATTATGAATTCATGTATTTATCTACTAGTCATCTAACTATAGATACTTGTGCCCTTTATATATGAATATAGAATAATAGTCAATAGTGTGAAGTCCAGTGAATAGGAATTATAACTAAGTAATAACAATGCATGATAGCAATAGACATATAGAGAATAGAGCTAGAGTGTTGATAATATGTTTCACAACATGCTGTAAGTGGTTTTTAATTGAATTGTTTTCCCTTTTTTCTTTTTTAACAGATTCACTGAGTTAGCACACGATCACTATGTACACGTATCCTAGCAACAAGCGGCGTCTGTAATGACGATGTTACTCTAGGGTTGGCGGCGGTAGGTGGTTGGCGGCTTCCAAAGGTGATACCTAGCTACGTGCGGCGTCACTTTTTAGATGACGTATACAAGGCGCCTGGTATACACCGCTGTAAGCCGGACATGCACAAGGTGATATAGTATGTTAAGCATTTTGGATTGATTAATTAATTATGTAAATAGTGGAGAGTATGGGTATAAATAAGATGTTATTGAGCACATTGTCTGGACGGGGGTGAAACCCCGAAACGTCACTTATTGCACAGTAAAAAGTTTGTGAAGATAAACGGAGAGTGCCTTCTTTATTTGGAATATTTGTTTGTTGTTGAGCACCCCGGACTGAGTTGTGAGTGCTAAACCGGATGAAATTATATATATATATATATATATATATATATATATATATATATATATATATATATATATATATATATATATATATATATATATATATATATATATATATATATATATATATATAGCTTAGTAGTAAAGGAGGGCACTCACAGGATTTGAAATAATCAATAAAGTTTATTTGAATACATCAAATGTTATGCGTGAAATGTCATGGCATTTCACACATAACGTTTTGATGTATTCAAAATAAACTTTATTGATTATTTCAAATCCTTTGAGTGCCCTCCTTTACTACTAAGCTTTGTATTTGAATCTTGAGGAATGCACCCAGGTCACTATTTTGTCACAAAGGTTGGAATGCTGGGCCACCGGCTATTTTGACATACATATATATATATATATATATATATATATATATATATATATATATATATATATACCAAAGTTCCTTTTTTTTGTTCTAAACAATGTTTTCTGTCATATCGCTGTGTTTATTTATACCACTATATGTTTATAGTGTAAATGTATTATTATTCTGAGCAGGAATAATTGCGAATATAGCATGTAATCAGGGAATCATATGTATTTATTTGCAATCAATGGATTTTTTAAGAGCTGGGCCAGTTTTTTCCCCTGTACCTGTGTAACCCCTCCTGATTGCAATCTAGTTTTAAAAACCACCCTACACAGGTGTTATAAAATGGACTGGTATATAAAATGACATTTCATACTGAAAAATAAATTCAAGAGAAGGAAGAAATACACTGAAAATAGCATGACATTAAAGAGGTGATTTTAATTTCTTCTGGATCTGAATCATGACAGTTTAATGTTAGGTGGGCTATCCCTTTGAGCTATCAGCCTATGATTATATTGAATCAAACATCAATTCGAATTTTAAAATCATTGTTTAAAAGTGTGTGTCCTAATGTCAGCATCAATGTTTATCTTTAATACTAATTTCACATATCCATACTTTCAAAGTATAATACACAATGTAACAAATGGCACTTACAAGTTCTGATGAGTGATCAATGACACAAGTATCGATCAATTTGATTAGTTAGTGAAAGTTTAAAATGTATATTTGAATCAGATTGGCTGATGTTATAAATCATGTGATTATGCATATTCCAATCAAAAGTGGTTGAAAAATTCACTAGCGTGTGGGTTGTTTAGGAGTTTGCGTCATAATTGGTGCGAAAAGTGTTGCGTCAAAATTGGTGCGAAGTGGAGAGTTTAACTTGTATTAGATGGCTTAAACATGGTGCACATAGATTTTTTACAAAGAATAAAATGGAAGTTAGCTATATTATGTTGTGTATTTATTTCATTTTTATCTCTATATCTATTAGTAAAACAAGTTTGGGGCAAAACTTTTCAACCAGTTTGGAGAAATAATATTATCCCCTTGCTTTGTAATGAGAGACAAATTTGTAACATAATCCATAAGTAGTAATGTATTTTTCATTTTTATCCCTATATCTACTACTGCACCAAATGTGGAGCAATAATATTGTTTGATTTAGAAAGGGTATACAATTTTAATAGAGTTTCTAATTTACTTTTATTCAGTGGAGGCTCCTCCATTTGAGCACACTCGCACGTGCCCCCCCAGCAGCCCAGAAGAAAGAAAAAAAAAAACTGAAAAAAAAATATAATTTTTCAATAGCCCACTATTGAAAAAATTATATATTTTTTTGACCCCAAGAAAACAATCAACAAACATTTTTTTCAATAATGTTTACAAAAAATATTTTCATTTTATTATTACACTGTGACTCTCACTCTGCTCTCTGCTGTATACATTGCACTAAGTACTACTAATAACCCTAACCGCACGTGCGATAGCTAAGCTATGGCAGTGTGTCTGTGCGCATGCTAAATTTGGCTGCTGCGCAGCTCCCAGCCTCCCGATCCCCATAGTCTACTGATCGCACACTTCAGCCTGTGCGAGGGGTGGGAGGTGTTACAAGAGAGCCAGGCAGCAGCCAGTGACACAGAAGAGCGTCATCACGTGACTGTGAGTGATGACAAGCTCCTCCCAGCTCAACGGCGCGAAATCTCACTGCGGAGATAGTCGTTGAGCTGAGAGGAGCTCAAATAGAAGTAGTGATTGGGAAGTTGCTGGTTGTGCTGAACCCGTGGCAACAGGTATCTGGTAGACGCTGCACATCTCAGATGCGGTAAGCCCTCAATCTCCTATTAACCTCACTCGGAGTCTCCCTCCTGCTCAGCTGAAGCCTGAATGCCTGTCATAAAACTCTTTGCTGTTCTGACATAATGCTGGTATATACGCCATGCACAGTACTGTACAGCTACTCCAGACTCGATACTAACATGGCTCATTTAGTGATAGCTGCCACTTATACCTTTTATTTCTACTCTAAACCTATAATTCTTTACAGCAACACAGTTCACATGGTGCTAGATAGAATGAGCGTAAGACAAGCTATGCTTCTTGTATATCAGGCGGCGTTCAGCTTGCTAAGATGTAGAGAACTGCACAGCTGTGTACATGTGTTGTGTGGGGAGGTTAAGACTTAAAAAAAAAGTTTTGCCTGCTAATTTGACCTGCTGCTCATGTTACTAGAACGGTGCTCTTGGTGTAACGTAAATCACTCCCTCTGGAATGTTGGCTTCTCCGTTCCTGCTACTTTCCAAAAAAAAAAAAAATAGGGCTTTCTCAAACATCCTCTCCCGTACTCTCCTGCATGGTGCTGCTGCCCTGTCTGGCTGTCATATATCAGCAAACTGCCGTGATTAAGGTTCAGCCTGCAGATCAGGTTACCTTACAGTTAGGACAGGGTGAGTCTGTATATGGCAAATAATATAATGTGACTGTGATTTTGTGACACAAGTTAGTGGGATCCTGTTAAAGTAAAAAATAAGATTGTCTCATACTTATAAATAAGTATAACCATCATTACCCTGAGCCTTCATTTAAAATGATCCTTATTAATTTAGAGACTTGAGTAAATTAAATAGGATGGCTTATTTATCTGTTTAAGCTTTAAAATATTGAATCCTTATAAACATTACTAATTTTAAATGCTACATTTATCAGGTTTTCAGCTTTTAATAATAATACAAGCAGCCATTATGAACCACTCTGTAGTGACTGTGAAAGACAATAAATTAGCTGTTCAATACAATATATACCCAAATTCAGTTATTGCATTGATTAGGACATGTTTGCTATTTTTTGCTACCCCCCTGGAAATATTCCTGTGGATGCCCATGTGGGGCGGTGTGGTTTGTGTGTGCGCAGTGTTTGTGGTGTGTGAGGTGTGTGTGCGCAGTGTTTGTGGTGTGTGTGTGTGTGTGCAGTGTTTGTGGTGTGGGAGGCGTGTGTGTGCAGTGTTTGTTGTGTGTGAGAGCAGTGTTTGTGGTGTGAGGTGTTTGTGTGTGTGAGGTGTTTGGTGTGTGTGTGCAGTGTTTGTGGTGTGTGAGGCATGTGTGTGTGCAGTGTTTGTGGTGTGAGGTGTTTGTGTGTGTGAGGTGTGTGTGCAGAGTGTGAGGTGTTTGGTGTGTGTGTGTGCAGTGTTTGGTGTGTGTGCATGCAGTGTTTGTGGTGTGTAAGATGTGTGTGCAGTGTTTGTGTGAGCAGTTTTTTTTAGTGTGTGTGAGCAGTTTTTAGTGCCTGCACATATATGCCTCATGTCATTGGCTCACCCAATATGTTCAACTAGCTCTCAGTGAGATATTGATGCTCTTTCAATAAAGGATACAAAGAGAATGAATCAAATTTGATAATATAAGTTATATATAGATATATATACATACACACACACATTAAAATGGGCGGAGCCATCTGAGGGGCGGGGCTAGTGCTCCTCCATCCTCAAAAGTCACCAGCCGCCACTGCTTTTATTATGTAATATACTGCATTCTCTTGCAGCATCGAACATAAGCTTTCTGTGTTTTCAGACTACCATTGATTTGTATGACATCCGCGGCCTCAAGGGTGGCGGATTGAAAACTAGGTACGCTGTGTCGGAATAGACATGAGCGTACCTGCAAAATGTTTGATACATTTGGAAAAGGGTCAAATAGAGTTGAATCTGAATTTGAAACATCTGTAATGACGCAAGCATCGATCTGCGTAGGATTGAAATCGTGGGAGCGTATATTATGTCACAAATTTCAACATTTGACAATCTTGAAGCTTTGATAACTACAGCGGATCAATCTTTCGACAAATACGATGCGGGATACAAGTGTATTTTCAGTTGACGCTTTGATAAATATGCCCCTAAGAGAAACTTGCCACTGATCTGAAGTGGCATCTTATATTCTCAGCATCAACGTTCTGCATGAGGTGGGGGGCTCACCAAGCCAAACGTGCCTAAAACAGGAGACCACCCACCTTAGGATCACTGCTTCATAACTACTGTTTCCGGTGAGCCTTCCGGCTCACACGGATACAGGTGGCATCAAGGACCGTTCGGCCCTTGATAAATCGGCCCTTTATGTCTTCATTTAATTTAAAATTAAATGGTTAAAGGGATAGGCATTTCAAAATTAATTTGCATTATTCAGATAGTCATATCATTTTAAGACACTTTTAAATTAATTTCTATTTTCAACTGTGCTTATTTCTCTTAGTATCCCTTGTTGAAAAAGAATACACACATACAGTCAGTATCATACACTAGTGGGAGCTAGTTGCTGATTGGTGCCTGCACACATTTATCTCTTGTGATTGGCTAACTAGATGTGTTCAGCTAGCTGCCAGTAATGCAATGCTGTTCCTTCAGCAAAGGATAATAAGATAGCACATTTGATAATAGAAGTAAATTGGAAAGTTGTTTAAAATTATATGTTCTATCCAAATCATTAAAGAAAATTTTGGGGTTTCTGTCCCTTTAACACACCCTTTTATAAATCAAACTGGCAACATTTATTTTTTTAAAAGATTCAGACTTTCTTTTGCCTATTAGTAATAAAATAAACAGTGGTTAGCCAGACCTGTCATGCTTGCATCAAAGGACAATACAGAATAGTCATTTACTAAATCATATGCATATCATTTGTTTTAAAAAAAAATCCACTAAAAATTAAACATTTTAATTGTTTTATGATTTCCTATATTAAAAATGTAATCATAAGGGGCTGCGTGCATATACTTCTTGATTTTACTCAAATTATTAAATAATATTACACACTTTAGGTTATTTGCTTAAACATATCAATGTTGTTGTCTTTTTATGGTTTTTTTTTTTTCAAAGCAATATTATTCATTATGTATAAATTGATAAATAAACAATAATGTGAAATATTTCATGTAATAATAATATTAAGTTTTTGGCACTTCAATAGTGTTTTAATAAAAATTAATGCTCTACTATATGACGAAAACGATTGTAAATATTATTTATTTTAAACCCTGTTTTATCATAAAAGTGCATGATCACACAGTTTTTAGCTATACAAAGCTCATTGCACAGGGAGACATAATACAAGCGCACATATACTTGTGTGCACATTGCACATGCGTTAAAAGCAACATTAAAGGCCCAATAATCCCGACCTCACTGGCATGGAGAGAAATCAAGCAGTAACAGGTTTTAACAGTAAATGTTGTGTCTTTATATTCCGGCATCCCCCATATAGAAGGACTGGAGATGCTTCATATTTATACCTTTTATGACATATCGTTTATTGAATTTTTAGTCAACATTGTGGAATATTTATTGACCCACGATTATTTCATTTTTGAAGGTTTGTATTATTTACAAAAGCAAGGTACAGCGATAGGGCAAAATTTGCCCCATCGTATGCAAACTTCTACCTAGGGTACTTTGAATTGGATAAGAATCTTTCATGTTGCGATCTATAAAGGGACAATATCTTTTTCTATACTAGATTTATAGATTGGAGGGGGGATACTATTAACATTGAGGATTTTGTCCATTATATGAATGACAACATGAAGAACCTTAAGTTCACTTACTTGAGCTCAGAGAAAGAGATTGACTATTTGGACCTCAAGATTAAGGGGGAAGCCCCAAGAGGGGGGATAGTGACAGAGATTTTCAGAAAGGAAATATTGGGGAATACTATTCTTAGAGAAGACTCTAGTCACCCCAGGTGTGTTAAGGGTAATCCCTAAAGGCCAATTTATGCGCTTCCAAAGAAATTGTACAGGCACATTGTCTGAAAGATAGGTTAATATCTAGAGGCTATAAGGAGACTGAGTTGGTACAGACTATAGGAGAGGTTCAAAGTATAGATAGGATGTCTTTGCTAAAGGATAAAAAGAAAAACACAGAATTAGAAGATAGGAATATCCTTACCTTCTCTACGAGATACAGCAGACAATACAATGAGGTGTGCAACATAGTTCAAAAATACATACCAATATTCAAGAATAATCCAAAATTGCATGGAGTAGTGAAAGATGGGGTAAGGAGTGTATCATGAAAAGCCTAAACCATTGAGAATACTTTAAAAGGGGATTTTTCAACTTGATCTTTGCCAGAAAGTTCAGAATGGCTAAGGAAGAGGATTGGCAATTTTAGGTGTGGGGGTTCACCATGCAAATCATGTAGCTATATAAATAAGGGAAATAAGTTTATCTCCAACGTTACTAATAAGGATTTTGCTTTAACCCAACACCTAAACTGCAACTCTAGATATGTGATATACCTTGTATCATGTAAACTTTGTGGTAGCCAGTATACAGGAAGAACAACACGTATGTTGAAGGATAGAGTTAGGGAGCACCTCTTATCACTGAAGCAGAAATACCAAGAACTCCAGTTGCTATACATTTTGCCATTCATAGAGGAGATTATGAATATGATAAAGAACATATAGATTATATTTGCTCACTGTTTGAATTTCAGGCTGTTGATCAAGTAACAAAGTTGAACACTGGGGGAGATAGATTGCAGGCTCTAGACAAGAAAGAGGTATACTGGATCTATACCCTTAAGATAGGTAGTCCTTTGGGTATTAATGAAATATCGGATGTGAAACTATTTACAGCTGACTGAGTTTTCTTATTGGCAGTACATCTAGAGGAGGTTTAAAGTAGTGGTATACTGTATTAATAATTATAGAACAAGGAGGCACCCTATTATAAACCACATACATACCGGGGCACTTAGTCTAGATTTACTTTGGCACTGATGAGTGATATGAATTAAATATATGAAGAAATATAGAAGAATGCAGTATAACATAGGGGTTTGATTTAGCTACATTAAAAATACCAGAGATGATTTAACTATATGGTGCAATATGTTATGCTTTGTTTATTCTCTTTGTATGGTTCTTATGTATCCTTGCTATATTCATGTCTCCTAATCTTCTAATTAGCTTGTGACTACATTGTTTTGGTCTAAGAGAGGTATTGATAAAGTAATGTTGGTGTTACATTGCTCTATTTGTTAAGTAACCATAAAATCAATTAGGTTGTTTTTCTGTTTTCTTTCTTCTTTCTTTTTTCTCTATTTTTCTTTTCTGCTTTGTATATACATATCATTTTTTTATTCATTAATATTAGGTATTGATAGGTAGCTGTACTAAAACATGTAGATATAATATTATCAGACGCTTAGTTATCCTAATGTTGTAAGTATATCAGGAAGTCACTCCGTCTGTTATATTTACATTCTTTTAAATTGTACAGAGCCATTTTCCTTTTTAGAGATATGTTATACTCTTGTTCATGTCTGTTCCTTTAAGATGAGTATATATCGAACAGGTCTTTTTAAGGTGAATGTGTAACAGCTGACAGTATCCCTGGCGAAGTGCCATGTAGCGGCAGGAAAAGCGTTGGAAGGCAGCTGAGGTGTGTGGAGTAGTGTTGCCTGCTATGTTTTAACTTTTACAATAAAGCATTAAATGCTTTATATTTTCAACACGTCTCGAATGGTCACTTTATCTCGCATTTCAAGTTGTGAATTTTGTTTTGCCTGAAAACAGGTATCCCATGTGATTGCTGTATCACAATATATATTTGTGTTTATAGATGTATGTCAGTATGTGTATGTATTTATATATGTGTGGGTGTGTCTGTGTATATATATGTATATGTGTGTGTGTGTGTGTGTGTGTGTGTTTATACAGTAGTGTGCAAAAGTCTTAGGCCACCATTAGATTTGTTGTTTTAGCAAAGTTTTAATGACCATCCATATTTATTTTTTGGTCTCTTTATTAAGATACAAACAAAAAATATAGGAAATATGTACACAAAATATTTAAAAAAACACAATTTTCAGAACAAAATGGCTTCTTCAGGCAAAAGTCAGTATTTAGTGTGACCTACCTTGGCACTAAGCACATCTTAAACTCTTTTGAGGAGACTGTCCTGAAGTTTTCTGAAGTAATCTTCTGGTATATTATATCAGGCTTCTTTAGGTTGTCTTTTATTTATTTCTCTGTCCAGGTGATCCCATACTGCCTCTATAATATTCAGGTCTGGACTCTGTGGAGGCCAGTCTAGGACTATCAGTGGTTTATCAGCCTTTTTCTCTATATATATGATTTCACTGCATTAGCAGTGTGCTTGGGATCGTTATGATGCTGAAAACTAAAACCATTCCCAATCAAGCGCTTTCCAGAAGGAATGGCATGATGAATTAAAACCTGTCTGTACTTTTCAGGATTCATGATCCCATATATTCAGACAATATGGCCAAGAGCACTGGCAGAAATGCAGCCGCAAGCCAGGACAGACCCTCTACCATGTTTCACTGAAGGCCGCAAGCACTCATTCTTTCATCTCTCTCCAACTCTTCTTCTCAAATATTGTTGACAATTGGACCCACAAATTTCAAACTTGGATTCGTCACTCCATAATACTCCTTTTCACTGATCTTCATTCCAATCTTTCGCCTAGGTTACAAGTTTTGTGTTAGGGTCAATTGAGAGGTCATAACGCTGGTTTTTAACGCCCGCTGGTATTACGAGTTTCCCTAATGCAACAAAAATATCCGTCTCTGCTGAAATCATTAACGTCAACCCAGACCCAGTAGTTAACATATACTGCGAAAAAAAACATCCACGAATCACAAACTACACTTACACTCATACAAACACTACACTATATTTATTTTTAAGATTTTATTTTTTCAGGTCAAAATAGAACGGATCAAAGTTACGAGATCTCGGGTGTTTGAAAAAAAGCCATACAAATCCATTTTCCATTGACATACATAAACAGACGGGAACATACACTCATATAGCTACATCTAACTACTAATATTATCACATACATAAACTAATCGATACATACAAACATTATACAGCACATTACATACACAAATAAGATTTTTATTAGGAAATAAACACGATTTAGCTACTTTTTCACACAAGAACATGACGTCAATCACTTTACGCTCAAAACAAGTCTTGGATTTTATTTCTACACACATTTTTAGCCTCCAATGACTTATATGGGGAAGACATGCTCGTGCACGCAACAGCCAGATTTACCTAACACACTGAAAAAGCATAGACAAGAAAACTCGTAATACCAGCATTAAATTGTGAAATTAACTCATGCTTTCTTGCGTTAGTTCCACAAAGACAAATAGATGAAGAAATGGCTATTTCTCTATGGAGTTATGGCTTTTACTTCTGTGAAATTCACTACAATATCAAATTGTTATAGAAATGTACATTACATCAACTACAAATCACCATCAACAATACGAAATATATTTAATAAATTACATCATATTTAAACGGACAGAAAAATAATTTGAACATTTCATTATTCACAAACAGTAGACAATTGGAAACACGTCTCCTTTACCTCTATTATAGCATTTCATTTATTCAACTCATATGCTTGCATGAACAGCATATCTACATAGGCTTAACACATGATCATTAATGGATGCACATACATGACTTTTATCATTCACTCATATATGTGCATTGATATGATGGCCAAAAAAAACATTGGGGGCGCGATCCGATAAACGGCGTAGTTTGCGGCGCAAGCGAGGGAACCCGCGTCGCCCACAGTTTCAGCTCGCAACTCGAGCTATCCCATATACGGCGCCGTCAGATGCTAACGTGCCGTAAGTCGGATAAACCAGCGATGTCCAGAAATCTGCACAAGTACAAATTTCTGGCGTCGCCAGTGACTTACGGCATGTTAGAAACTGCCGGCGCCTACAAAACCTGACTAAAGTCTAAATCACCCGTACTGTCTAACACGCCTCCCTAACATAGCCCGACACGTCTAACCCTCTATCTGCTATCCCCCCTCACTATCCTAACCATAAAATATGTATTAACCCTTAAACCGCCGCTCCCGGAGCCCGCCCCTACCTAATAAAGTTATTAACCCCTAAACCGCCGCCAGCTATATTAAATCTATAACCCCCTAAAGTGAGCCCCTACCCCGCCGCTATCTATTTTAAAATTATTAACCCCTAATCTAATCCCCCTACCCCGCCGCTATCTATATTAAATTATTTAACCCCTAAAATACTAAACTATCCCTACCACTAAACCTAAGTCTAACCCTACAAATAGCCCTGAAAAGGGCTTTTTGCGTGGCATTGCCCCAAAGTAACAGCTCTTTTGCCAGCCCTTAAAAGGGCTTTTTGCGGGCATGCCCCAAAGAATTCAGCTCTTTTGCCAGCCCTTAAAAGGGCTTTTGGCGGGGCTTTGTCACAAAGTAAACTGCTCTTTTGCCTACAATCTACATCCCCCTACTCCGTGGCCACCTATAATAAATGTATTAACCCCTAATCTAATCCCCCTACACCGCCGCCAGCTATATTAACTATATTAACCCTAATTATATTAGGGTTAATATAGTTATTATATTATATATATTAACTATATTAACCCTAATTATATTAGGGTTAATATAGTTAATATCATTATTATATTATATATATATTAAGTATAATAACCCTATCTAACTCTAACATCCCTAACTAAACTCTTATTAAAATAAATCTAATATTAATATTATTAATTAAAATATTCCTATTTAAATTTAAATACTTACCTATAAAATAAACCCTAAGATAGCTACAATATAATTAATAATTACATTGTAGCTATGTTAGGGTTTATATTTATTTTACAGGTAAATTGTTAATTATTTTAACTAGGTATAATAGCTATTAAATAGTTATGAACTATTTAATAGCTACCTAGTTAAAATAATTACCCAATTACCTGTAAAATAAATCCTAACCTAAGTTACAAATACACCTACACTATCAATAAATTAAATAAACTACAAATATCAATCTAAAAATACAATTAAATAAACTAAACTAAATTACAAAAAAAAACTGAACGACGAATGAGGTACCTTTAAATGACGTCATCCAAGATGGCGTCCGTCGAATTCCGATTGGCTGATAGGATTCTATCAGCCAATCAGAATTAAGGTAGAAAAATCTGATTGGCTGATTGAATCAGCCAATTAGTTTCAAGTTCAATCCGATTGGCTGAACCAATCAGCCAATCAGATTGAGCTCACGTTCTATTGGCTGTTCCGATCAGCCAATAAAATGCGAGCTCAATCTGATTAGCTGATTGGTTCAGCCAATCGGATTGAACTTGAATCTGATTGGCTGATTCAATCAGCCAATCAGATTTTTCTACCTTAATTCTGATTGGCTGATAGAATCCTATCAGCCAATCGGAATTCGACGGACGCCATCTTGGATGACGTCATTTAAAGGTACCTCATTCGTCGTTCAGTCGTCGGCCGGGATGGATGCTCCGCGCCGGTGGAGAGAAGATTCAAGATGCCGCTTGATGGAAGATGCTGCCCGATGGAAGAAGACTTTGCTGCCGCTTGGATAAAGACATCGCTGGGATGAAGACCTCTTCTTTACCGCTTGGATAGACATCGCCCGGATCGGATGAGGAGTTCGGCTCGGTGGTGAAGACAAGGTAAGGAGATCTTCAGGGGGGTAGTGTTAGGTTTATTTAAGGGGGTTTGGGTTAGAGTAGGGGTATGTGGGTGGTGGGTTGTAATGTTGGGGGGTGGTATTGTGGGAGGTTTTTTCAGGCAAAAGAGCAGTTTTCTTTGGGGCATGCCCCCACAAAAGGCCCTTTTAAGGGCTGGTAAGGTAAAAGAGCTTTGAACTTTTTTTAATTTAGAATAGGGTAGGGAAATTTTTTTATTTTGGGGGGCTTTATTATTTTATTAGGGGGCTTAGAATAGGTGTAATTAGCTTAAAAATCTTGTAATCTTTTTTTTATTTTTTGTAATTTAGTGTTTGTTTGTTTTTGTAATTTAGTTTAGTTTATTTAATTGTATTTTTAGATAGATATTTGTAGTTTATTTAATTTATTGATAGTGTAGGTGTATTTGTAACTTAGGTTAGGATTTATTTTACAGGTAATTGGGTAATTATTTTAACTAGGTAGCTATTAAATAGTTCATAACTATTTAATAGCTATTATACCTAGTTAAAGTAATTAACAATTTACCTGTAAAATAAATATAAACCCTAACATAGCTACAATGTAATTATTAATTATATTGTAGCTATCTTAGGGTTTATTTTATAGGTAAGTATTTAGATTTAAATGGGAATATTTTAGTTTATAATATGAATTAGATTTATTTAATAAGAATTTAGTTAGGGGTGTTAGGGTTAGATAGAGTTAATATAGTTAATATAAATACTATAGTAACTATATCAACTATATTAACCCTAATATAATTAGGGTTAATATAGTTAATATATATAATGTAATAACTATATTAACTATAATATACTTAGGTTTAATATAGATAATATAGCTGGCGGTGGGGTAGGTAGATTAAATTAGGGGTTAATAATTTTAATATAGCTGGCGGCGGTATAGGGGGATTAGATTATGGGGTTAATAATTTTTAAATAGGTGGCGGCGGTGTAAGGGGTCAGATTAGGGGATAGATAAGGTAGATGGTGGCGGTTTTAGGGGTTCACATTAGGGGATAGATCAGTTAGATGGTGGCGGTTTTAGGGGTTCACAGTAGGGGATAGATCAGTTAGATGGTGGCGGTTTTAGGGGCTCACAGTAGGGGGTTAGTTTATGTAGATGGCGGTGGTTTAGGGGTTAAATACTTTATTAGGGATTGCGGCGGGGGATCGCAGTTGACAGGGAGATAGACATTGGGCATGCGTTAGGTGTTAGGTTTTATTTAGCAGATCGCGGTTGACAGGTATATAGGCATTGCGCATGCGTTAGGTGTTAGGTTTATTTAGCAGCCAGTTTAGGGAGTTACGGGGCTCCAATAGTCAGCGTAAGGCTTCTTACAGCTGCTTTTTGTGGCGAGGTGAAAATGGAGTAAGATTTCTCCATTTTCGCCACGTAAGTCCTTACGCTGTATATTGGATACCAAACTGCGCGGGTTTGGTATACCTGCCTATGGCCCAAAAAACTACGGGCAACGGCAGAAATATACGCGCGTAACTTCTAGGTTACGCCGTATATAGGATACCAAACCCGCACAAATATTGGCGTTGCCAGCTTTTGCGGGCGACGATTTTTATCGGATCGACCCCTAGATTCTCTCTATGAATCATGAAACATAAAGTAGGGATTTACTGTCCCTTTAACATCACGATTCACTCACAATATACCATTAGGAATTACGTACAATAAGAACATCATTAGAATAGATTACAGCTGTCACTTTTTGGGAAGGAACAACAATGCTATACTGCTTTATAGAAGTCATCATATGTGGGAGAGAATCACAATATATACGTATACAGTATGTACATAACACGCATCACGCAACCACAAAACACACATTTATATTTTAATCATCACCCAATATCAATGTAGTAAAATACAACAGCAGAATGAGGATTTGATAACTAGACAGGCAGGTTGCTAATATGATGACGTCATTAGAAGCTTCAACCATACACATTACAGCTTTAGGACTGTACCGCCCCTTTCAGAAGTTTCTCAATCAATACTACAATACTACATATACGTAAACGACAGTTTGGAACATCATTATTATTGCGATTTGAATGGGACGCGTACAATATTGACATCTCGCCAATCACTTATATATACAATACTAGAGATGTCAGCTGTTACTTTATCGTTTACAAACAATATTGCAGCAACATTGATCGATCAGATTTTATGCCATTATACACAAGTACGCACTTTCATTCATGTTAGTGTGGGCGTTTGCTTTTTACTATAAGATCGCGTTTAATAAGTATTTATTACGCATATGAACAAACATTACGAAGATGCCCTGTATGTGTTAGATTTTACACTTTCACATTGCGATTCATTGGGGGAAAACAAAATTTCAGCAAACAACTAAAAAAAAACGCCCACTTTGAAAGCATTCGCGCCGCTCACATACAAACAAGTGTCTGCAATCAGCAATCATTACAAACTCACTACCATTGGACTAATTGCACTATAAATCCCCCAAACAACATGGCCAAAGCGTCCCTTGGGATCAACATTGTATCAAATAGTTTTTGTGTTTTTGCATACCTTGTTACTCCTTGTTCATTTGCTCTGCTGTTTGGCTTTGTGCTGCTTAGCTTGGCAAATATGGATGATGCTCAGTTAGATGCTGCTGGTGCTGCTGCACAAGTAGTGTTCAATAGAATCAGGCGGGCTCGGCGGCTCCAAGAGAGACAAAGGGCTTGTTTGGTTCGAGGTCCTCCTGTTCACAGGTTGAGACCCACTTTGGACAACATGAGTGAATTTGAGGTTTATGACAAGTATAGGCTCAATCGCGAACAGCTCATTGGCCTTTACGATGTTCTTAGACCTCACATGGAGCCACGTAGACGTATGAGAACAGCAATCCCTGGTATGACCAAGATGCTTAGTTGCATACACGTCCTGGCCTCCGGGAGTTTTCAATCTGGAGAGGCGTATATGCATGGGCTTGCTCAGGGTACTTTCTCTGTGGTTTTTGACAAACTTTCTGGACGCCATGGTACGAATCAGTAAGCATTACATAGGATTTCCTCAGAATGATGGTGATTGGAGGCGCCTGAAGATATCATGAAATAAGTTCTAACAATATATTTAAAGGTAGGTTTGTAGCTGATTCCTATATTCAACTCATATAGCTTAGATGAGTGAGGCAAAAGGAATAAGCAATTTTTAATATAAGTAATTGATTTGAGTAGGTTTAAGCTGGAATACGCAATAAAACTGAAAAGAGAATGAAAATGATTTAGCCCACAAGTGAAGGTAAATACGTATAGGATCACAACTGACTAATTAGTGATTAGGCTGAATAGACTCTGAGTTATAAACAGTGAAGCGGATATAAGTAATAAAGTCACAGTTCCAGTTTATGCAGATATAAGTCTGAAGTGCGATTCTTAATATATGTAAACGGTTGTAGCACTTACTTGAGAGGAAAATCAGTACTGAGCGAAAGAGGTTTTGTACCTGAATGGAGTTTGGCAGAGTGACAGGGTCTCTGCAGGGAAGCGTGTGCTGCGTACTCACAGCAGCTCAGTCACAACCAGGATGCCGCAAGAAGGTGTGAGCCGCGTGGGCTCTGAGGTTCAGCATGTGAGAAGAGATTGAGACTCAGCTGGGAGTCGGAGTTAGATGACGTCAGCGGAGACAGCTATGGGTAATGAATATGCTGATATCCGTAGGTAGATTAGCTGAAGGAGATTCCTGCTGAAGTTTAAGATTGGATGCGTAGCTACAATTCAGTGTAGGTAATTCCACAGAGCAAAGTTTAAGGCTTGAAAGAGGATACAAGGTGAGAACAGAAAGAACAACTGTTTCACAACATCAATAATCAAGCATTAACCAGGTGTCTCTGATAGTCTTTTATAGTGCAATAGTTAAGGTGGACAGCTGAGAGTTAAGGTGGAATCGTGACAGATCCACCTCTTCAAAGCGCCCCTCATGGGAGCACCGAACCAGGTTTGGATGGGTGACGATGATGAAATTCACGTAGTAGATCTGGAGCGTGAATATCATGCAGAGGAATCCAGGAGTCCTCTTCGGGACCATATCCAGTCCAACAAACTAAATATTCCACCTGTCTCCATCGGTTGCGGGAATCTAAGATCTTTTCCACCTCAAATTCAGACTGGTCAGCGCACAAAGTGGTATTGGAGTCTTCATCCACAGGTAGTGAATCTGAACTGCCAGAATAAGGCTTTAAGAGAGATACATGGAAAGACGGATGAATCCGTAGATGACCTGGCACAAAAACTGCATTAGCATTTAGAATTTTCTTTATGCGGAAAGGACCAATAAACTGGTTTGCCAATTTTTTACAGGGTACTTTTAGTTTTAGGTTTTTTGTAGATAACCATACTCTATCACCAGGTTTATATGGAGGCGGAAGTATATGTTTCTTGTCAAAGTAACGTTTTTGTGTGTCTTTTGCATTTTCTAAATGTCTTTTCAATAGAGGTAAAGAATTCTTCAATTTGGTAAAATACTCAATAGCGTAAGGAGAAGTAGAGGTGGTGTTAGAAGTGGGTATCGTTCTCGGATGGTATCCATAAGAGGCAAAAAACGGTGACATTTTAGTGGAGGTGTTAAATGCATTATTATAAGCGAATTCCGCCATTGGAAGCCAGTCGAACCAATCATCTTGAACTTGTGAAATGTAGCATCTGAGATACTGCTCTAAAGTTTGGTTTAGAAGTTCTGTTAAACCATTTGATTGTGGGTGAAAGGCTGTTGTGAATCTGGGAGAGATCTTCATTAGTCAGCACAATTCCCTCCAGAATCTGGAGGTGAACTGTGTTCCCCTATCTGTAACTATTGAAAGAGGTAGTCCATGCAACTTTACAATATTGGAGATAAAGTAGTTTGCTGTGGTTGTAGCAGTAGGTATCTTCTTAAGAGGAATGAAATGTCCCATACGGGTGAGATGATCGACAACAACTAGGATACAGGTGTAATTTCTCTAGGGGGGTAGCTCTACGATGAAGTCCATCGATATCATGTGCCAAGGTGTGTCTGGTATGGGTAAAGGAGTCAATAAACCGAATGGTTTATGTGGTATTCGTTTGTTTCTGGAGCAAACTTGACAATCTGTGATATGGTTACATACGTCTTGCTTCATCTTGGGCCACCAATATTCTCTATTCAACAATTCAAGGGTTTTTGTAATACCCGGATGTCCTGATAGAGGATTATCATGGAAATGTTGAAGTAACTGTTTTCTCAGTGTTGGTGGTACATACAAACATTTACCGTAAGGGAATAATTCGGTCTTCAAATCCTTTTTACATAATGAAGGAATAGTTGGATCATTAAGTTGAGCAGTTAGTAGATCAGAATGAAATGAAGTAATAGAGGCTAGGAATTTGTGAGAGGGGATGATGTTTTGTGCCTCTTCTTTTTCAGGAACACTTTGAAAGGTTCTTGAGTATTTTTTGATCCTGGTCTATAGTGTATCAGATAGTTGAAACGATCCAGAAAAAGGGACCAACGGACCTGTCGTGAAGATAACGTTTTGTTTCTTTTAAGGTACTGTAAATTTTTGTGGTCAGTCAAAACCAAGAAGGGTTTGGATGTGCCTTCTAGGATATGCCTCCAGTGTTCCATGGCGACCTTTATTGCCAGAAGTTCAAGATCGCCCACTGAGTAATTCCTTTCTGCAGGTGTTAAAAGTCGTGAATAAAAGGCAACAGGGTGACGTTCCTGAGATCCAATGCGTTGTTGGGATAAAATAGCCCCAACCCCAATATTTGAGGCGTCCACTTCTAAAGTGTAATCCGCATCTGGATCTGGTAGCTGTAAAATTGGAGCTGAAGTAAAACATCTTTTCAGGTGTTCAAAAGCTTCTTGTGCTTCGTTCGTCCAATGAAATCTATTCTTTCCTGTCAATTTAGTTAAGGGTTGAGCAAGGGATGAATATCCCTGAATGAATCTTCTGTAAAAGTTGGAGAATCCAAGGAACTTTTGAAGAGACTTTAGACTGGTAGGTATAGGCCACTCCAAAACAACTTTTACTTTGTCAGGATCCATTTCTATACCAATTGGGGAGATGATATAACCCAGGAATTTGATTGTCTTTACATGGAATTGACACTTCTCTAACTTTGCATAAAGATGATGTTCCCTTAACCTCATTAAAACCCAACGTACGTGTTTGATGTGGTCAGTCATGGACTTCGAATAAATTAAGATTTCATCTAAATATATCACTACGCAGATGTCTAATAAATCCTTGAATATCTCGTTAATGAAAATTTGAAATGTCGCTGGAGCATTTGTCAACCCGAATGGCATAACGTTATACTGAAATAAGCCATAACGTGTTTTGAATGCTGTCTTCCACTCATCCACCTTCCTCATCCGTATAAGATTATATGCCCCCTTCAAATCTAGTTTGGTAAAGATTTGAGCATCAGTTAATCTTTCAAGGAGTTCGGGGATGAGTGGAAGTGGGTAACGTTTTTTCACAGTGATTTCGTTTAAACCTCTATAATCGATAATAGGGCGTAACGTGCCATCCTTATTGGTCACAAAAAACATTCCAGCAGCTGCTGGAGAAGTGGAGGTGGATATAAACCCTTTCCTTAAATTTTCGTCAAGATATTCTCTAAGGTATTGCAATTCTTTATTAGACATAGGATATATTTTACCAAAAGGTATAGTAGTGTTAGGTTTAGTGTCTATAGGACAGTCGAATGGCCTATGAGGTGGTAGATTTTCTGCCTCTTTAAGGTTAAACACGTCTGAAAATTCAATGTATTCTGAGGGTATCTGAGGTTGTATGTGGTTCAACGAGAGAGTGGGGTAACAAGTAGTGGTACAGTATTTAGAGGAGTACTGTAGAGTATTAGTAGCCCAATCTATAATTGGGTTATGTTGACGTAACCAGGGGAAACCTAAAATAATAGGGTGTATGGAATTGGGTAGTATATCGAATGTGATATATTCAGTATGACCATTACCAGTTGTAGTGAGTAGTGGAATAGTTTGATGTGTTATTGGACCTTTTAAATGAGTGGAACCATCAATAACTTTTACATACACAGGGAATTGCTTTGACACACTGGGTATTTTATTTTTAGTAACATAATTTTGGTCCATGAACATGCCAAAAGCTCCTGAATCGATCATGGCTTCATTCCGGAGAAGATGTTGATCCCACTGCAAAGACAATGAAATGGTTAAGTGTGATATCACTTTAGAGTTAATTTGAGGGTTAACTATCAGTATCTTACCCCTCTTCTGGCGCAAATTCGGACAAGTGGATACAGTGTGGTCCTTGTTTCCACAGTACATGCATAGATTCAAATTCCTTCTTAATTGTTTTTCTTCGTATGTCAATGGTCCTTTTATTGTTCCGATTTCTCTACTTGGGGTATGTGGTACTTCTTTGGGTAGGTTTCAGATGGTACCCTTTCGGCACGGTGTTCCCTGAACCTCCTATCCATTGAGATAGAGATCTTTATAAGAGACTCAAGGGTGTCTGGAAACTCAATACGGGAAAGCTCATCTTTTAAATGTTCAGACAGTCCCAGGCGAAACTGGTTGCGTAGAGAGACTGAGTTCCACTGAGACTCCGTGGCCCATAGCTGAAACTCTGCGACGTAGTCTTCAACTGGTCTTTTTCCTTGTTTAAGTGTTCTCAGGTTGTTTTCTGCTGTAAGTTGGGTGTTGCGGTCTTCATACAGTAAGGCCATTGCATTGAAGAAATCTTCCAGAGACCCTAATATGGGATCATTAACTTCAAAAAATTTATCAGCCCATAACCTGGGTTCACCACTTAAATAGGAAATCACAGTGCATACTTTTACTCTGTCAGAGTAATACGTTTTAGGTTTCATAGAAAACATAAGTAAGCAGGCGTTGCGAAATTCGCGAAAACGAGTGCGAACACCTGTAAACACACATGGAGGGTTAATTTTTCGTTCAGGGTGTTCAGAAGCCTTTTGTGTGATAAAGTCATTCAAGATACGCTTCAATGTATTATTTTCATTTTTTAACTCAGTTAAACCCTGAGCCAAAATTTCTACCTTCTGATTTAAACTAGTTATTTCATTTGCCATGGCTGCAGGATCCATAACTCAGTGTAAATCCTAAGTACTTTTTTAGGCTTGGTTATTCTATCATGAAATAAGTTCTAACAATATATTTAAAGGTAGGTTTGTAGCTGATTCCTATATTCAACTCATATAGCTTAGATGAGTGAGGCAAAAGGAATAAGCAATTTTTAATATAAGTAATTGATTTGAGTAGGTTTAAGCTGGAATACGCAATAAAACTGAAAAGAGAATGAAAATGATTTAGCCCACAAGTGAAGGTAAATACATATAGGATCACAACTGACTAATTAGTGATTAGGCTGAATAGACTCTGAATTATAAACAATGAAGCGGATATAAGTAATAAAGTCACAGTTCCAGTTTATGCAGATATAAGTCTGATATAAGTCAGATATAAGTGCGATTCTTAATATATGTAAACGGTTGTAGCACTTACTTGAGAGGAAAATCAGTACTGAGCGAGAGAGGTTTTGTACCTGAACGGAGTTTGGCAGAGTGACAGGGTCTCTGCAGGGAAGCGTGTGCTGCGTACTCACAGCAGCTCAGTCACAACCAGGTTCAGCATGTGAGAAGAGATTGAGACTCAGCTGGGAGTCGGAGTTAGATGACGTCAGCGGAGACAGCTATGGGTAATGAATATGCTGATATCAGTAGGTAGATTAGCTGAAGGAGATTCCTGCTGAAGTTTAAGATTGGATGCGTAGCTACAATTCAGTGTAGGTAATTCCACAGAGCAAAGTTTAAGGCTTGAAAGAGGATACAAGGTGAGAACAGAAAGAACAACTGTTTCACAACATCAATAATCAAGCATTAACCAGGTGTCTCTGATAGTCTTTTATAGTGCAATAGTTAAGGTGGACAGCTGAGAGTTAAGGTGGAATCGTGACAGAAGAGGGAATTCTTTGCTATCGCTTGAATGCACAATGCCTTGGGAGCAATAGATTGCACCCACATTGCGCTGCATGCTCCTGAACATGACCAGCCCTTCTGAAATCGCAAACATTTCCATAGTCTCAACGTGCAGTATGTTTGTGACGCATGGATGTGGATAATGCATGTGTGTGCGAATTTCGGCGGGGCCTGTCATGATGCCTGCATCCTCAGACAGTTGTCCCTGTGGCGGCAGTTTGAGGGCAGAGAGTTTCCACCTGGGTGGCTCGTTGGTGAGTACTTGTGCACAACATGGTTAATTAGACAATTGCTACTGTAGTCTTAAAAAACAGTTGTGTTTGTGTAATGTGCAAAATATGCAGCTCTAGGATGCAATTTAACCATTTAATTGTCTTTCCACAAATGTCTAGTTTTAGCTCCAAACAGAAATGTAGCATGTCTTAGCTTAAATGGTCAGATAGAGAATGCAATTTAACCATGTCATTGTCTCTTACCGTAAATGTCTAGTTTTAGCTCCAAACAGATATGTAGCATGTCTTAGCTTAAATGGTCAGATATAGAATGCAATTTAACCATGTCATTGTCTCTTTCCGTAAATGTCTAGTTTTAGCTCCAAACAGATACGTAGCATGTCTTAGCTTAAATGGGCAGCTCTAGGATGCAATTTAACTTTTGTTTATTTTTTTTATCAAATGTCTGCTTTATGCGAAATACGCATATGTAGCATGTCTTAGCTTAATGGGCAGATAGAGAATGCAATTTAACCATTTTGTTTTTATTTTAGCAAATGTCTGGTTTATGCGAAATACGCATAGGTAGCATGTCTTAGCTTAAATGGGCATTTATAGAATGCGCTTTAACCATGTCATTGTCTCTTTCCGCAAATGTCTAGTTTTAGCTCCAAACAGATATGTAGCATGTCTTAGCTTAAATGGGCAGATAGAGAATGCAATTTAACCATTTCTTTCTGTTTTAGCAAATTTCTGGTTTATGCAAAATACGCATAGGTAGCATGTCTTAGCTTAAATGGGCAGATATAAAAATGCAATTTAAACATGTCATTGTCTCTTTCCGCAAATATCTAGTTTTAGTTCAAAACAGATATGTAGCATGTCTTAGCTTTAATGGCAGATAAAGAATGCGATTTAAACCTAGAATTATTTTTTAAGGAAAATTTTTATTTTAGGGGATTTTCGTGTACACAAATGAAAAGTATTTTAATATAATAATTATAAATAAATTGTTAATATTTGTCATTTTGTTATGTTCATTATTTATAGGTGATTCTAGTAACATGAGCCGGCCTTGGCTCATTACGCCGTTGTGTAACCCCACCGACAAGGCCCAGGAGCGCTATAATAGGGCGCACAAGCGGACTAGGGCTGTACTGGAGAGGATGTTTGGGCTCCTCAAAATGAGACTAAGATGCCTGGACAGGTCTCGAGGAGCCCTCCAATACAGCCCTAGTAAGGTGGCGAAGATCGTTATAGCCTACAGCGTCTTGCATAACATTGCACAGCGGGCTGGGATGCTGCAGGCCGTCCAGGTGCCCCAATGCCTCCTCCAAGATGAGGAGGACGATCCTTTTCTAATGGGGGGGTTTGCAGAACTAATTCACACACTTCTATTAATATTTTTATTTTCACTTTTTCTGCCATTAAGGAGATTACTTCATCTAAAGACTAAAAGTGAAGAATTCAAGACTGAAAGTGAAGAATTCAAGACTGAAAATGAAGTATCCCAGACTGAAAGTGAAGTATCCCAGACTGAAAGTGAAGTATCCCAGACTGAAACTGAAGAATCCCAGATTGAAAGTCAAGAATCCAAGATTGAAAGTGATGAATAGCAATGTGATCATGTCTGGCATTGTCTTTCAAATGTGCTGACCTTGAAAACCATACAAAGACACGTTCACATGGTAAGTGGCAACAATTTTATGGACTAAGGCTGTGGATGCATCCTATTGGAGACACTTAGATTATTTTTCTTTTAGATGGTATTTCACAATCCTCTATTTTGAAAATGATGAATAAGACACCTAATGAAGATAAACTGTTATTTTGAAGATAATTGCCTTTCAAAGACCATACATCCAGGTTAGTTTGCACAATGCATGCTAGTTAAGAATCACAGGAGGAAGAATGTTAAAAGAATTAGGAATAGATAAATGTCCTATATTAGAATATGTTTATTTTACATACATTACCCCTACTTTGTGCTAGAGAGGACTCACATTCTGACCAATCAGACAAAGGAATACATTTTATAGTTGATATAGAGGTATATTATTTGAATGGACATGAAATATTACATTCAATTATGTTCAGCATACAATATAAATAGATTTTTATAATGTGATATTCATTATTTTGTCTAATTTAAAATGCTAATGTTTAATTCTAAGATTGATTAGACAATATAATGCTATTTCTAATTATGGATAGATATAGATTTCATGTCTGAACCTTTTTTTTAATATCATGACCAAAAAAATGCATGTTAGAGCATAGACACAAGATGATTTAACAATTATTCTATTTAATGAATATTTTAAGTGTTCATGAAATAACTAATGTTTATAATATTTTTATTTCTTTTTCAGAGTTTCATCTGTGATGATTTTTTTTTTTTAAGAAATTTTATTTATTTTCTTCTCAATAAATTTATTTTCATACTATGGCCTCTCGTTATCAAGCCGTCTACTTACCTGCCTTCGCCGGCCCCAATACGCCGCCTAAGCTCGCCTCACATCGCCGCTGCGGACCTGAATACGCTCGCCAAAGTTATCAAAAAAGCTGTCAAAAAGCCACGCACCAAATACGGGGCGATGAGCAGCGGACTGTGATAGTTATCACTCATCCGATCTCGCTGCTCTTCGGCTTTTTCCCAGCTTTATTGATAAGCTGTCACTAAGCACCCACACTAAACTACACTGTTCTACCCCCCTATACCGGCGCCCCCGGAGCCCCCCGCAATTAAATAAAGTTATTAACCCTTAAACCGCCGCTCCTAGACCCTGCCGCAACTATAATAAATGTATTAACCCCTAAACCGCTACTCCCGGAGCCCACTACCACTCTAATGAACTGATTAACCCCTAAACAGCCTCTCCCGGACCCCGCCACCACCTACATAATACCTATTAACCTCTATCCTGCCCCCCCTATACCGCCACCACCTATAATAAATGTATTAACCCCTATCCTGCCGATCCCATACCCCGCTGCAACTAAATAAATTGTTTAACCCCTAAACCGCTGCTCCCGGACCCCGCCGCCACCTATATTAAACTTATTAACCCCTAACCTGCCCCCCTACACCGTCGCCACCTATAATAAATTTATTAAACCCTATCCTGCCCCCCCTATACCGCCGCCATCTATTTTAAACTAATTAACACCTAAACTTAAGTCTAACACTAACCCTAACACCCCCCTAACTTAAATATTATTTTAATAAATCTAAATAAAAATTACTCTTATTAACTAAATTAATCCTATTTAAAACTAAATACTTACCTATAAAATAAACCCTAATATAGCTACAATATTACTAATAATTATATTGTAGCTATTTTAGGATTTATTTTCATTTTACAGGCAAATTTAAATTTATTTTAACTAGGTACAATAGCTATTAAATAGTTAATAACTATTTAATAGCTACCTAGTTAAAATAAAGACAAATTGGGGCGGAGCTAACTCTCAAAGAAAGCAGACGTGACTGAGCTAAGCTCCGTGAATTTCTATCATTAAAAATTAATTTATGCATGCTATATTAATCCCAAACTACTTAAAAGTATTGGGAAAACAGCCTGAGACTATAAGTGGGACAAGGAAAAGAAAACTTTAGAGATCGGACAGTTACATCTCCACAGCACGAAGTTAAAAGAGGTGACCGGCTGGGAGGCCTACACGTTCACTCGCAACTGGGAGTACTTCCCTCATACTGCCTGGGAGCCATCAACGACCCCTGGACACTGTAGAGGACCCTGCAGTTTGCGGAAAGAGCAGGAGAGGCTGTAAGTTTTCAACAAGAGCTGCTGCAGACAGCGGAGCCCTACAGATCCTGCAGGTGCAAGTCTTAGACTGACAAGCAACCAGTGGCACAGTGTCTGGGGCTAAAGTCCAGCAAAGCACTCTAGCAGCAGTGCGGTCACAGTTAAACCTAAGAGGGACTCGCCATTCTATAACCCATCCGGGACGGACCCACCATCTTGACCTGAATAAGGCAGCGTGTCTTGTGGCACCCCTCACTAACCTACGCAGGCCCAACCTACCTCTCAAGGGAGATACCAGCATCCTCAGCCGGAGCATAGAACCTTCTAAGCTCTGAAGAGCCGGAGACCTCCATCGGCACTAGAGATCAAGCCACCCGGTGCAGCGCTGCTGCATCGGCTACTCGTGCAATTGACTTCGGGCTTGGAGACTCAACTGAGGCGGATCGTAACTTAAAGAGACAGCACAAGACCGGCTTGAGGTAGGGGGTGATCTTCTACGGAGTGGGAGAGAGGCGGGAGTGAGAAAGGAAAGGCCATAAGGCAGGCCGCAGAGACTTTCTGAAGGGGTTACTTGATATACAGGTCACCGGCTGTTTGGCGCGAATTGCGGCCATTTTGGACTGTTATCAGAACAGCAAGGCGGCCTGTGCATAAGGATACTCAAGTGCCGGAATTGCTCTAGCAACAGTGGTCCTTGATTAAGAGCTACTAATAAACAGGCAGCACATATAAGTTATTATTTGTTGCAGAGACACGATCTTAAGGGGGAAAGGAAACAGGCAGCCAGACAGATCTAATTACGTAGTTTCCCTCACACAAGATAACGTGCTGCAGTGAAAGCCTAACATATGTCTCTAGTGCTTCTATAAATACAGAGATCTGGATGCATGATCATCATAATTCCAGGAACCTTGGGGAGAAGTTGGATTAATCCCTAAGAATCACAGCGCAAATATGTTCTTTAAACCTTGAGCCCTTCCAAAATAAAAAAGGGGAAAAATAAGAATCATTCAATCCTCAGTTTCCCAACACAGTTCTATAAGAAAGCCTATTATGTTATAGTGGGTAACTGAGTTATAGCAAGAATACTACAACAGGATCTTTTGAGAACTACTAAATAAATATTAGAACCCTGGTTAACACAGAATCACACTCACTTCATTCCACCACTGAGGCCTTCTAAAGAAATCAGCGCATCAGCAGTCTTTAGGCTGATCTGTAAAATAACTGGGGACTGTATATGTTTGGAACACAGATTTAACGTCTCACCATTGTATTCAGTAATTGTACTAGGAGCCACAACAGAAGGCTCACAGACACAGACTCCCTCCTCCCTTTCCCACGGCTCCACATGGTCAGCGGGTCATAACCACTCTCCCTTTCCCTACTTCGCCCAATAGGGGGCACCCCTCCAGGAGGGTAGCCATATTTTATGCCTGCTGCTGCGTCAGCCAAATGTTCTCTGTTGTAAACAGAGTGGAGTGTCATTAATTATATTTTATTGCTACATATGTGCATCACTTTCTGGTATGTAGGTACTGTTCACACAGCTCAGCCACACCATCTACTCCTTACTCTCCTAGATACCAGGATACCCTTTAGGCGCTGTATAACACACTGACACCCTCACTGGCTCACCCACCACATTCACACGCCATACCTCTAACCAACATCTCTAAGCCAGTTTAGAGCTAGAATATACCCTTCACTGTTCATTTACATAGACACGCTTTCCTAGCTTCTCATATACTGACACGCTACAGTACGCACACCCACCACACGTACTTTGGCTATTCCATATTGTATCCCCACCATTGCAACACGCAAATTAATCCTTACCTACCACTCACGAGAGAGAGAAACATCATACCCTGAGGAGCACCACTATCACCCACACTCCTGATCCAACCGTGGAATTGCTTTACTTCTCTCAATACTTTAATAGTAAGGCATCCTATTAACTAAACTCAGTACCTTACCGACCAACACTAGTAGTTGGCCTACCCTGGCACCTCTCCCTTTCCGGTCCAGCTAGTCTGGGCTGGTCACTTCCCTTTTCCTTTTCCCCTTCTGAGTGTGATTTCATATTGCTGCCTTAATCATACATCTTTCTTCTACAGGTATTTAAGTGTATCACGATTAGTGTTGGTGTGACTCCTCATTGATGTGATGTGCTGACAGCTAGGCTAAAAAACACTGGTCTTTCACTAAAGGTTCTAGTGCCCTAGCCTAACATATATATTTACCTAAAACTACCAAGTAATCTAACCAACACTTACCCCCCGAGGCGCATACATATAGACACATATATTGACGCGCTCCCCTAGCCACACATACACTGACACGTAGCAGCAAGCACACTCACTACACATAGCCTGATCTTCCCACACCGCACTCCCCCTACTGTAACATACCTTCTGAAATCTTATATCCAGAAGAACATCACCTTCACCTACACTCCTAAACTAACAATTTAAGGACTTAATAGCAAGGTATCTTATCCACCCCTGCTCAATATTCCACTGAGTTACACTGTCTGTCAATTCTCTCTGGCACCTCTCCCTTTCCGGTCCAGCCAGTCTGGGCTGGTCACTTCCCTTCTCCTTTTTCCCTTCTATACAGTCGTATCCCACCACTCCCTGGGGTGCCAGTGACTCACATACCTGCATTTATATGTTGAGATCGAAGGGTTCAATTACTACCTATTATTTGATGCTGTAACAAAATGTCATAAATATAGAAAGTGTTATTGACCCCTGCTCCGCAGTCTAGCAATACATATCAGACCTAGTAAACTTTACTGTACGGTGCTTTATACTTTTCAGATTGTTTTCAGAGCGCTCTATAAGAGAAGGTTGGTGTTAATCTTTAACCTACAGGCATACCTAACAGTCTTAATACAATGCCCCACGGGCCCAGGCGTCAGGGGAAACCCTCCACTACCACTCAGAAGACTGTTTATGATCACTTTACTCAATCAGGAAAGGAATCTAACCCTGTCACCAACGAGGAGATGAGCGACCCTGAGTCGATCGATGCTGAATCTCATTCCAGTGTGCGCTCAGAAGCGCCATCACACCATTACATTACTAAGGCTACCCTACAGCATATGTTGGCCAGTCAAACGCGCTCCATCACCCAGGAAATTCAACGGTCTTCTGCAGAACTGAAAAAGGAAATCTCAGAGATTGGAGAAAGAGTTGAAGCACTAGAGCGGAAACAGGATGATCTAGCAGTAGATCAATCAAACCTGCTCACTTACTCTGAAACCCTAGCAGATCAGATGACTCAACTTGAATTTAAAATGGCAGACATTGAAGACAGATCTCGCAGAAATAATATCCGGTTTAGGGGTATTCCAGAAACCATAGAAAATACTCATCTCCAACCCTACCTAAAGGAGCTGTTTACAGTACTCGTGGGCACCCCAGATGGACACACTGATACAATGGAGAGAGCCCATAGAGCTTTAAGATCACGACTTACTCCAGCCGACAAACCAAGAGATGTAATTGTCTGCTTTCACAGCTACATATATAAAGACAAACTTATGCAAGCAGCCTTCAAAAGACCGCCTATGCCAGAAAAATTCAAGGATGTTCAACTCCTGCCTGATCTTTCAACTCATACCCTACAGTACCGTAAAACCTTTCAACAAATTACTCTGACGCTCAGGAAGGCCAATATTAAATACAGGTGGGGCCATCCTACGAACCTAGTGGTCACCAGAAACAACCAGAGCCACACAATTAACTCCATACCTCAGGGTATGGCTCTCCTGACCACATGGGGCCTACACCAGGAACAGCCTCCACCGTTACAGCCAACCCACCCAAAGCTGAGAGCTTCGGCTCCCGAATGGACTATTAAAGAGCAGAGAGCCAAGAAACCTAAAACGAACCCACCGTAAAAACACGCCTGGTAGCCTTTAACGGAACTTACCTAGACTTTATTTGACCTGGAAGTTTGACCTGTCTCCAACAGATCATAACTGAGACTGAGTTAAAGCTTGAAAAGTTTACTATTAGATAGTACAATTAAGTTATGTGTTAGATTGTTGTTTAAGGTTGTTGTCTTAATTTAAGTATTGCACATATGTAATAGCAAGTTAATTTACAATGATTACTGCGGAGCAGGGTCCATTCCAAAGACCCCTGTTTCTGTTAGCTTCTCGCCCCCCATCACAGGCAGCCCACACTAGGGCTCCACCATAGCGAACTATTTTCGCTAACTCTTCTTCACACTATCTGTTGCCTATTTCCCTCCCCCTATCCTCCCCACTTACACTAACTCTCAGTATTAAAAGACCTGACCTACTCTCCATACCTCTCTATGCCACCCCTTAAAATACTAACCCACAATGTACGAGGCCTAAACTCCCCACATAAGCATAGCCTTTTGGCTAGATCACTCAAACTCCATAACCCTGACGTAGCATTCCTTCAGGAAACACATTGGTCGTCAGACAATCCTCCTTGCACAATATCTAAAGACTACACTGTCCTTGAATACACCTCTTTTTCAAAAAAAGCCAGAGGTACGGCAATTTTAATCCACAAAAGAATAGCTTATGAACCAATCCAAGTTCTAAAAGACCCCCAATCTAGATTTCTCATTCTAACATGTAAGCTAGATCATACTGATCATACCTTAGTTTCTATCTATCTACCTAACTCACATCAGCCTAGATACCTCAAACGGATCCTACACACAGTTGACCGGATAAAAATAGGCAGAGTCTTACTAGCGGGGGACTTCAACATGACTTGGGATCCAGCACTAGACAGAAAAAGAACTGCCCGGACAAAACACACCACCCCTCCTGCTCAACTTTCCCAAAAGTTCAGACAAATAATTACCCACTTCTGCTACTTCGATGTATGGCGTTCACTTCATGCTAGAGATAGAGACTACACTCACTTCTCATTCCCTCATAAAACATATTCCAGACTCGATTATGTTTTTTGTTCAGCAGAAACCCTTGACCTAGTCAAACATTCTAGCATCTCCCTATGCCCATGGTCTGATCATGACCTAGTCTCAGTAACTCTCCGCTCAGTGGAGCGACATAATGTGAAGCCTTCATGGCGCCTCCCGCATGACATCCTACAGGATGCTGCATTTAAGGAAACCTTGAGAAAAGACATAACCTTCTATTGCCAAACTAATGACAATAATCAGGTCAGAGACGACACATTATGGGGGGCGGCAAAGGCCACCTTTAGAGGTCTCATAATTAAAAAACAAGCTCATCTTAAAAAACTATCTGGCCTACCCCTTTCCAAATCTCATATTGAATTGCGTCGACTAGAACTCCTAAATAGAAGTTCACCCTCAGATGACACCACAGCTCAAATTATACAGATTAAAAACCATATTAACCAACTAGAACTAAAACGCACCCAGGCTAACTTATTTAAGCTGAAACAGATTACTTACCATAAGAGTAACAAAGCAGATACACTACTAGCAAATAAACTTAAAAACAGAGCGAGTACCTCAAGAATTCACCAGATCCAATTTGAGAACCAGACATACCGCAAATCCTCAGACATTGGTACTTGTTTTGAGAAATTCTACTCAAACCTGTACAATCTAGAAAAAAATGCTAGCGACAAACTAACTCCTGTTGACAAAATATGCTCCTTCCTTCGCAGCTTAAATCTCCCCTCATTGTCACCTGACGACCAAGAAACACTCTCATCCCCCTTCACCTCTAAGGAAATCAAACACGTAATAAAGCATCTAAAACCTTTTAAAACTCCGGGTCCAGATGGCTACTCAGCAGCCTTCTACAAAACATACACAAACGAACTAACCCCACTACTCTTAAGATTTTTTAATCACACTAGAGAACAGGGTAGGTTTAGTCAGGAATTTTTGGAAGCAACGGTGATTACTATTCCTAAACCCCAAAAAGACCCATCCTTATGCTCCAATTACAGGCCAATCTCCTTGATTAATTTAGACATTAAAATTTATGCTAAATTATTTGCTACACGTATCTCTAAATTACTCCCGAACCTCATAAACTTAGACCAAGTAGGATTTATCCCTCACCGCGAGGGGCCAGACAATACTAGACGTCTCCTAAACATCTGCACCGAATCCACAAGACTAAATAGGCCATTCTCTGTCATCTCATTAGATGCAGAGAAGGCTTTTGACCGCGTTAGATGGTCCTACTTATGGGAAACTCTTAAAATCTTTGGTTTCCCAGATCAAATTATCAAAGCGATACAGGCTCTTTACTCCACTCCCACAGCAGTAGTTAGAGGCCTAGGCTTTGCCTCACCCCCCTTCCCAATATCTAATGGCACCAGACAAGGGTGTCCACTCTCACCCCTACTCTTTGCCCTGGCAATCGAGCCACTAGCAGAACAAATCAGACAAGATAAAAAAATTGATGGCATTCGCCTACATGGCACAATTCACAAGATTGCACTCTTTGCAGACGACATTACTATATTCTCGTCAGACCCCCTATCTTCATTCCCGAGACTGATAGAGATCTTAAACTCCTTTGGAGACATGTCACTCTACAAATTAAATCTAGATAAAACAGAAATCTTTACCTGGGGAATCCCACAGAGCACAGTTGACACCCTCAAGGTCCAATACAGAGTACACTGCGTCAATAACTTCATCTCCCACTTAGGTGTTAAGATATCGAACAATATCCCTCAGATGATCAAAGACAACTACCTGCCCCTTTTAACCGAACTGCGTACTTTGAAAGACAAATGGGACTATACTCACATCTCATGGATAGGTAGGTTAACAGCCCTTAAGATGTCCTTTCTACCTAAAATTACTTATTTATTTAGATGTCTCCCTCTCCGTATCCCGGGATATCTCCTTCACCAATTTCAGAGTGAATTTACAAAATATATATGGCAGCACAAACCCCCCAGAGTGGCGCACAAAATCCTTCAAAGCCCCCTTAGTAGAGGAGGTATAGCCTCCCCATCAATAACTAGGTATTATGAAGGAGCCATGCTCACCCATATTTCACAATGGGGTGCTAAAGACTCCCCTAGTAAATGGAAAACCATAGAACAAGCCTCCCTCCCAAATCATATATTTTTGCCCGACTTAATTTGGATTCCGGCCCACCTAAGACGTACCACAGACATTAGCAATAACATAATACGAGAATGCCTCGCCATGTGGGACAAGCTTAGACACTATCCACACATCGCCCCACATCCTTCACCTATTACTCCCTTGACAGGTCTCCTACGAGGCTTACCTGACTCTCATCCTTATGGCTGGACTAGAATTGGAATACAAACAGTAGCTGACCTTTGGGTTACTTCACCAACCCCGCGCTTCATGACACTCTCAGAAATAAAGGCAGGCTCCAACTTACCCAGGTACATGACGTACGAATACACAAGACTAAAGAGCTTTCTTACTAGCTGGGGATTTCAACCTGAGCTACACCGACCCCGTACACTCTGGGAAACGACTTGGCAACAAGGTAACAAATTACACAGACCTTTATCAATGCATTACACTTTAATAGGAAACACAGACCCTGAGAACAAACTTCCTCACTTACTCACTTGGGAATCAGTTCTGAACCTGACTCTGACCCCACAAGTATGGCAACACGTAATTTCCCTCACTAAAAAAGCACTGCACTGTGTCACACTCTTTGAAACATATTACAAACTCTTAACAAACTGGTACCTTACCCCTGCGAGACTTAATAAAATGTTTGACTCTGCCTCTCCCCTATGCTGGCGCAATTGTGGCAAAAAAGGAGACTCCCTACACATATGGTGGGAATGCCCCAAGTTAAAACCCTTATGGAGTATATGCTTCCGTACGCTGGGGAGATTAGGCATAACACTTCCTATAACTCCTTCTAATGCCCTCTTACACATAGGCATCACTAAATTACCTAAGCACCAAGCATATCTAGCAATCTATTTGCTAACAGCTACTAAAGCGACAATAGCCAAGGCATGGAAAACTGTGACGCCCCCAAAATGGTCATGCATTCTAAACTATATGGCATATATCTACAATATGGAGAAACCTATCTTTTCCTCTCTAAATAATTCAGACCTATTTGAATTAGTGTGGGCAGATTGGCAATCTAACCACACCACTACTTGGGCCCCGAACACTAGAGTAAACACACACTAGGTAACCCTCCCCAAGTACCATCCGCATATGAACCAAATCCCTGCCTCTAACAATTACCCTCCCGTTCCTTTTTCCCCAATCCCTCCCCCCCACCCCAATTAACCCACCCCATTTGACTTGAGTTATATTTCGTTCACTTTTTCATTTTAGGAACGCATTCTAACCTGACATATTTTTGAATGTTCCAATTTTTCTGTTCATACTCTCTGTAGGAGCCTACGTGCTCCAAATTATTTAATATGTCACTGTTGTATTTGAGAAATCTTTACTAATAAAAACTTGAAATTTAAAAAAAAAAAAAATAAAAAAAAAAAAAAATAAAGACAAATTTACCTGTAAAATAAAAACTAACCTAAATTACAATTACACCTAACACTACACTATCATTAACTAAATTATTCCTATTTAAAAATAAATACTTATCTGTAAAATAAACCCTAAGATAGCTACAATGTAATTAATAATTACATTGTAGCTATTTTAGGATTTATATTTATTTTACAGGTAACTTTGTATTTATTTTAACTAGGTAGAATAGTTATTAAATAGTTATTAACTTCAAGACTAAATAGTTATTAACTTCAAGACTTCCGGCGCGGAACATCCTTCTTGACCGACGACTAGACGACGAATGAAGGTTCCTTTAAGTGACGTCATCCAAGATGGCGTCCCTCGAATTCCGAATGGCGATTCTATCAGCCAATCGGAATTAAGGTAGGAAAAATCTGATTGGCTGATCCAATCAGCCAATCAGATTCAAGTTCGGCCGAGCCGCTCCTCATCGGATGGATGAAGATAGAAGATGCCGCTTGGATGAAGAAGTCTGCCGGTCCGGATGTCCTCTTCTGCCCGGATAGGATGAAGACTTCTGCCGCTCCAGATGCCCTCTTTGGTCAATCGGTGCCCGGTTGAGTGAAGACGACTCAAGGTAGGGAGAACTTCAGGGGGGTAGTGTTAGGTTTATTTAAGGGGGGTTTGGGTTAGAGTAGGGGTATGTGGGTGGTAGGTTGTAATGTTGGGGGGTGGTATTATGTTTTTTTTAACATGCAAAAGAGCTGATTTCTTTGGGGCATGCCCCGCAAAAGGCCCTTTTAAGGGCTGGTAAGGTAATAGAGCTGTTAACTTTTGTAATTTAGTATAGGGTAGGGCATTTTTTTATTTTGGGGGGCTTTGTTATTTTATTAGGGGGCTTAGATTAGGTGTAATTAGATTAAAAATCTTGTAATATTTTTTTATTTTTTGTAACTTAGTTTATTTAATTGTATTTAATTGTAGGTATTTGTAGTTAATTAATTTTATTTATTTATTGATAGTGTAGTGTTAGGTTTAATTTTAACTTAGGTTAGGATTTATTTTACAGGTAATTTTGTATTTCTTTTAGCTAGGTAGTTATTAAATAGTTAATAACTATTTAATAACTTTTCTACCTAGTTAAAATAAATACAAAGTTACCTGTAAAATAAATATAAATCCTAAAATAGCTACAATGTAATTATTAATTACATTGTAGCTATCTTAGGGTTTATTTTACAGGTAAGTATTTATTTTTAAATAGGAATAATTTAGTTAGTGTAGTGTTAGGTGTAATTGTAACTTAGGTTAGTTTTTATTTTACAGGTAAATTTGTCTTAATTTCAACTAGGTAGCTATTAAATAGTTATTAACTATTTAATAGCTATTGTACCTAGATAAAATAAATTTAAATTTGCCTGTAAAATAAAAATAAATCCTAAAATAGCTACAATATAATTATTAGTAATATTGTAGCAATATAAGGGTTTATTTTATAGGTAAGTATTTAGTTTTAAATAGGATTAATTTAGTTAATAAGAGTGTTTTTTATTTAGATTTATTAAAATAATATTAAAGTTAGGGGGGTGTTAGGGTTAGTGTTAGACTTAAGTTTAGGGGTTAATTAGTTTAAAATAGATGGCGGCGGTATAGGGGGGGCAGGATAGAGTTTAATAAATTTATTATAGGTGGTGACGGTGTAGGGGGGGCAGATTAGGGGTTAATAAGTTTAATATAGGTGGCAGCGGGGTCCGGGAGTGGCAGTTTAGGGGTTAAACAATTTATTTAGTTGCGGCGGGGTACGGGATCGGCAGGATAGGGGTTAATACATTTATTATAGGTGGTGGCGGTATGGGGGGGCAGGATAGGGTTTAATAGGTATTATTTAGGTGGCGGCGGGGTCCGGGAGCGGCGGTTTAGGGATTAATCAGTTTATTATAGTTGCGGCGGGGTCTGGGAGCGGCGGTTTAGGGGTTAATCAGTTTATTATAGTTGCGGCGGGGTCCAGGAGCAGCGGTTTAGGGGGTAATACATTTATTTAGTTGCAGCGGTGTAGGGGGAGCAGATTAGGGGTGTTTAGACTCGGGGTACATGTTAGGGTGTTAGGTGCAGACATCTCCCATAGGAATGAATGGGATGTCAGGCAGCAGCGAACATGAACTTTCGCTATGGTCAGACTCCCATTGATTCCTATGGGATCCGCCGCCTCCAGGGCGGCGGATTGAAAACCAGGTACGCTGGGCCGGAAAAGTGCCGCGCGTACCTGGTAGTCATTTGATAACTGCCAAAAGTAGTCAGATTATGCCGAACTTGCATTCGGAACATCTGGAGTGACGTAAGAATCGATCTGTGTCAGATCTACACCTTTCATGTTTGTTTGTACCTTTAAGGGGCGGTTATTCTTTCATCATTCCGTTATTTAAACCTCCCTTGCAACTAAGTATTTGCTTGGTATTTCCTATCCTAAGCTAGTTCCTACCTGTTCCGGTATTTCGTATCAGCACTCCTTGAAATCAGAGTTATCCTCCAGCTTCTCTACTCTGCCGGATCTCTTAGATCCTTCCGCGGTGACGTCACACACCGGACACTGTTGGATCTCTCTCGCAGTCTTGCCACAGTTCCTCCTACAGCTCCGAGCATCATTATTCACAGTAAGCATGCTTTTTCTCACTGATCAGTAAGTTATTTTTGTTGCCTAAGTACTTCCATCTCGTAACTTTTGTATAACGTTGGTGCTTGTCATTTCAATAGCTCTGTACCTAGTTGCCACCGGTGTTATCAGAGCTTGCTAAATGGACACCTCACCTAAAGTAATCTGTACTACTATGCTAACACTATTTGCATAAGTATTCCTGCAAATAGTAGTTTCTACCTGTTTAGAATTAGCATTACAAACATACCAATCTGTGTTATTTTGTACGTTACCACAGTTGGGTTCATCCACATGAATATAAACTTTCCCTCTTTTGTAGGGATTTACCAAAGGGTTAATACAAGTTGTGACAGTGTCGGACTGAGTCCGGCGGATCGAAGCTTACGCCACTATATTCTACTTTTGCCGGGCAGCAGGGCTTGATATCTTAGGCGAATCAGCCTCGCCACAAATACACTGCGGAATTCCAGCGTATTTGAGGTTGACGGCTTAAAAACTAGAGGCCTATATCTTCAATTTTTTTGTATTAAAATACATATTCTTAGAGACATATCTCTATCACAGTAAGATAAGAAGAAATATATCCATCTAATCTGACAAATAAACAAAATATTACTCCCATTACTGTTAGTCATCTATTTGACAAGCACATGCCTGATATAAAATAGAATAATTTTGGTTAATTTATTGAATGTAAAATCTCAACACAGCTTATTCAGATAATGTTAAAGTCAAGTATCTTTCAACAATTTAATTTGGACTTAAATACATCTATGCTTTTATTGTGTGATTTATAGATGTTAAAATCATAAAATATTTATGACGAGTATATGTAGTCTAAATTATACAAAACAGGAGGCGGAGCTAGCCAAGGAGAAGTACAGACGTGGAGTGACTGAGCTCCTGCATACTTTTGTCCCTTTTACTGTATAAAAGTGGGCTACAGTTGGATTTTTAAGGCTGACTAACTAAATTAAGACGCCAGTTACTCTGTGGCATTGAAGGATTGAGAATTTTATATCCCGTTCTCCCTGTTTGGGGAGCTAGCAAAGCCGAAGCAGCAGCCACTCATCTGTAGCAGCGGAACCCGGAGATCAAACAGACTGACCAAATCCCGCCGATTACAGAGGAGGTGACCGCTTGCAAGTACCGGTGAGTTAGAGGGTCACTGTGGGACAACTCCCCTAGAAGTAGTGGTTACTGACGATATGGGGCAAAAGAGCGCGAAATAGCGCCATTGCTCTGTGACGACACCACAGCAAACCCGGAAGAGACAGGGAGAGCTGGCTCAGGCGAGAGACACAGAGCGCACAAATACACGGCTCAGCTACACTTTTAGAGACTGAGAGACTCCCGGTACACTTGCAATACAAAAGACCTGCTAACGTTTTATAAGAGCAGGAAAGTGGGAGCCCCTCATACATTATAGCCATAAACTTACAAGCTATAAAGTAATCCTGAGACTAATCTAAGCATCATCACATACCGTATTGCCTAAGATTAACAGCAGTCAATATCTACACAAACCCCTCTGAAGTAACATCATAAATACTGACAAGCAAAGGAGATTAACAATTAGAGCAAGGAAAGGGGAAATCTTTGTGCGCTGTTAGTACAGTCTGCTCTGAATTGAAAAAGAAAATAAGCACCACAGTTGATCCACAATTTGCTTGAATGCCTTAAAGCACCGTGATATGTAATATAAATAGACTGTATCCTACTGAACTGTAAGCTGATATTTGCATAGCACAGCCGATCTAGACCCTACCTGATATCCAGAATACATCACAATATAGGATCTGGCTAGTGGAAGGGATATCCTTAAATCCTCACTCTTTAACCTCTACAGTGATTTTAAACGCTTTAGCATATAAATAAAAAGACAGAGTTATACAACCAACTGCCATTACAAATAAGCCCTCAATATAACGCTCTACAGATTCTCCAGAATCACTTTATCCTCTCCAAACCCACACTCTCACGTCTGCTCCTATCATTAAACGGATATCTAAAAGCTCCTACCAACAATCAGCTATAACATAGCAGCAGTATTATAGAGGGGTCTCCTTTCAACTCCCTCTCCTCCCCCCTTTCCTGCCAACCCAAAGTGGTGGCAGGTCATATCCCCTGAACCTTTTTCCGAGATCATCCTGTGAGGATACCTACCCTGAGGAGAGGGAGATCACTGATTTATAACACCCTATAACTGGCCTCAAAGTTATTCTACAACTAAGAAAAGTGAGCTACAGCAGGCACGTCAGGTACTGGGACACATATCTATCAGCACACCCCAGAGCCCACCTGCCCTAAGCCTACCCCTTGAAGTTCTCCTGAGATAGTATAACATAGGGTTACAAGTGAAATAGAATGTAAACTACACCCTGGAAAATCCTTTTACTGGGGGATCCGAAAGTTGTCAAGTATAATGAACATAACACTAATATAACTCATACCATGTTTTGAAGATCGACAAGCATACCTCTTGTTATCCTAAATGAGTTGCCTCCCCAAGAAAAACAACTAAAACCGAATCTGGGTTATCCTAATCTACATACAAGAACACATACTGTAAGACTTGTGGTCCAGCAGAAAACAACCACTCTAGAAGATAGCAAAGTCTTCCCTATCAGTAAACACTACCACTCTTTTAGCTTTATCTGCGGTACAACAGGATGGCCACTAAGAGACCCACCAAGGGAGACAAAACAATCAAAGCAACGGCTGTGTCCACGTTCTTTAAGCCATCTCAGACAGCTAAATACCTGACAGATACAGAAGTGGAGGAGGAGCTGGACACTGACCATCAACAATCCCCACAAGACAAAAGTCCGTTGACAAAAGCTGACCTCAGAAATTTAGTATCTAAACAGGACATTGCAGAGAATTTTGACAGGCAATGGGAGAAAATTGACACTATTCACTCATCTGTGACCAGTAGCCTATCTGAAATCAAATCCGATCTACAAGAGATGGGCAATAGGATTGAAACACTAGAAGATCAAAAGGACTCCATGGTGGAACAAATGGACTAAATGTCCCAAACCATGTCTTCACAACAACAATTATTGGAGGAATTCCAGGATAAAATGGAAGACCTTGAGAACAGGAGCAGGAGGAATAACATACGACTTAAAGGAGTTCCTGAGGAGGTGGGCCCCACAGAAATTCCAAGCTATCTTGCCCAACTCTTCATCCAAATAACAAATTCCCCAGCTGACTATGTCTTCCATCTAGAAAGAGCACACAGGGCACTAAAAGCCAAACCTAAACCAGGCCTGCCCCCAAGGGACATAATAATAAAACTAACTTTCTTCCCGGATAAGGAAAAAATCCTGCAAGCAGCAAGGAAAAATCTAACTTATAAACACCATGGCAACGTCATACAATTCTATCAGGACCTCAGTGTCAGGACACTACAGAGAAGAGGATCCCCACGCCCTCTTACTACTATGCTCAGAAAACATCAAATTCCATATAGATGGGGGTTCCCGTTTGCCCTACACATTATAAAGGATTCCAAAACAATCACACTTAAAGACCCTGAGGACATTCCTGAGATCTGCAAGAATCTATCACTAGAGACACCCAATATCCCAAACTTGACATCAAATCAAGAGAAAAACAGAGACCTAGACAAACACCCAGATTCTCTAAAATGGCAGACTATCAATCATAAAAAGCAAAAAATAAAGGAAACAAGGGGGAAAATCTCCTAGATGGTATACTGTTTCTATCATAGATATAGGAATTCGAAATCTACTTCTTTTGGAGCCTGAGAATCAGAAAGGTCGATGAAGGAAACAATAACCAGAGATAGCTTTCGATAACCTTGAAAGCACCTGAAACTTCAACTCTCTGGACTCTTCCCAAATGTCACTCAGAGACTCCTGTTAAGTTTTACTTCTAGAAAGTTATCAGACGTTATGGAAATTTAATTTCCCCCAGGACAATTTAATATAATATTAGTTCTTGTTTACCCCTATAATACATAGTAGAATTACTCCTAGGGGTTCTTTTGTTGAAGACTCCGAAGTACTGTTTGTTATGTTGTTAACATTGTCTTTCTTTCCTAGCTTCCCTCCCATCCCCAGTGACGACACAACACTACCTACCAATTACATTCCAGGTCAACTACAACCGGTAGTGTCAGGTTTACAGCCCGGAGATTCTCAGGTAATAAAAATCTCTCTACACCAATTCAATACAGACACATTAACATGATCCCCCAAATAAAACTAATTTCCCATAACGTAAGGGGACTAAATACGAATATAAAAAGATGAATGGCGATGACACAATACACCTCTTTACACGCCAACATCTTATTTCTCCAGGAGACCCACCCACTCAAAGACAATATCCCAAAGTATTGGGCAAAAAATTTTAATACCCACTTTCACTCAACAACCACATCTAAAAAACGGGGCACATCCATCCTCATCCATTCTTCACTTAATTTCAAACAAGAAGACACTATTGCAGATACTGAAGGGAGGTACATAATAGTAAAAGGTAGAATTTCCGACTCAGAAATCACCCTATGCAATGTTTATGCACCAAACGAGAATCAGCACAGCTTCTTTCAACATATCTCACACTTACGCAATGGTCCCACACCAAAATATTTATAGCAGGAGATTTCAACATTACCATGAGATCTATCAACCCAACTGAATCCAAACCCTTAACCAATAAACAAAACAGACACAATCGCATTGTCAAATCAATTCAGGAACACCTACTACCTCATTCTCTCATAGAAACCTGGACAACACTATATGGCTCGACCAATGACACCACGTTTTACTCAGCAGCACATAAATCCTACATTAGATTAGATTACATATATGTTAGTCAGATACTACAACCTTTATTACACAACTCCCAGATACACCCTTGCGTATGGTCAGACCACTCGATTCTCACTCTACAGGTAGAGGGTTTGTGTGACCCAAACAGAAGTAAAACTTGGACCTTTGACAAGTCGTACATTAGAGACCCCCAAACACATGACAAGGTACTGAAATTACTAACTGAATACTGGCATATAAATGTAGACACAGCAACAAATCCAGGGATCACGTGGGCGGCTCATAAAGCGGTCCTAAGGGGGATACTCATTAAGGAAAAAGCGCAGCAAATTAGAAAATATAGACAACAATTAAAACAATTCTATGCAGAGATTGAGGAATTGGAAAGACGACATAAACTCACTAAGACAAAAACCACCGCAAATGCTCTCCACCTGAAAAATACAGCACTAGCTACACTTCTACATTCACAAGCTACTAGAACAATACAACACCAACAATCACAATATTTAATATTCGCTAATAAGCCTGATAGATTCATGGCACATAAAATCCAAGAACGCTGTAGAGCCTCAGTAATCTCTGCGATTGAGACATCCCTTAACACAGTAACCTCACACCCACAAGAAATTGTAGATACCTTTGCAGCATATTACGGTGCCCTATACGATGGGAAAAAGGTCCTACACAACACAGACACAGAAACACTTACCTCAACTTTCTTCAATCACAACTTACTGCAAACTATATCTAAAGAACAGTTAGAGTCTCTGAATTCCCCCATATCCACTATGGAAGTACTAGGGGCTATCAAAGACCTTAAACCGGGAAAAGCGGCGGGCCCAGATGGCTTTCAAGGCGACTATTATAAATTGTTTAAAGTGACGCTGGTTCCACATCTTGTTAAACTCTGTAACTATCTCATGGAAGGGGGGGGCCATCCCACCTGAGCGCCTGGCTGTGAAGATAGTTGTAATACCCAAACCAGGGAGGGATCACAAGAAATGCCAAAATTACCGCCCAATATCCCTGATTAACCAGGATCTTAAGATCTTTACAAAGATATTAGCAAACAGATTAAAACATATCATACCACACCTGGTCCACCCAGATCAGGTGGGTTTTATCAAAGGTAGGGAAGCCCCAGACAATATCCGCAAGTCACCAACTTAATTCAGACCTTAAAATAAACACGAACGCCTTCTCTGCTCTTATCGTTGGATGCGGAGAAGGCGTTTGATAGAATTGACTGGAAGTATATGTTCTTAGTAATGCACAAAATGGGGTTTGAGGGGGCATTCATTAAAGCATTAAAAGCTATTTATTCTATAACAGGAGCTCAGGTTTCATCGGCAGGATACAAATCACAGACCTTCCCAATTCGTAATGGGACTAGACAAGGTTGCCCTCTGTCTCCATTACTTTTCGCTCTCTGCATAGAACCTCTAGCCGCCAAAATTCGCTCACAAGTAGACATTTCAGGAGTTAAGCTAGCTAGGATGGAACATAAGTTGGCTTTGTTCGCGGACGACATTTTGTTGACCGTGACTAAACCCTTAATATCGCTACCCAACCTTTACCAAACTTTAACAACATTTTCTGCCATATCGGGATTCAAAATAAACGCAGAAAAATGTGAAGCCCTACCTATTGCGATCCCCCAACTGACTCAGACATTATTAGAAACTAACTTTAACTTTAAATGGATGAAACACTCCTTAAAATACCTTGGGATTTATCTTCCTTCCTGCCCCTCACAACTATACAAAGTAAACTATATCCCACTGTTCAAACAAATTAAAAAAGATCTATCAAAGTGGAAAACCTACAAATTTTCATGGCTAGGTAGAGTGGCCGCGGTTAAGATGACAATCTTACCAAGGATCCTATATCTCTTTAGGACGCTCCCTATCCAAATTGTAAATACAGACATAGATTCATTACAAAAAGAGATACTAATGTATATTAGGGGAGACAAAACGAACAGGATTGCCAAGTCAATCCTGACCAGACACAAGACACTGGGAGGTATTGGGGCCCCTAATTTAATGGAATATTACCACGCGGCCAGATTAGCGCAAGACAGTCTATTGCTAAAAAGAAATAAAGAAATTATCTGGCCTACCCTAAAAACAACGCTAGGTGGACGGGAGGAAATTGATTCCATTATTTGGGACCCTGAGAAAACACAATCCAAACAAGAACCATATAGGCCTTGCACTACAAATCTCACAATAGCCACCTGGAAGAAAGCAAGAACCAAATACGACCTTATCCCACAGTATTCCTTATACATCCCGATAAAATATATCTTGCCCAGGGAACTCTGGGATCAGCTACAGAAATGGGAAAATAAGGGTCTCTATAGAGTGGCAGACTTTATAGAGGGAGGAACTACACTTATATTTAATCAACTTCAGGAAAAACTAACCCCCTTAAAATTGAGATGGTATCTATACCTACAGATACACTCAGCCACCCAGACATATCTGAAACACCCAAGAAATAAGAATACTGCACCACTAGAACACCTATGCAAATCGGAAGAACGAGACAAACATACTATTTCTATTCTCTATACAAATATTCAAGTATCACAGAATAATACCAAGACCTCTACTATGATGGCTTGGGAAAGAGATCTACACATTTCCAGGGAAACTAAAGAGTGGGAAATAATATTTCAGAAGGCAGAGAAGGGACTCATAAGTGTAGATCTTAAGGAGAATATAATCAAGACTATACACCGATGGTATCTAACACCAGTAAGAACAGCACATATGCATACACAGGGCAGTCCCTTATGTTACAGATGTGGAGAAATAGGAACATACAAGCATATGTGGTGGGATTGCAGAGAAATCACAGGGATATGGAAACAGCTATCATCCTTCCTTAGTCGCATATTGAACGAAAATATAGTTCTTACCATCCAACAGGCCCTCCTACACATACAAATTAGTAAACTTAATAAACATATCAACACATTTATTAGGATAGTGTGTACTGTCACAAGAACATGCATAGCCAGGCATTGGAAGACAGGTAGCCCAACCTGGACAGAAATTTACAATAAAATTCAATATACATATAATATGTATGAGCTGGCATCACACAACCTAGACAATAGAGAGACCGTGCTAGCGATATGGTATTACTGGATAGCTAAATAAAACTTGGAAATACAAAACTAATGAAAGTTATTTCAGCTTCTGCAAAACACTCCACAAAAATCAAACTCAGTTGTGTCGTCACTCCCCCCCCCCCTCCTCCCTTCCCCTTTTCATACCTAATTTATATAACTTTACCTCCTCAGGATGTTATAATTTGTTAAAGTTTAATTGTGTTGAGTTAATGTAATTGACCTCAGATGCCTTGAAACTTCTAACGTAACCCAACGACAGGTTAATATGGAAGCTAGATTAGATAAATGCTCTACTCCCTAAAAGAGACTCCTTGGCATCAAGGAAGATACTTGAATAAACCATCACGCGAAAAAGATGACCTCTGAAGTCCACCACTTATCTCTCATTGCAGAACTCAAAAGGACATTTAAATATCCCTGGAAATGAGTAAAGCATGATAAAACTTTAGTATATTAGCTAAATTGTTTACTACATAAATGATGTTATACTGGTTGTTTGCTTCCTAACCTGCATGTAGTTGGATATGCATGGAGAGGAGGGTATGGTTGTATTTGTTTTAACGTTTTAAAATAATGACAATAAAAAATATTCAAACATAAATTATACAAAACAACTTTGTTCATTTCACTTTTCAGAAAAGAAAGTGTTTAACTTACATTAAAGTGACAGTGTAGTTGAATGTTAGATTTACATAATAATATCTGGGATTTTCCTTAGGTATCCAAAAACATTATTACAATAAATATAGGTTATTCATCTATAATTATTTTTTAGGTAATATGTTAGAAATTATCTGTAAATGAAAAGTAAGTTAATTTCATATTTAGACCAAGCTAATTATTGTATGCCATATTGATAACTTTTCAGTTCTAGTGGAGTCATTCGAAGGGTCATTTAACTATAGATAGATAAAAAGATAACTTCTAGCAAATATTTTCCTTACCTCTTTGATAGATATCACATATCTAGATGTATTTTCAGTCCCCTTTAGTTTCTTTATACGATGTTAACTCCACATATTCCTAATGGTTTGGTCCTTAAAGGGACAATCCAAAAATATTTCATTTAGTGAATTATAGACAATACAAATTTTATTTAAACACCATTTAAATGTACTATTATTATCTAATTATATTCAGTATTTAGATATCCTTTGTTAAAGAAATAGCAATGCTCTTGGGTTAGACAATGACATAAGGCATCTATGTGCAACCAACAATCAGCAGCAAAAGAGCCTATCTAGATATGGTTTTCAGTCAAGAATATCAAGCAAAAAAGGTAATGAGAGAATAAAACTAAATACGACGTTGTTTTAACATTGTATTATCCATCTATATCAGTAAAGAACATATAGCTTAATGTCACTTTAAGGTAAAGCTGTATAAATACAGCCATTACAAGATATTTCATTCACAGTGGGGCAAATAATACAGAAGGTAATATAAATGTGCTTGATTCTCCTGTTCTACTAATTTTTAGAAAGGGAGGTGCATAGGTTTATGATCAGCAAAGCATTACTGGGAAATATCTACTTAATTGTGGCTGGCCAACAATGCATATTTACAATGTTTAGACAGATGTATTTAGATCAAGTTCAAGATTGCATATTAGCTCATGAAAGGGACGGTAATTAAAAAGCGTTTCTTTCTGGAATCATAAATAAAATGTAATTAACATTAACATTTAATTCTATCATCGATTTTAAATCATTATTTTTGGATTATTTCCTTTACAACCATATCTAGATATGCTCAGTAGCTGAAGATTGGTGGATGCACAGAGATGCCTTGTGTGATTGGCTCAACCATGTGCATTGCAATTTCTTCTGTTAAGGATATCTAAAGAGTAATCTAAATTGATAGTTACATTTTAAAGTATAAAAATGTATTCTCTCAACTTCCGGTGGGCGGCTCTAGAAGATGGCAGCAAGCTCTCTTAGCTCTGAAGAAATTCTCTTCTCATGACTGCAATTTTACCATTCTTCTATGCCATCTGCATCTCCCTTGACAGATAAGGTGTCCGGGAACTTTTAGCAGATAGAAGCCTGTCAACTACTTCTTCCCTGGAGGTCAATTTACTGAAGATAAAACCCACAAGGGATTACAGAGCCATGGACCTCACAAGAGACATTGTTAAGCAGCTGTGTACTACCTTTTTACCTACTTTTGAACGTCTGTTCATAAGCTATGAACGACTACATGAAGCAGTGCAAGCAACTAGGAGACTCTGCCCTATCGGATCTGATGCTGTAAATGAGGGAAGACATCATTACGGATAACTTCCTTGACACCTACTACAGCACCTGCCCAATCATCGGCACATAACCATCATCGTGGTACCATGTGGTCAGACAACTTACAACCTGACTCAGGCCAAAGCGGACTTCCCCCGCACACTGTAGACGCCTGCAACGGATCACAGCCCACATCGGGGGACAACATCTTAGGGGCCTCACAGAAAGTCGATCTACAATGCTCCCCTATGCGGGCTACAGCTTGGATCGTCACACCACCAAGGCTTTGGAAGGCTGCACATTATGCACACGTGGGACAACAGTTCAAATTATATCAGCCAGCATCGCACGCAAGCCCCTCTGCAATAGCATATATCGATACTGCAAGGAATCAAGATAATTCAGGATATGATCATAGAATAACTCGCAGAGGAGTCGGCTTGGTCTTAACTTTGGCCTAGATTTGGAGTTCGGCGGTAAAAGGGCTGTTAACGCTCCGCGGGCTTTTTTCTGGCCGCACCATAAATTTAACTCTGGTATCGAGAGTTAAAACAAATGCTGCGTTAGGCTCCAAAAAAGGAGCGTAGAGCATTTTTACCGCAAATGCAACTCTCGATACCAGAGTTGCTTACGGACGCGGCCGGCATCAAAAACGTGCTCGTGCACGATTCTCCCATAGGAAACAATGGGACTGTTTGAGCTGAAAAAAAACCTAACACCTGCAAAAAAGCAGCGTTCAGCTCCTAACGCAGCCCCATTGTTTCCTATGGGGAAACACTTCCTACGTCTGCACCTAACACTCTAACATGTACCCCGAGTCTAAACACCCCTAACCTTACACTTATTAACCCCTAATCTGCCGCCCCCGCTATCGCTGACCCCTGCATATTATTTTTAACCCCTAATCTGCCGCTCCGTAAACCGCCGCAACCTACGTTATCCCTATGTACCCCTAATCTGCTGCCCTAACATCGCCGACCCCTATGTTATATTTATTAACCCCTAATCTGCCCCCCACAACGTCGCCGACACCTGCCTACACTTATTAACCCCTAATCTGCCGAGCGGACCTGAGCGCTACTATAATAAAGTTATTAACCCCTAATCCGTCTCACTAACCCTATCATAAATAGTATTAACCCCTAATCTGCCCTCCCTAACATCGCCGACACCTACCTTCAATTATTAACCCCTAATCTTCCGATCGGAGCTCACCGCTATTCTAATAAATGTATTAACCCCTAAAGCTAAGTCTAACCCTAACACTAACACCCCCCTAACTTAAATATAATTTACATATAACGAAATAAATTAACTCTTATTAAATAAATGATTCCTATTTAAAGCTAAATACTTACCTGTAAAATAAACCCTAATATAGCTACAATATAAATTATAATTATATTTTAGCTATTTTAGGATTAATATTTATTTTACAGGCAACTTGGTATTTATTTTAACTAGGTACAATAGCTATTAAATAGTTAAGAACTATTTAATAGTTACCTAGTTAAAATAATAACAAAATTACCTGTAAAATAAGTCCTAACCTAAGTTATAATTAAACCTAACACTACACTATCAATAAAATAATTAAATAAACTACCTACAATTACCTACAATTAACCTAACACTACACTATCAATAAATTAAATAAACACAATTGCTACAAATAAATACAATTAAATAAACTAGCTAAAGTACAAAAAATAAAAAAGAACTAAGTTACAGAAAATAATAAAATATTTACAAACATAAGAAAAATATTACAACAATTTTAAACTAATTACACCTACTCTAAGCCCCCTAATAAAATAACAAAGCCCCCCAAAATAAAAAATTCCCTACCCTATTCTAAATTCAAAAAGTTACAAGCTCTTTTACCTTACCAGCCCTGAACAGGGCCCTTTGCGGGGCATGCCCCAAGAAGTTCAGCTCTTTTGCCTGTAAAAGAAAACATACAATACCCCCCCCCAACATTACAACCCACCACCCACATACCCCTAATCTAACCCAAACCACCCTTAAATAAACCTAACACTAAGCCCCTGAAGATCTTCCTACCTTGTCTTCACCATACCAGGTTCACCGATCCGTCCTGGCTCCAAGATCTTCATCCAACCCAAGCGGGGGTTGGCGATCCATAATCCGGTGCTGAAGAGGTCCAGAAGAGGCTCCAAAGTCTTCATCCTATCCGGCAAGAAGAGGACATCCGGACCGGCAAACATCTTCTCCAAGCCGCATCTTCTATCTTCTTCCATCCGGTGCGGAGCGGGTCCATCTTGAAGCAGGCGACGCGGATCCATCCTCTTCTTCCGATGTCTCCCGACGAATGACGGTTCCTTTAAGGGACGTCATCCAAGATGGCGTCCCTCGAATTCCGATTGGCTGATAGGATTCTATCAGCCAATCGGAATTAAGGTAGGAATTTTCTGATTGGCTGATGGAATCAGCCAATCAGAATCAAGTTCAATCCGATTGGCTGATCCAATCAGCCAATCAGATTGAGCTCGCATTCTATTGGCTGTTCCGATCAGCCAATAGAATGCGAGCTCAATCTGATTGGCTGATTGGATCGGCCAATCGGATTGAACTAGATTCTGATTGGCTGATTCCATCAGCCAATCAGAAAATTCCTACCTTAATTCCGATTGGCTGATAGAATCCTATCAGCCAATCGGAATTCGAGGGACGCCATCTTGGATGACGTCCCTTAAAGGAACCGTCATTCGTCGGGAGACATCGGAAGAAGAGGATGGATCCGCGTCGCCTGCTTCAAGATGGACCCGCTCCGCACCGGATGGAAGAAGATAGAAGATGCGGCTTGGAGAAGATGTTTGCCGGTCCGGATGTCCTCTTCTTGCCGGATAGGATGAAGACTTTGGAGCCTCTTCTGGACCTCTTCAGCACCGGATTATGGATCGCCAACCCCCGCTTGGGTTGGATGAAGATCTTGGAGCCAGGACGGATCGGTGAACCTGGTATGGTGAAGACAAGGTAGGAAGATCTTCAGGGGCTTAGTGTTAGGTTTATTTAAGGGTGGTTTGGGTTAGATTAGGGGTATGTGGGTGGTGGGTTGTAATGTTGGGGGGGGGGGTATTGTATGTTTTCTTTTACAGGCAAAAGAGCTGAACTTCTTGGGGCATGCCCCGCAAAGGGCCCTGTTCAGGGCTGGTAAGGTAAAAGAGCTTGTAACTTTTTGAATTTAGAATAGGGTAGGGAATTTTTTATTTTGGGGGGCTTTGTTATTTTATTAGGGGGCTTAGAGTAGGTGTAATTAGTTTAAAATTGTTGTAATATTTTTCTTATGTTTGTAAATATTTTATTATTTTCTGTAACTTAGTTCTTTTTTATTTTTTGTACTTTAGCTAGTTTATTTAATTGTATTTATTTGTAGCAATTGTGTTTATTTAATTTATTGATAGTGTAGTGTTAGGTTAATTGTAGGTAATTGTAGGTAGTTTATTTAATTATTTTATTGATAGTGTAGTGTTAGGTTTAATTATAACTTAGGTTAGGACTTATTTTACAGGTAATTTTGTTATTATTTTAACTAGGTAACTATTAAATAGTTCTTAACTATTTAATAGCTATTGTACCTAGTTAAAATAAATACCAAGTTGCCTGTAAAATAAATATTAATCCAAAAATAGCTAAAATATAATTATAATTTATATTGTAGCTATATTAGGGTTTATTTTACAGGTAAGTATTTAGCTTTAAATAGGAATCATTTATTTAATAAGAGTTAATTTATTTCGTTATATGTAAATTATATTTAAGTTAGGGGGGTGTTAGTGTTAGGGTTAGACTTAGCTTTAGGGGTTAATACATTTATTAGAATAGCGGTGAGCTCCGATCGGAAGATTAGGGGTTAATAATTGAAGGTAGGTGTCGGCGATGTTAGGGAGGGCAGATTAGGGGTTAATACTATTTATGATAGGGTTAGTGAGACGGATTAGGGGTTAATAACTTTATTATAGTAGCGCTCAGGTCCGCTCGGCAGATTAGGAGTTAATAAGTGTAGGTAGGTGTCGGCGACGTTGAGGGGGGCAGATTAGGGGTTAATAAATATAATATAGGGGTCGGCGGTGTTAGGGGTAGCAGATTAGGGGTACATAGGGATAACGTAGGTGGCGGCGCTTTGCGGTCGGAAGATTAGGGGTTAATTATTTTAAGTAGCTGGCGGCGATGTTGTGGGGGGCAGATTAGGGGTTAATAAATGTAATATAGGGGTCGGCGGGGTTAGGGGCAGCAGATTAGGGGTACATAAGTATAACGTAGGTGGCGGTCGGAAGATTAGGGGTTAAAATTTTTAATCGAGTGGCGACGATGTGGGGGGAGCTCGGTTTAGGGGTACATAGGTAGTTTATGGGTGTTAGTGTACTTTAGGGTACAGTAGTTAAGAGCTTTATGAACCGGCGTTAGCCAGAAAGCTCTTAACTCCTGCTATTTTCAGGCGGCTGGAATCTTGTCGTTAGAGCTCTAACGCTCACTGCAGAAACGACTCTAAATACCGGCGTTAGGAAGATCCCATTGAAAAGATAGGCTACGCAAATGGCGTAGGGGGATCTGCGGTATGGAAAAGTCGCGGCTGTAAAGTGAGCGTTAGACCCTTTAATCACTGACTCCAAATACCAGCGGGCGGCCAAAACCAGCGTTAGGAGCCTCTAACGCTGGTTTTGACGGCTACCGCCGAACTCTAAATCTAGGCCTTTATGTCTTGCAGCCTTCTGTATACACCACGTTATGGCACCGGGCATGGACAGATATTGCCGACTTAAATGTTGAGTTTTGTTTACTGTTGATGCTTACAAATTGTGCTCCTGTTTGCAGCACACACAGATTGGCAGAAGGTTTATTATGGGCAGATGAGTATAACAATGTGATGCCAATTTGCCTTTCTTAGGTCTATATGTTGTCTGCTTAGTTCTCTTATGTCTGCACCTGTACTTTCTTCTTTCCGCCCCCTTGCTTGAGCAGAAGTGCTCAGTATGCAGTTTATTTTTATTTATCTCTTTTTCTATGCAATTGGTTACGCTCTGTACTCAGTCAGATTTTACCCTGGGAGAACTGTGATGTTGGGGCCTGATGTGCACGCTGCGCTCTCCAGCATATAGATGCAATATTTGGTTGTTGGCGCCTGATGATAGTTTCTAGAGAACACCATGAATGTACACTCACAAAAATTATCAGTGATGCCAGATCTTGCACTGTGATCTCTCTAAATGTTTACTGACATTGCCTACATAGATGAGAATGTAACTGTCATAATTAACGGCAGCTAATTAATTTTCCCAATTAAACTGCAGTTGGCGTAGACATGGTTAACATACATACGTATACCTCCAGGGGATGCCTCGGCTCCTTATGTGTATATCATTTTATAACAATCTTTGCTTTTAAGGAGTGAATAGGGGGGGGGGGGGGATCCCATTATAGCTCTGTGGCTCCTGTTTTTTTTTTTTTTTTTTTTTTTTTTTTTATATATACAATCTATTTTTGGCTTGTGTTTGATTGAAGATATAGAAGAGTCCAATTGTCTCTTTCACCATGGTCAAGAAATCTGCTAATTTTTATAGAAGAATATATATATGTTGTTTAGGTTGCAAAGTACTATAAACTTGCTCAGCTAGGTTATACATGTACTAAATTTTACCGCCTCCCTCCAACTCTACGGAATCGCTTTGATTGGATTCAGCCCTAGGGCTGAGCACTCTTAGAGATAATATCCCTCCTGGCCCCTACATTATATGGAAATTCTGCACCCAAAAATGCTATCACGTTTAGTGTACCCTCAGGCAGTTGCTATGTATGAGGGAGACAGCACACTCATTTTGTATGGCTCAGTTGTGCCACGGTATTAGTCACTGAACATATCATATAATAATGTTATTCTATGTCTAATTTACATTAACTCAGCATCATTGATTTTATTTTATACCCACTGTACTACCCATTCATCTATTGAAGGCTCCCACAGCTACAGCTCCTTAATATTGCTGCCTTGTAACTCAACTTGTGGGGTGTGTGGAGGAATCTTCTGTTAGTTCTATATTTCTTAGTTTTTAATTGTTATTGTTTGGTTAGTGTATGATGGTTTGGGGGGAGGGTTTGGGGATTAGTTGGGGATGAAAATGCAAAATGAGAGAGCTAAACATATGTAGATAACAGGAATGTAAATCGTTATTAATATCTGGATTATTTTAGCTGTCATGTATTGATCTACTGAATGTCTGTTATGTTCTGAACAATATTATCTCTAGGTAGATGGTATGCCTACTGTATCTGTAGCTGTAACTTTCATGACAATGTCTGGAACTGTTGATTGTTGTATTCATGTGTTGGCTCTCAATAAAAAAGAATTTAAAAAAAAAAAAAATGTATTCTCTCTCCGGATCATTTTAAGAAAAATATTTTGTTGTAATGTCCCTTTAAAAATAAAGACGCCATTGCCCAATAATAGATGTGAGCAGTTCAGACAAATACAAGCTCGAGCTTTATTTACTAATAATAAAAAGATTTATAAAAAGATTATACAAGTTCAGGCCATTATAACCAGAAATGACGCATTTCAGAAATCTCGCGTGGGAAACATATCTTGCAAAACGAGATTCTCATCTTTAAAAAATCAATTTGAATGTCACGCAATAGTACACAATCGATGTGCATTATAAATACATTTAATAGAGCAATGTCAATGCTTAACAATAAGTCACAAAATTTATTTAATAAACAATAAATACAATGTTCAATTTGTATTAATAAAACTTATTTGTATTAAAGAACATGATCGATATTAAACATTGAAATGTGTAAAACATTTAATAATGTGAAAGGATTATGTATATATTTAATAAATTGTAAAATTAATATTTTATTGATCACGGATATTACATCTGCGTCACACATATCCGCATAACAGTCCCATGAGTTACAAATAAGTCTACATGAAAAATGTAGTAACAGCACCCCCAGGAAGTATGTGTATGGAAGTTACTAAGATATGAAACATTAAGGAACAACCAATCAGAGTTCATCACACAAACAGAACTTGAGTCATTATGGTCTCACAGACATGATAACAAAATTTCAATATTTTATCCAATCAGATGTACAGATAACATGTCCCATGGTGCCTCTCATGTTTACTTCACCATATAAAAGTCCATTACATGTTACCATATTTGTCAGTTCTCTAATGCCTGCTGGCTGTTTGTATATGATATATTTTTATATATATATATATATATATATATATATATATATATATATATAATATATATATATATATATATATATATATATATATATATATATATATATATATATATATATATATATATATATATTATATTATTTTTTGGACTAGCAGGCATGATGCCTCCCAGGTTCACCAAGCCGGAGAGTGCTGCACTGGTCAACGCCGTCCAGAATTTCTATCAGCAGCTGTTTGGGAACAAGAAGAGCTCGACAACTCAGAGTATTAAGAAGGCCCTCTGGACGTCTATCACCAATGATGTTAACTTGGTGTGTGTGGCGTCCAGAGGAGCCAGGATCAAATCATGCGGAAGTTCGGAGATATGAGATTGCATCTGCACAAAAAAGTCGACCTCATAAGGGAGTGGGTAAAAGCCCGTAAGAGGGATGGGAAAAAAACTAAGCCCCAACGGAAACTCTACCTACTCCCTTATGAGGTGACTTTATGCGACCTCCTCAATCTCCGGGTCCCCCGCAGATTTAGATCCTCTTGCTCCTCGGCCTCTTCTTCTTCCCTCCCAGCTGCTGGATCAGAAAGTCCTGACCCAGAGGCCAGTGCAGCTGTTTCTCCGTCCGGTGGCCTAGGAGAGGATGATAGAGAATCTGAACCAGGTAAATATCCAACTTAATATAATATATTAATATTTGAGTAGACTTTTTAAGAAATGTGTATATAGTCATATATTCAACCTATATAGATCTCACAACATATGCTACATATGATGTTCAGATATCTGATTTTAGATTCGTCACACATGAAATAGGAATGAAAAAGGAATTGCGCATCTGTGAAATCCCTATCATTCGCCATTTCATACATTGACTATCGAATCATAACCCAGTTATAAATATTATTTGTTATTGTTCAATATTAACAAATATACGATTTGAATCTCGTAATACACCCAATTGCCAATATATTTGAAGTCTTTATAAATGATACTCATCACACTACTATATCCAAAACAATTATGAATCACGGATGCGCAATTCTACTTGGAATCATTGCGCAATGATCACGAAAGATAGAATTGTGCACACACGTGAACATGTGTTTGCTGTAACTGGCATCACTTAAGACATGTTGGTCAAATCAAGGATGCACAATTCCGCTTGGAATCATTGCGCAATGATCACAAAAGATAGAATTGCGCACACACGTGAACATGTGTTTGCTGTAACTGGCATCGCTTTAGACATGTTGGTCAAATGTATACGTTAATTAGTATATATGGGAAGAATACAGTATCCTTATTTACAATCTTCTACATTATAAAAGCTATACTAGCAAGATCAAAATAAACAATGAACTATCTCTATCAATTGTTGAGAATGCAAGAAGACACAAAATGAATTAAAGCTACAGTCAACAACATAAAAGATTGAAAATAAGAATACAGGATCTCTTTATTTAGACATTAATTGAGGAAACAATGAACTCATGTGAATACAAATAGATTTGTACTTTGTCAATTAGAATTTAAAAATCAGATTGTTTGTCTCCATGACATGATTTGTATTAATGATATCCAATCCTCATTGAATATTTTACAGATCCTGATGTTGGTGCTTGAACCTCAAGCCAGGGTTCGTCACAGCATGGTATGTCTCATATTAATATACCTTTGTCTTACAAACCTGGACATAACATTACATAATACATTCACATTGATCGATATTTATATGGATACTCTTATTATCTTTTCTGGTTATTTTAAAATAAGAATCACGAATCAAAGTTGGGATTACATTGTAATACGAATCTAAAATTATGAGTATTTGAAGATATCCCTTCTATTCTTGATATCTTCATTTTAATGTATGCTTAGGTTCCTGCCCATTTTATATTCTGCTCCTGTGTAGTTCTTGCGATTTTTTTGATACATTTAGACAACACTAACACATTTATGAAAAAGTGTTGATTCTAAAAATATAAATTTCATACGTTTTTTTGGTTATTCTTATTATTAAAGGGACATGAAAACAAACATTTCAATTTTAGGATTTAGACACGTGATTTCAAAATATTTTCAAATTGTATTTGATTATCTAAATTGCTTCAGTCTATTGTTATCCTTATTATAAAATCATATCACATGATGTCATGATGATATATTTTTCATAATAACTTCTGTTTTGCAATGTGATCAATATGTGTTGTGTCCTAAAAAAGATTAATGTACATTGCACAAATGGATCTATGTGCCACATGGCTTTAGTTTGATTTTTCATCAGTTGTTATTCAAAGTGTTGTTTGTGTGTATTATTTCAAAAACAACGATTAATAGATATATTTAGATATGCAATAGAATCATATGAGATGAGTAGTCTGTCTAATTTAGTAAGAAATTAAACATATGTTAAAGACATAATTTTCTTTATAATCACCTTGATTAACTCATGCATTTATTGTTCCTATTAGTGGTCTATTCTTCACATTTCTAAGTAAATTATTTTGAAAATTTAATACTGATGGGATTTAGTGATGTCCAAACTGTGTTCACTAATATATATCTATATCATTAATAGATGAAGTTGATGTGGGGAGCACAGAGGGATCCGGCACCATTGATGAGATGCCTTTGAAGGCTTTGGGTCCATTGACTCATGCATATGTCATTGAAGGTGTATTTGTAATTAATATTATGATCATTATTCTGATTAAGCATTACATTTGAATAAAACAGATCATTTACTCCTCTGATTATATATCTATTTATTTTTAATCTGGAAAGATTAAGATCTCAAAGCTTCTTAGTCTACACCTTTGTTCTTCAGAACATGGATAGCATATGTTTATTTTTAGTATAAATTTAGACAACAATCATCACTGAAATGTAATTATTACTCATTGAGAGTAAGAATTCTAATGTAATGTGGGGAGCACAGAGGGATCCGGCACCATTGATGAGATGCCTTTGAAGGCTTTGGGTCCATTGACTCATGCATATGTCATTGAAGGTGTATTTGTAATTAATATTATGATCATTATTCTGATTAAGCATTACATTTGAATAAAACAGATCATTTACTCCTCTGATTATATATCTATTTATTTTTAATCTGGAAAGATTAAGATCTCAAAGCTTCTTAGTCTACACCTTTGTTCTTCAGAACATGGATAGCATATGTTTATTTTTAGTATAAATTTAGACAACAATCATCAAGTGATACACACATGAGAACTCTTAAATGTTCCATGTACTCTGCTTTTGAGATAATTGTAAAAATACAGACACTGAAATGTAATTATTACTCATTGAGAGTAAGAATTCTAATGTAATTTGTATGCTCCATCAAAATTATGTAATTCATAACTTTGGCTCAGTATATCTTTAATGCAACATTGATGTGTGTCCTTGAGCAACAGTAACATATGTTATAATATCTGATTTTAACGTGTACACAACATGTTATGTTTTACAGAGATTGATGTAACATGTGAGACGGAGGAGGAAGTGGCTCCCTTGGAGTCTGATGGTATGTCAAATATATATAACATGTATCAAACATGTATTATTGTTTTAAAACATTCTCTGGAAGAAAATCAGTCTACAGCTTTGGCATTTTAAAAATTATTATTCCATTATTTTTAGAAAACACTTCTGCCCCCCTTTCTATATCATGCAGCATGAACATATGTTTGTATTTTTCTTTCATTTATGTATGATTTGTCATTAATGACATCATGATGTCACATGCATATTCCATGCCAAACCACAATAATCATCTTCTGATTGTACAGACAGTCATTGCTATTCATCTGAGTGCCTATATGCAGACCATATTCTTATGTCATCATTGTTTATAAATTCAAAAGCACTTCTAAGTATACATAAAGCATAATCATGTTTAAATGCCTTGATTTCATTTCATGATGTATGAGATGTTAATATATTTTTATTATATATTTCAGATGGACCTTCCTCTTCTGGGTATCAGCTTCCCGACCCTCTCCAGGCCCCTCCCAAGGTAGTAGTCCCTCCCCAGGTAGAAGCCCCTCCCAGATCTTCCCATTCCTCCTGTCCTGTCCCTCCCAAAAAACGTCCCTTTGCCCCCCTCGCCGCTCTCCCCGTATTTTGGCCTGTACAGCTCCCCCACCTGACCAGCCCCCAACTCACCAGGCCCCTGACTCCCCAGCTGTACAGGTTAACCAAGAGCGGCAGCCCATCCCTCCCCCCTTCCCTCCCCAGCCCAATCCCATCCCTCCTCCTCTTCCCTCCCCAGCCCAATCCCAGCCCTCCCCACTTCCCTCCCCAGCCCAATCCCATCCTTCCCCCCTTCAATTCCCCCAGTCCCCACCTTCATTGTCCTGGGTGTCGGATTGTCATTCCCAGGCACAGTTGTAAGTATCATTCTAAATCCACATTATAACATATTTGATCTCATATCACTCCTTATACCAATCACCACTACTTGGATAGAACAATAGAAAAATAACTTTTTCTTACCTTATCTCTGGGAGTGTAATTTGTTCTGCTTGCTGTGTTTACTCAGCTTGGCCTCAAGGCCAAAAGGTTTAAGGATAGGTGTTGATACCACAGGCTAACTAAACTATTTCAAATGCCAATGTAAGGACAATAGAAATAATTTTAAACAATTTAATACACTCAAGCTGGTAAAGTAGATCATAGTGAACCAATTAAAGGGGAGAACATGTTTGAGTAAACTGTCCTTAATGGTTTATGTCTGAAGAACATATTTAATGTGTAAATCTTCAAGATAGAATATTTAATTATAATAATGATTTGTCTTTATTATTACAATGTATCTTTGTTCTCTTTTTATTATGTTATGTAATTATCATTAATATTCTTTTTTTGCTTTATTTTAGGTTGTTACTCAGCATGGCTGATGCTAGAGGCTCTAGCGCACATAAAGCAGGCCGTGCTGAGGAACACTCTGTTCCTGGGAAGGATGCATGACACCATGCATGCCCAGCTACAGGTTCAGCAATTGACTCTACGACGTATGATGCGTGTAGAGTCAATGCTTGAATCCGGAGCTGGACATGCACAGGACGATGAGGGCGATGCTGATGACCCATAAGTGGAGGATCCGCAGACGCTCCGAGGGCACAGATACGAATCTTCCGTCCACATGTTACCTTGTTTACAGTTCTTTTTGTTGCCATTTGGCATTTCTCATTTTTTTGTTGTGCCTGTTGCACTCTTTTACCTTGTCAAATGGCTCCAATGGTGCTGTGTTGGCCCTTGTCAACTCCCTCCAAGGACTGTGATGCACTCTTTTACCTTGTCAAATGGCTCCAATGGTGCTGTGTTGGCCCTTGTCAACTCCCTCCAAGGACTGTGATGCACTCTTTTACCTTGTCAAATGGCTCCAATGGGGCTGTGTTGGCCCTTGTCAACTCCCTCCAAGGACTGTGATGCACTCTTTTTCCTTGTCAAATGGCTCCAATGGGGCTGTGTTGGCCCTTGTCAACTCCCTCCAAGGTATGTGATGCACTCTTTTACCTTGTCAAATGGCTCCAATGGGGCTGTGTTGGCCCTTGTCAACTCCCTCCAAGGACTGTGATGCACTCTTTTACCTTGTCAAATGGCTCCAATGGGGCTGTGTTGGCCCTTGTCAACTACCTCCAAGGACTGTGTAAGAATCAATACAGGGAATTGGTTAGGTTACCACTCAGTCTCACAAATATCGGGGCTGTTAAGTCACAATCCCCTATTCTGATCCTAGACTGAGGGCCCAGTATGGGTTAAAAAGGAATTCTCAACTCTGCAGAAAGGATTAGCTCAATTAGTGAAAGCTGAATCCAATACTTGCTGAACAGAGGAGAAAAGAATTTTAGTGCCTGTAAATAAGGATTAACAGGCAAGAGTGAGACAAAAATGAAACTTGCATAAAATACTGAAGAATAGGTAGAATATTTATACTTATACTTAAGCTAATAAGTCAGTTCACTTGTAGGAGTATCAGAAAATAGTCACATATATGAGAAATGCAGCCTTTTCCTGGAGTGAATGTACATAGGCACAGATTTCAATGATAAGTTCAGTTCACAGCATATAAGATACAAGTTTGCAATAAAACCTGATGAGTCCAGAAAACACTTTCAAAATGGTAATGCCAAAGGAATATTCAGTACCTTTAATCCTGTGGTCTGGTGAAAGATTCTGCTAGAGGAAAAGCAGCAGTTACCTGGAGTCCAGTATCGCCAAACAGGAAGTGCAGGCTGTGAGTATAGCAGAGGAGCTGCTGACAGGCACGGCAGAGGAATTCTGAAAAGCACAATCTGTAAGCTGTAAGCCTAAAAGCTTAAGTAAATGCTGAGGAGACAAAAAGGTATTTGTAGCAAGCATAAGAAATAACAAAAAGTTGCAGGAAATAGATTTTGGTCAGTTCCTGTAAGTAGGCTCAGGTAGAGATCCAGAGAGCATGTAGATTGCTTCAGCACAAGCCAGGATACTCAGCATAAGGATCAAATTACAGAGCACAGGATTTAGTTAGGAGGAGCCTTATAAGGGTTCAAATTTAAAGGGACAGACAAACTGACAAGACCTCAGACATGACAGACTGTGATGCACTCTTTTACCTTGTCAAATGGCTCCAATGGTGCTGTGTTGGCCTTTGTTGGCCCTTGTCAACTCCCTCCAAGGACTGCGATTCACTCTTTTACCTTGTCAAATGGCTCCAATGGGGCAGATTTTTTAATATGTTTTTTGTAACGTTATATTATTTCTTTATGTTTTATGACATAATAATAAAATACATGTCATTCCAATATTATTTGTCCTCTTTATTCATGTCATTGATTGAAATCTATAGTATATGTGGTTAATCCTTAAAGAGACATGAAACAAAATAATGGTCTTTCATGATTCATAAATATAATACAATTGTCAATAAATTTAATATTTACATCTCAAATTGAATTTGAGTCATTTTCTTGATATACTTTTCATAAAGGTTTATCTTTGCAAGATTATGATTAGCATAGGACTGAAGTTCTATATATATATTGCTGGTTGTATATATATATATATATATATATATATATATATATATATATATATATATATAGACTCCAAGTAAGTGCACTCTCACTCGCCAACCCAAACACAGACCAGGGTGCTTAGCAGGATATTCAATCAGGATAAGGATAAGCACTCACTGGATTTAAATACAATAACTATTTATTGGTAGTGACGTTTCAGGGCATTCACCCCTTCCTCAGACAACCCAAACTATGATTCAAACAGTGTTATATGACAAATCAAACCCCTCCCCCATCAAATATTCAGCTAATCAAAATACATCAATGTAAATCAATAAGAGATGTATATTAACAGATGTATATTAACAATAAACATTTCACTCGTGTGTGATACCATCATAGTATATAATATTAACAATAAAATATATGTAAAAATAATGACTATCTAGTGTGACACAATTGTGTATATCAGTGGTAGCAATATGAGTGGTCATGGAACCAGGCCAAAGTCAGCATAGTCAATGTCAATACATATCTAACTCTACCTTACAGCAAATAATCTTATGAACATAAGAGGCATATATTTCGTTTACTACAACTGTGAGATGGCTGCTTACTTGTTATAGCCTATATGGGAGTTGCGAGGCTAAGTCTGAAATCCGCCCTGCACGCTGAATCCAGCATGGTCACAGGAGGGCGTGTGAGCATCCAGGTTACTTCCGGATCAGCGCGCACTGAATAGAGCCGTGTTATGTGTTGCCATGGCAACCTATCGCAGTCTGACGGGGCAACACATAACACGGCTCTATTCAGTGTGCGCTGATCCGGAAGTAACCTGGATGCTCACACGCCCTCCTGTGACCATGCTGGATTCAGCGTGCAGGGCGGATTTCAGACTTAGCAGTCAAAACAGGGCTAGCATCTGAGTGACAGCAGCAAGCTGCCATGGCAACCCCGTATCATGCAAACAATGCTATGTGGGCAGCTGACACAGTCTCATTATCTTCAAGGTTGGACTAAACGAGATACTGTTATTAATATTGGCCAATGTTTCTTTTAGCAATTACTTTGCTCATTCACTATGGTGTGTTCTCTGGGAGCTGACTAAGTTAGCAGCTGTCAGAAGTAGCTGCTTGTAGTGATTACCTGCAATCTGGCTGCGGTCACTATAAACAGAGAAGGGTACAACCACATCATATTAGAGCCGTGTTTCTAAGAAACAATGAAAAAGAAACAGTTGAAATTGGACATATTATATCAGAACAAGATAATCTATCTGGCACTAAATCTGGGGATCTAGAAACAAGCAAGAATTAGTCTGAAAAGAACTTAGTCACATATATCGTTAGTATGTCCCATCTATAGGCAATCTGTGTAAAGTGCCACCAATGTGTATACACTACCCCCTATTCAATATCATTAGGGTCCCCACACTAACATTGGGACTAGGATGGATAGTAAAGGTAAATCAACCCATAAGTTGTAGCAGAAAGGGGGGGGGTAGGATCAGTAACTAGAGTATCTAGATCTCTACATCAATCATTAGTCAAATATACAAATAAACATAATAAAGATTTAGAAAGAGGGCTATGATCCAATTTCCCATAAACAATAGATACAATATCATCACCTCAATAGGAAGTTATGCCTTTATGGCTCAAACTATTGATTATTACTACAGTGGAGGGTAGAACGTCTTCAATCAACTTCAAATCACTTGGAGCATAGTAATCCCCAAATATGGGATGGAAAACGTGGACTCTCATTGTACCCATCAGGGCACCCATGGAACTACATGGACTCTCATCATTAAATGGTATATCTGGATATATCATATCCGTTCTGCCAGGAATTATAAGAAGCAGTGCCAGTCCAGATTTGCATTTAGTCCACCAGGGTGTACCGTTCCAAGTCTATGGATCCATTTGGCTTCAATTTGAAGGAGCCTGTTCTTTCTGTTACCTCCCCGTGGCATTGTTGGTACATGGTCAATAAGTATAAAGCGTAAATCCTTCACCGTGTGTTTCATCTGTACAAAGTGGCCTGCCACTGGTTGTTCCAATGTACCATCCTTGATTGCTGTCCTGATGGCACTCCGATGGTTAGCCATCCTCTTCTTGATGTCATCGTCCGTCTTACTGACATAGTACTTCCCACATGTACAATTCAACAGATAGACCACAAACGGAGTAGAACACGTTAGATGGTGTTGGATCTTGAAACTCTTGGTGGTGTGTGGATGGTGGAAGGTTTTGCTTTGTATCATCGAGTTGCACGTTGTGCAACCCAGGCACTTAAAACAACCCTGTCTCTTGGATTTTAACCATTTGTCGTTGATGTAGGCGTGTCTTGGGTCAGTAATCATTAACATGTCTTGGAGGCTGCGTCCTCTTTTATATCCCATCCTTGGTGGGGAAAAATCTTTAAATGGTAGCTGTTGGTCTGAGGTCAATAGGTCCCAATGGTCCTTCACCGATCTTGCTACAATCCCAATGTTGGGTGAATATGTCATGGTACAGGTCATCCATTTCTCAGCAGGTTTCTCTCCTTTTGTTTTGAGTAAGGTGCTCCTCTCGGTGTCCCTAGCTAATTTGTGGGCTTTTTGAATAGTTGCAAAGGAGTAGCCTCTCTGTAGAAATTTGATGGACATCTCCTCTAGTTGTGTCTCACTATTCATCCGTACCGAGTTATTTCTCACTACTCGGTAGAGTTGTGCCAATGGAATGGCTCTGATAAGAGATCTCGGGTGGCTACTGCTTGCCAAGAGGAGGGAGTACCTGTCCATGGGTTTTTGGTACATGGTGGTCTCTAATTGTCCATTCTCTTTGAATATCCTCAAATCTAGAAAATCGATTGAATCTTTACTAGCCACCATCTTAAATTTCACCGGGTGTGGAAGATCATTGAGTGCCTGTACCCACTTGTATAGATGTTCTTCTGTACCTCTCCACACCAACAACACATCATCAATATATCTCATATATTTGATGATCTCAGGAACCTCATAGACTTTCATTATGTTGGATTCATAATCCTCCATAAATAGGTTCGCATAAGAAGGGGCCATATTTGATCCCATGGCGGTCCCCGTGATTTGCTGGTAATATTTCTGTTTGAAACGGAAGAAGTTCAGTGTCAAACACAGTTCAAGAATCTTGATGATGTAGGTACTACTAGGCCCTACATAGGGGCATCTCAAGAGGGCTTTTGTGACTGCCTTCATACCATCCTGGTGTGGAATAATGGTATATAAGCTTGTAACGTCCATAGACACCAGGTAGTCATCTCTTGATAGGTCTTGGACATGTGACAAGTGTCCCAGTACATCAGTAGAGTCCTTCACAAATGATTTCATGTGTCTCACCAATGGTTGGAGGAACGAGTCAATCCATTTTGCCAGGGGACTCAGTAAGGATCCTCTTGCTGACACAATTGGTCGACCGGGAGGTTTCTCCAAGCCCTTATTCACCTTTGGCAAGGTGTATAGAATAGGGCAAATCGGGTATGTCACCCGATTTGCCCTATTCTGTGTGAGTTTATTCAACCAATTGTTGAAAATTGGTTGAATAAACTCACACATCAAGTTAAGGAATATAAAGATTCCCTGATAGCCTTCAAAAACAAGAAACTACAACAAGTGATTGAGGACTACAGGGAGAGACAAGTCTATAAATGGCTCCTGAGCCCTGAAGAGAGACAACAATATAGGCCTAGGCGACCCCGCCGACAGAGACAAGTCTATAAATGGCTCTTGAGCCCTGAAGAGAGGCAACAATATAGGCCTAGGCGACCCCGCCGACAGAGGGTCTATACCAGGAGACATCTCAATACTGTGGATACTAGCTCAGGCTCAGACACAGACATTCCAGGATCACATGAATACCCAAGTCCTTCAACCTCACAGTTGCATTTTTAGGGGTAACTACCAGAGCAAGCCACCGAATAAAGGAAGAAGACCACATCCAAGAAGGAGTGGGACTCACTGGAAGACCACCACGACGTGGACGAATCAGAAGAATATAGTGTTGAATCTGTCTGATCGTGTGCTTACTGAAGCAGAATTGACACTTCTCAATAGGGGCCTGACATTCGTCCCTACCCGTAGACCAGATGAATTTGATACCTGGTTAGATATCCAGAAGTTCAAAAGAAACCTTAAGCTTAAGGACCATTTCAAAATGGCAGAACAACAGGAAATGGGAACCATTTTTAAGAATAAGAGTACGTTTGACCCCCAACATACTGCTGCCAGTATACAAACCTACACCAGATTGGTTCTACAAGATGCAACCACATTGCCGGAAGAGATATTCAGACATAATATCTCCAAAGATGAACGCTTGGCGATTGAGAGTCTGGCCCGTGATCCTAACATAGTGATCCACAATGCGGACAAAGGTGGGGCCATTGTAGTCCTGAATTACAAGGATTACAAAGAAGAGGTACTCTCACAATTGAATGATGACCAGGTATATTTACCTCTCACGAGGGATCCTACCAATCAATTCCAAGAGCGAATCGACACTTTACTGTTAGAAGGTGTAGTGGAAGGTTGGATCAATCAAGATACATATGAATGGCTGTGGGTGACATACCCGATTTGCCCTATTCTATACACCTTGCCAAAGGTGCATAAGGTCCTGGAGAAACCTCCCGGTCGACCAATTGTGTCAGCAAGAGGATCCTTACAGAGTCCCCTGGCAAAATGGATTGACTCATTCCTCCAACCATTGGTGAGACACATGAAATCATTTGTGAAGGACTCTACTGATGTACTGGGACACTTGTCACATGTCCAAGACCTATCAAGAGATGACTACCTGGTGTCTATGGACGTTACAAGCTTATATACCATTATTCCACACCAGGATGGTATGAAGGCAGTCACAAAAGCCCTCTTGAGATACCCCTATGTAGGGCCTAGTAGTACCTACATCATCAAGATTCTTGAACTGTGTTTGACACTGAACTTCTTCCGTTTCGAACAGAAATATTACCAGCAAATCACGGGGACCGCCATGGGGTCAAATATGGCCCCTTCTTATGCGAACCTATTTATGGAGGATTATGAATCCAACATAATGAAAGTCTATGAGGTTCCTGAGATCATCAAATATATGAGATATATTGATGATGTGTTGTTGGTGTGGAGAGGTACAGAAGAACATCTATACAAGTGGGTACAGGCACTCAATGATCTTCCACACCCGGTGAAATTTAAGATGGTGGCTAGTAAAGATTCAATCGATTTTCTAGATTTGAGGATATTCAAAGAGAATGGACAATTAGAGACCACCATGTACCAAAAACCCACGGACAGGAACTCCCTCCTCTTGGCAAGCAGTAGCCACCAGAGATCTCTTATCAGAGCCATTCCATTGGCACAACTCTACCGAGTAGTGAGAAATAACTCGGTACGGATGAATAGTGAGACACAACTAGAGGAGATGTCCATCAAATTTCTACAGAGAGGCTACTCCTTTGCAACTATTCAAAAAGCCCACAAATTAGCTAGGGACACCGAGAGGAGCACCTTACTCAAAACAAAAGGAGAGAAACCTGCTGAGAAACGGATGACCTGTACCATGACATATTCACCCAACATTGGGATTGTAGCAAGATCAGTGAAGGACCATTGGGACCTATTGACGTCAGACCAACAGCTACCATTTAAAGATTTTTCCCCACCAAGGATGGGATATAAAAGAGGACGCAACCTCCAAGACATGTTAATGATTACTGACCCAAGACACGCCTACATAAAAGACACATGGTTAAAATCCAAGAGACAGGGTTGTTTTAAGTGCCTGGGTTGCACAACGTGCAACTCGATGATACAAAGCAAAACCTTCCACCATCCACACACCACCAAGAGTTTCAAGATCCAACACCATCTAACGTGTTCTACTCCGTTTGTGGTCTATCTGTTGAATTGTACATGTGGGAAGTACTATGTCAGTAAGACGGACGATGACATCAAGAAGAGGATGGCTAACCATCGGAGTGCCATCAGGACAGCAATCAAGGATGGTACATCGGAACAACCAGTGGCACGCCACTTTGTACAGATGAAACACACGGTGAAGATTTTACACTTTATACTTATTGACCATGTACCAACAATGCCACGGGGAGGTAACAGAAAGAACAGGCTCCTTCAAATTGAAGCCAAATGGATCCATAGACTTGGAACGGTACACCCTGGTGGACTAAATGCAAATCTGGACTGGCACTGCTTCTTATAATTCCTGGCAGAACGGATATGATATATCCAGATATACCATTTAATGATGAGAGTCCATGTAGTTCCATGGGTGCCCTGATGGGTACAATGAGAGTCCACGTTTTCCATCCCATATTTGGGGATTACTATGCTCCAAGTGATTTGAAGTTGATTGAAGACGTTCTACCCTCCACTGTAGTAATAATCAATAGTTTGAGCCATAAAGGCATAACTTCCTATTGAGGTGATGATATTGTATCTATTGTTTATGGGAAATTGGATCATAGCCCTCTTTCTAAATCTTTATTATGTTTATTTGTATATTTGACTAATGATTGATGTAGAGATCTAGATACTCTAGTTACTGATCTTACCCCCCCCCCCTTTCTGCTACAACTTATGGGTTGATTTACCTTTACTATCCATCCTAGTCCCAATGTTAGTGTGGGGACGCTAATGATATTGAATAGGGGGTAGTGTATACACATTGGTGGCACTTTACACAGATTGCCTATAGATGGGACATACTAACGATATATGTGACTAAGTTCTTTTCAGACTAATTCTTGCTTGTTTCTAGATCCCCAGATTTAGTGCCAGATAGATTATCTTGTTCTGATATAATATGTCCAATTTCAACTGTTTCTTTTTCATTGTTTCTTAGAAACACGGCTCTAATATGATGTGGTTGTACCCTTCTCTGTTTATAGTGACTGCAGCCAGATTGCAGGTAATCACTACAAGCGGCTACTTCTGACAGCTGCTAACTTAGTCAGCTCCCAGAGAACACACCATAGTGAATGAGCAAAGTAATTGCTAAAAGAAACATTGGCCAATATTAATAACAGTATCTCGTTTAGTCCAACCTTGAAGATAATGAGACTGTGTCAGCTGGCCACATAGCATTGTTTGCATGATACGGGGTTGCCATGGCAGCTTGCTGCTGTCACTCAGATGCTAGCCCCGTTTTGACAAAGTAAGTCAGACTGCGATAGGTTGCCATGGCAACACATAACACAGCTCTATTCAGTGCGCGCTGATCCGGAAGTAACCCGGATGCTCACACGCCCTCCTGTGACCACGCTGGATTCAGCGTGCATAGCGGATTTCAGACTTAGCCTCGCAACTCCCATATAGGCTATAACAAGTAAGCAGCCATCTCACAGTTGTAGTAAACAAAATATATGCCTCTTATGTTCATAAGATTATTTGCTGTAAGGTAGAGTTAGATATGTATTGACATTGACTATGCTGACTTTGGCCCGGTTCCATGACCACTCATATTGCTACCACTGATATTCACAATTGTGTCACACTAGATAGTCATTATTTTTACATATATTTTATTGTTAATATTATATACTATGATGGTATCACACACGAGTGAAATGTTTATTGTTAATATACATCTGTTAATATACATCTCTTATTGATTTACATTGATGTATTTTGATTGGCTGAATATTTGATGGGGGAGGGGTTTGATTTGTCATATAACACTGTTTGAATCACAGTTTGGGTTGTCTGAGGAAGGGGTGAATGCCCCGAAACGTCACTACCAATAAATAGTTATTGTATTTAAATCCAGTGAGTGCTTATCCTTATCTTGATTATATATATATATATATATATATTCTTTTTTTTGCACATCCATGTGTTCATTTCTAAACTATTCATGAATTGATGCACCTTTAACAAATGATCCCAGGATTGATATAATGAGATAATCCATGTAAATTTTAAATTTGATGTACATAGTATCCTCTCTGAATCCTGAAACTTAATTGTTTGTATTTCATGTCCCTTTAAGTGATGCTGACCACAATTCTTAAGGAATGGATATGCATTTCTAATGTATGTGTGTCATTTTTACATCAACATGGACATAAAATATTTATAAAAACAGACTCTTATTTGAATGTTGCCAGCACATGTATTCCAATTTCACTTATATCTTATTGTAGTAGTGTACCAAAATCAATCACTGTGTGTAATGCGCATATTTTAGATGATTAATATCTTTCTCTTATTCTTTTTTCTCTTTAATTATCCTACAATATATTGCTATATGTAGGCTGACCATATTTCAACTTGAATAAGTGACACGTTTGATCAATACATGTGTCATTATTGTTATTTCAAATAAATCTTAACATATCTTAAAACATCCCTGACATATGTATTTCTCATGTGTCCCTTTTTAAATGGTAAAGATGGACACCATAGCTATAGGTAACATATAATGTATAAACAATTCCTATTTTGATAATGTATCTCCTAGCATTATTTCTCATTTAAAGGGACATGAAACACAATAATCCAAAGATTAAAATTCAATGTGAAAATGTATTTCAAATTGCAATATCCTACATAATCGTGTAACATAAAATGTTGTTTTCAGGTTATTAATCCTCTGCTTCTAATGAAATATATCCTTAGTTTCAACAATGAATTCTATTTCATATATCACAGTATTACGTTATCTAGAGTGACATTCATAGCTACCAATATAGCACATACTAGTTTAGAAAATATATGCCAAACTGTCAAATGAGTCCTTGTATTGGCTGATGTTTTTACGTGATCAAGGATGCGCCATGTTGTTTAAGACATCACCTGCCAAGCTGTCAAATGAGTCCTTGTATTGGCTGACGTTTTTACACGATCAAGGATGCGCATTTGATTGGATGGCGTTTTTATGCGATCAAGGATGCACCTTTCATTGTATGGCGTTTTTACGCGATCAAGGATGCGCCTTTGATTGGATGGCGTTTTTACGAGATCAACGATGTGCCATGTTAATTAAGACGTCACATGCCAGGGTGTAAAATCCGTCTGATTGGATTACGTAGTCCCGCAATATTTGAATTTGCACGTAACCCACGTTTGTGAATGAGAAGACATGTTTTAAACCATGGTGACTATGGATTGTGTCTATCATGTACATTGTTGAACCATAGATGATAAAGAACACAAAAATCTCTTTTGATGGCTGTCTCAAATAAACAAATGAAAGCAATATGTTTTCCTGCATAAGATATTTTGAGGCAAGTGCAAATCCATGAATATAGTCCATCTTGTTTAATATGTTTGTCAACAATATTTTCCTTTTTATAAATAATGACTGTGTTGTGTTGAATTTTCTCCATATCTAATTCCTAAAGATGCTCTATTGTATTTGAATCAAGTAACCAATATGTATTGACCTTTATCATATGCTAAATATATGAGATGCCTACTTATTCTAGATGTTATGTTGTGTTATTTTTCATTAAAGGGACATTATACACTCATTTTTTAAACACATATATGTTTTTTCGATCTATTTATATAGTCCTTTTTTTGATAATCAATGTCTAGTTTTGCTTATGTTTAAATAACATTGCAGTGATTTTATGACTCGTACCCAAGCCTCAAAGTTTGGTGTGAGTACCATCAGCTACCTTTTCCAGCTTGCTCCTGTTTGTGTAAAGGGTCTTTTCATATGCAAAGGAAGGGGGATTGTCTTATTTTCCACCCACTTGGAATGGGCATTCAAGCTAACTTTTGAACATAGCTAAACAGATTTTCTAAGTAAGTCTTTAAACAATTTTCTCATGGATTTTGATATCAGTATGTGGTCATCTTGTTGTTTATAGTAGTGTCTATTACATGCAGTTCTCTGAAAATGATTGTATACTGTCCCTTTAATGTAAATGCTCAGTATTGTGTCATGTATGAGTTCCACATTAATTAATCTGCGATTTCCGCATTTTCCAAACCGTGTTTCTGATATCTATCTGGTCAATCTGAATGTGTTTTTGCATTTGTTTTCAGTCTGTTTAAATGCACACCTAACCTGTAGCCTAGATACTAATGTAATCGCAAAGTAATTGTGAATGCGTTTACGTAATAATGTTTAAAAAAGAGTAATTGCGTTAATCATATCCTTGAATACATTCTTTATTTTTGATGTACAGAGATTATTAAATGAGCTTACCGTCAGATGAGAGTGGCAGGTTCCCGGTATCGACTCCTCCGATCCCGACTATGGCCACCTCGGAGATGCTGGGACGCAACATTGTGAATACTCCACCGTCATTTCAGGGCCACCACCGGTCCCTGTTGCGTATTGGTACTCCCGGGAGATCTTTCTTTTGAGTTCCATTTTGCAGTCCCGATAGCGATGCTTTATAGACTCAACATCCCTGTTATGGGCCCCCAATGCATTAACGCCATCCCTGATCTCCAACCATATTTTCCTCTTCTCCCTAGCGGTGGCCTTCTGAGCCTGCAGCCTCCTAGCCCTCTGCATATAAGCCTCTACGAGGGCCTCCTTCTCCTCCATAGTATACCTCGCCTCTCTAGTCAGCTTGGTTTTCCCCTGTGATGGTGTCCTCTGATTCCCGGACTGTGAAGCTCTATGCTGTCCGCCACTGGGCCCAGCCACTTGTTCATCTTGAACAAAGTGGCTGGGTGCACCCACCGCTTCCTCCCCCCTTCCTGTCCCCCTTCCTGTCCTGTTCCTCTCCCTCTCCCCCTCCCCCTCTCCTGACTAAGCTCCTGCCTGACCTCCTCTATAACCTCTCATCTAAACTCAGTCGTGAGGAACTGTAATAGTTCCGGGCTAATCTGCCCCTTATCCCACCCTCCCGACATACTCCAACAAAAAGGTGAATGTGCACAAATGAAAGGGGGTCAAAATAAATAACAAAAAAATAAAAAGTGCTCAAAGTGTAAAAGGGATATAAATAAAAGAGGGTAAGGAGTATTTAACAAACAAAAAATGTATAAGAAGACTAAAATGAGGATATGTAAATAAAATCTAACTATGGGATGGGTATGGGCTTACAGGGAATGGGGTATGGATTGAAAGGGAATGGGGTATGGGATGAAAGGGAATGGGGTATGGAGTGTACTATGAGAGGGGATGGGGTATGGAGTGTATGTAGTGTTATTGATAAGTGTATGTATGTATTGAATGTGTTTGCGTGTAAATTTGTTAAGTATACAGAAAAAACACTCTCACACTCACCCAAACCAACTCTTGCTCACTACCACTAACTAACTCTCTCACACTACCGCTAACTAACTCTCACACTACCACTAACTCACACTACCACTAACTAACTCTCACACTACCACTAACTCACACTATCACTAAGTCTCACAATAACACTAACTCACTCTCTCACAATAACAGTAACTCGCACTAACACTAACTCTCACAATAACGCACTAAATCTCTCTCCTCTCTAATCTCCAAAAACCCACCAGCAACACAGTCAAAGAAGCCATGCTTGTGGCATGCTTATATACCCTATGTATATGTTTAATGATGTACCGGTTTGCCTTGTTAATTCTGTTCAGGTGTGCTTTGTTAGTAATTAGTATGTGTGCAATGTGTATTAGTTGTGTGAATTTGCGCATGCTCATATTGAGTTAGTATTTGTGGAATGTGTAGAATGAGATGATGTCATAATGATCATTTTGCATAACATTGTCCAAAAGTATTATGTGTAAATCTAAATGTTGATTTGTGATGGTGTCGTATTTGTGAAGTTTTGTAAATGTTTCTTTGTAATAATATTCCGTAATGTTGAAAGCGAGTGTTTTGTTTGTGTTTGAGTGTGCAATTGTTTTTTCGTATTTTTTTGTTCCGTGTTGTAGGATTGTAAGGTATATCTGAATTCCTCATTTAGTGTAATTTCTTTTATTTTTTTTCCGCTTGTGAATGTGTAATGCTTATGTGCTATGTTGCGTGATTGTTGTTATTACATTTGTGTGTTTTTGCTGTGCATTATGTGGTATACGTAATATTACAGAGCAGTGCGTATTTTTCGTGAGATCAAGTGTTAGGTGAAAAATGCGTCCTTCTTTGATTTCTCATTGATCTCTATGGGAGAATGTTTAACGCGGGCGTGATTACGCGGTAGTCGTGTTACCGCAACGCGTTAGGAGGTTGTTTTGAGACTCGTAATATCTAAGTTAAAAAAAGTGCCCTAGGGAAATAAAAGACGTGTAACTAAAGCACCCTTTCTAACGCAAAACTCGTAATCTAGGCGTAAGTGAGCTTTAACATAGCTTAGTTTTTTCACTCTATTCCCTTCCAAAAAAAGTGGTTTCTTGACTGCTACCCTTCCACAAAGACCATTCCTGATAAAGCTTCTTCAGACTGTAGAAGGGTTAACTTGGCATCCCGATAAAGCTGCCAGATGCTGTGCCAGGTGCTTGCTGGACTTCTTCAGGTCTCTCAAAGAAGAAGCTCTGAGAAACTTCTCATCAGATTTTGAAAGTTTTTTTGACCTTGATGTTTGCACAGTACTATATATATATATATATATATATATATATATATATATATATATATATATATATATATATATATATATATGAACAAAGACTAGAATGTCTGATGACAAAGAGTTACAGGAGTCCTAATTCTGTGGTATATTATTTCTATAATATATATACATACACAGAAAACACTAAGCAGCCAGTCTCTGAGTCCCTCAGAGTTATCTAAAAGATAGTACAAAAGATATAAGATGGTGCTATAAACAGCTTATATTCATGAGCTGTAATAATTAAAAAGGTTTAGGATAATGTAAGTCTTATGATGTATAAGTGCTACTTATCACTAGCAAAAAATTAACAGCATATATAATGTGCTGTGATAAAATAGACACATATAATACGGTACATATTTGCTATTTTGTGTAAAACATATAAACACAACCATACAGTATAGGTACAAACAATAACAAGATTAAAGTGCATATAAAACATATATATGTATGTAAATGAAAAAATATGTATATTGTAATTATTATATGAAAATTAAAATATAATAACATAAAATATAATATAGTATACAGGGAGTGCAGAATTATTAGGCAAGTTGTATTTTTGAGGATTAATTTTATTATTGAACAACAACCATGTTCTCAATGAACCTAAAAAACTCATTAATATCAAAGCTGAATATTTTTGGAAGTAGTTTTTAGTTTGTTTTTAGTTTTAGCTATTTTAGGGGGATATATGTGTGTGCAGGTGACTATTACTGTGCATAATTATTAGGCAACTTAACAAAAAACAAATATATACCCATTTCAATTATTTATTTTTACCAGTGAAACCAATATAACATCTCAACATTCACAAATATACATTTCTGACATTCAAAAACAAAACAAAAACAAATCAGTGACCAATATAGCCACCTTTCTTTGCAAGGACACTCAAAAGCCTGCCATCCATGGATTCTGTCAGTGTTTTGATCTGTTCACCATCAACATTGCGTGCAGCAGCAACCACAGCCTCCCAGACACTGTTCAGAGAGGTGTACTGTTTTCCCTCCTTGTAAATCTCACATTTGATGATGGACCACAGGTTCTCAATGGGGTTCAGATCAGGTGAACAAGGAGGCCATGTCATTAGATTTTCTTCTTTTATACCCTTTCTTGCCAGCCATGCTGTGGAGTACTTGGACGCGTGTGATGGAGCATTGTCCTGCATGAAAATCATGTTTTTCTTGAAGGATGCAGACTTCTTCCTGTACCACTGCTTGAAGAAGGTGTCTTCCAGAAACTGGCAGTAGGACTGGGAGTTGAGCTTGACTCCATCCTCAACCCGAAAAGGCCCCACAAGCTCATCTTTGATGATACCAGCCCAAACCAGTACTCCACCTCCACCTTGCTGGCGTCTGAGTCGGACTGGAGCTCTCTGCCCTTTACCAATCCAGCCACGGGCCCATCCATCTGGCCCATCAAGACTCACTCTCATTTCATCAGTCCATAAAACCTTAGAAAAATCAGTCTTGAGATATTTCTTGGCCCAGTCTTGATGTTTCAGCTTGTGTGTCTTGTTCAGTGGTGGTCGTCTTTCAGCCTTTCTTACCTTGGCCATGTCTCTGAGTATTGCACACCTTGTGCTTTTGGGCACTCCAGTGATGTTGCAGCTCTAAAATATGGCCAAACTGGTGGCAAGTGGCATCTTGGCAGCTGCACGCTTGACTTTTCTCAGTTCATGGGCAGTTATTTTGCGCCTTGGTTTTTCCACACGCTTCTTGCGACCCTGTTGACTATTTTGAATGAAACGCTTGATTGTTAGATGATCACGCTTCAGAAGCTTTGCAATTTTAAGAGTGCTGCATCCCTCTGCAAGATATCTCACTATTTTTTACTTTTCTGAGCCTGTCAAGTCCTTCTTTTGACCCATTTTGCCAAAGGAAAGGAAGTTGCCTAATAATTATGCACACCTGATATAGGGTGTTGATGTCATTAGACCACACCCCTTCTCATTACAGAGATGCACATCACCTAATATGCTTAATTGGTAGTAGGCTTTCGAGCCTATACAGCTTGGAGTAAGACAACATGCATAAAGAGGATGATGTGATCAAAATACTCATTTGCCTAATAATTCTGCACTCCCTGTATATAGTATAATGTAATGGTTTAAAGATCCAAATTATAGACACTCTCTATAAATTATAGTCCGGCTGTGATCCGTAACATCGGAAGGCTGTCAGCCTAAAACATATACCTTACGCATTTCGAAGGGTGTGTATATTTCTTCCCTTCTTCATCAGAGGTAGTTTAAATATCAGCGTCTCTTTCTTTTAAACGCTTTTTGGATCTTAAAACCTATATTCAGGATTTTCGGTCTATAATTAGGAGTTATACTGTATTGATACCTCATATCTTTGGGTTTAAACATTGTGAGTTTGCAATTTAACTATTTGTTTTTTATTTGCACCTTAATAAAACGATATAGCACTATTAGCCCCTTCTGGCTTTGTGTTTCTTTCCATGTTCATTGAGCCACCTACGATTGGAATATTGAGGGTGTTATCGTTGGAGAGCGTTTAGAGGTGTTTGGAAGTTTCTAAATTAATAGACAGCAGTACCTGAGGATTGTGTGTAATACACAATTTACTGGATCCATACTCTGGGATGCGATCGAATATACACCATCTACTTACCTCATATGGATTGAGGTCCTTGGAAGTAAGTGCACATCTGATTGGGTGCAGGAATACCATTTACTGGAAGTTTTTTCTATCATTGGGACTAAGAACTCTTTTAAGAAGGGTCCAAAAATGACTTTTTTTTACATTATATTACATTTTATTATATTTTTATTTTCATATAATAATTGCAATATACATATTTTTTTCATATACATACAGTACATATATATGTTTTATATGCTCTTTAATCTTGTTATTGTTTGTACCTTTACTGTATGGTTGTGTTTATATGTTTTATACAAAATAGCATATATGTATTATATGTGTTCGTTTTAGCATATCACATTATATACGCTGTTGATTCCTTGCTAGCGATAAGTAGCACTTATAAGGACATCATAAGACTTACATTATCATAACCCTTTTTAATTATTTACAGCTCATGGATATGAGCTGTTTATAGCTCCATCTTATATCTTTTGTACTAATATATATATATATATAAAACATCAAAAAATCCCAGCCACTGAGTCTTAGAATCAAGAAGTTTTTATTCTTCAACAAAGGATATGATCAAATTGATCTTTCACAAAATGTAATCATAAGGTACCATCAGGTGTAAGTTCACTCAGATCCACACATACCCCATCCATGGGGTATGTGTGGATCTGAGTGAACTTACACCTGATGGTACCTTATGATTACATTTTGTGAAAGATCAATTTGATCATATCCTTTGTTGAAGAATAAAAACTTCTTGATTCTAAGACTCAGTGGCTGGGATTTTTTGATGTTTTATTATTATTATATAGTCTGTGACCGGACTTTATCCCGTGCCTGAGCATACTAACTAGAAAGGGTGGTGCGGTCACACTTTATCGCATATATATATATATATATATATATATATATATATATATATATATATATATATATATATATATATATATATATATATATATATATATATATATATATAATGTGTGTTGATACATGTATGTATGTGTTTATATATGTGTGTGTGTATATATATGTGTGTGTGTGCTGTGAGTGTATATATATATCTGTGTGTGTTTATTTGTGTGCTGTTAGTATACTGTATATATATATATATATATATATATATATATATATATATATATATATATATATATGTGTGTGTGTTTATGTGTGTGTGTGCTGTGAGTGTATATATATCTGTGTGTGTTTATGTGTGTGCTGTGAATATATATATATATATATATCTGTGTGTGTTTATGTGTGTGTGTGCTGTGAGTGTATATATATCTGTGTGTGTTTATATGTGTGTGTGCTGTGAGTGGCAGAGCTGTGAGCAAATAACTGGATTCCTATTATTAGAATAATTTTCTTTTCATACATTAGGTGTATTTTATCTTTATTATTACTCTATCAGAAACCTTATATTTTCTCTTTAAAAAAAATGCTTTCTGACACTCCGCTATCTCCTTATATTCTCCTTCTATGTTCTCCTATCCTTATCTCTCTGCTTTCCCATTCTTATGTTATAACTCTTACTCATCTATTTCCCATGCTTTGTCCTTGCACTGTCTTTAGTCCTTTCCCCACATTACTGCTCACACCCTCCCTTCTTGGTCTATAATGAAAGGAGCTTGCAGGAAGTGTTCATGTGTGTATAAGCATATCACAAATGTGTTTATATGAGACTATGGCATGTATTTATCAAGCCATCAACCGCAAATACGCTGGAATTCCGCAGCGTATTTGTGGTGAGCCTGATTCGCCTTAGTTTTCAAACCCTACAGACCGGCAAAAATAGAATTTGGTGACGTAACATACTATCCGTCGGACTCAGTCCGACACAGATCAATGCTTACATCACTACAGATGTTCCCAACGCAAGTTCGGCACAATCTGACTACTTTTGGAAGTTATCAAGTATCTGCCAGGTACGCTCGCCACTATTCCGACCCAGCATACCTGGTTTTCAATCCGCCGCCCTTGAGGCGGCAGATGCCATAGGAATCAATGGGAGTTGGAAAGCAGTGAGAGCTTATGCTCGCTGCTGCCCGATATCCCATTGATTCCTATGGGAACGGTACACCTAACACCCTAACATGTACCCTGAGTTTTAACACCCCTAATCTGCCCCCCCTACACCGCCGCCACCTACATTATACTTATTAACCCCTAATCTGCCGCCCCACCACCGCCGCCACCTAAATAAAAGTTATTAACCCCTATCCCGCCGCTCCCGGACCCCGCCGCAACTAAATAAACATATTAACCCCTAAACCGCCGCTCCCGGAGCCCACCACCACCTACATTATACTTATTAACCCCTAATCTTTCGCCCCCTACACCGCCGACATCTAAATTATATTTATTAACCCCTAATCTGCCCCACCTACACCGCCGCCACTATTGGCTGTTCCAATCAGCCAATAGAATGTGAGCTCAAACCTATTGACTGATTGGTTCCTTTAAATGATGTCATCCAAGTTGGCGTCAATCCAATTCTATAAGCCAATCGGAATTAAGGAAGGAAAAATCCTATTGGCTAATGCAATCAGCCAATAGAATTGAGCTCACATTCTATTGGCTGATTGGAACAGCCAATAGAATGCGAGCTCAATCCTATTGGTTGATTGCATCAGCCAATAGGATTTTTCCTACCTTAATTCCGATTGGCTGATAGAATTCTATCAGCCAATCGGAATTCAAGGGACGCCATCTTGGATGACGTCATTTAAAGGAACCTTCATTCGTCAGTTGGACGTCGTTTGAAGAGGATGCTCCGCGTCGGATGTCTTGAAGATGGAGCCGCTCCGTGCCGGATGGATGAAGATAGAAGATGCTGTCTGGATGAAGACTTCTGCCCGTCTAGAGGACCTCTTCTTCCCGGCTTGGATGAAGACTTCTGCCCGTCTGGAGGACCACTTCGCCCGGCTTCGTTGAGGACTTCAGCCCGGTTGGGTGAAGACTTCTCAAGGTAGGGTGATCTTCAAGGGGTTAGTGTTAGGTTTTATTAAGGGCTATTTGTAATTTAGTATAGGGTAGGGCTTTTTATTATTTTGGGGGGCTTTTTTATTTTATTAGGGGGATTAGATTAGGTGTAATTAGTTTAAAAAACTTGTAATTATTTTATTATTTTCTGTAATTTAGTGTTTGGTTTTTTTCGAACTTTAGATACATTTTTTAATTGTATTTAGTTTAGGTAATTAATTTAATTATAGTGTAGTGTTAGGTGTAATTGTAACATAGGTTAGGTTTTATTTTACAGGTAAATTTGTCTTTATTCTAACTAGCTAGTTATTAAATAGTTAATACCTATTTAATAACTATTGTACCTAGTTAAAATAAATACAAAGTTGCCTGTAAAATAAAAATAAATCCTAAACTAGCTACAATGTAATTATTAGTTATATTGTAGCTATCTTAGGGTTTATTTTACAGGTAAGTATTTAGTTTTAAATAGGAATAATTTATTTAATGATAGTAATATTTATTTAGATTTATTTAAATTATATTTAAGTTAGTGGGTGTTAGGGTTAGGGTTAGACAGGTTTAGGGGTTAATAAATTTAATATAGTGGCGGCGGTGTAGGGGGGCAGATTAGGGGTTAATAAATATAATTGTGATGAATGTGATGTATGTGAAATCCGAGATGGAAGTTATCAGGGGTACCTAGTATCCTATTATGTAGGACCACTCAGCCTCACACCAAACCGCGGATTCGGACAGATTTAACTTATAGGAATCCTGTTGTGCTCATTAAACTGAGGGTCACTACTGCAGGGTATAGAGTGAAACGGAGACGTCACGCAACAAAATATATACAGAGCTTAGTAACAGCCACAGCTGGATACTTATTAGCAAGGCACAGTAAATGGTTACAGGTAGCAACTTATGCAAAACGTTTCATACATCCATCCCAATCAGGTAAAATATATACAATGCTGCACTCACTCTCACACACACAAAGCTTTAGGAATTGTAACAATAAGGCCAAGGAAAATCAGATCCTAGTGCAGTGTAGAGAAAACCTCTAAGATGGGTTTGAAATCGAGGGTGTTATATATGTATGTATATATTCTCAGTATATGGCTATGAATGGGTTAAATGAGCTCACAGGAGCAGAAACATAGGCCTAGATTTAGAGTTGGGCGGTAGCCGTCAAAACCAGCGTTAGAGGCTCCTAACGCTGGTTTTTACCGCCCTCTGGTATTTGGAGCCAGTCATTAAAGGGTCTAACGCTCACTTTCCAGCCGCGACTTTTCCATACCGCAGATCCCCTTACGTCAATTGCGTATCCTATCTTTTCAATGGGATCTTTCTAACGCTGGTATTTAGAGTCGTGGCTGAAGTGAGCGTTAGAAATCTAACAACAAAACTCCAGCCACAGAAAAAAGTCAGTAGTTAAGAGCTTTCTGGGCTAACGCCGGTTCATAGAACTCTTAACTACTGTGCTCTAAAGTACACTAACACCCATAAACTACCTATGTACCCCTAAACCGAGGTCCCCCCACATCGCCGCCACTATATTTAAATTTTTTAACCCCTAATCTTCCGCTCCGTACACCGCCGCCAACTACGTTATCCCTATGTACCCCTAATCTGCTGCCCCTAACACCGCCGACCCCTATATTATATTTATTAACCCCTAATCTGCCCCCCACAACGTCGCCACCAGCTACCTACAATAATTAACCCCTAATCTGCCGACCGGAGCTCACCGCTAGTATAATAAATGTATTAACCCCTAATCCGCCTGACTCCCGCCTCAATAACCCTATAATAAATAGTATTAACCCCTAATCTGCCCTCCCTAACATCGCCGACAGCTAACTTCAAGTATTAACCCCTAATCTGCTGACCGGAGCTCACCGCTACTCTAATAAATGGATTAACCCCTAAAGCTAAGTCTAACCCTAACACTAACACCCCCCTAAGTTAAATATAATTTTTATCTAACGAAATAAATTAACTCTTATTAAATAAATTATTCCTATTTAAATCTAACTACTTACCTGTAAAATAAATCCTAATATAGCTACAATATAAATTATAATTATATCTTAGCTATTTTAGGATTAATATTTATTTTACAGGCAACTTTGTAATTATTTTAACCAGGTACAATAGCTATTAAATAGTTAATAACTATTTAATAGCTACCTAGTTAAAATAATTACAAAATTACCTGTAAAATAAATCCTAACCTAAGTTACAATTAAACCTAACACTACACTATCAATAAATTAATTAAATAAACTACCTACAATTATCTACAATTAAACCTAACACTACGCTATCAATAAATAAATTAAATACAATTCCTACAAATAAATACAATTAAATAAACTAACTAAAGTACAAAAAATAAAAAAGAACTAAGTTACAAAAAATAAAAAAATATTTACAAACATTAGAAAAAAATTACAACAATTTTAAACTAATTACACCTACTCTAAGCCCCCTAATAAAATAACAAAGACCCCCAAAATAAAATAATGCCCTACCCTCTTATAAATTACAAAAGTTCAAAGCTCTTTTACCTTACCAGCCCTTAAAAGGGCCCTTTGCGGGGCATGCCCCAAAGAATTCAGCTCTTTTGCCTGTAAAAAAAAACATACAATACCCCCCCCACATTACAACCCACCACCCACATACCCCTAATCTAACCCAAACCCCCCTTAAATAAACCTAACACTAAGCCCCTGAAGATCTTCCTACCTTGTCTTCACCATGCCAGGTATCACCGATCGTTCCAGGCTCCGAAATCTTCATCCAAACCCAAGCGGGGGCTAGACATCCATCATCCGGCTGAAGTCTTCTATCAAGCGACGGCTGAAGAAGTCCAGAAGAGGCTCCAAAGTCTTCATCCTATCCGGGAAGAAGAGTAGATCCGGACCGGCAACCATCTTCTTTCAAGCGGCATCTTCTATCTTCATCCGATGACGACCGGCTCCATCTTGAAGACCTCCACCGCGGACCCATCTTCTTCTTCCGACGACTTCCCGACGATTGACGTTTCCTTTAAGGGACGTCATCCAAGATGGCGTCCCTCGAATTCCGATTGGCTGATAGGATTCTATCAGCCAATCGGAATTAAGGTAGGAAAATTCTGATTGGCTGATGGAATCAGCCAATCAGAATCAAGTTCAATCCGATTGGCTGATCCGATCAGCCAATCAGATTGAGCTCGCATTCTATTGGCTGATCGGAACAGCCAATAGAATGCGAGCTCAATCTGATTGGCTGATTGAATCAGCCAATCGGATTGAACCTTATTCTGATTGGCTGATTCCATCAGCCAATCAGAATTTTGCTACCTTAATTCCGATTGGCTCATAGAATCCTATCAGCCAATCGGAATTCGAGGGACGCCATCTTGGATGACGTCCCTTAAAGGAACCGTCATTCGTCGGGAAGTGGTCGGAAGAAGAAGATGGGTCCGCGGTGGAGGTCTTCAAGATGGAGCCGGTCGTCATCGGGTGAAGATAGAAGATGCCGCTTGGAAGAAGATGGTTGCCGGTCCGGATCTACTCTTCTTCCCGGATAGGATGAAGACTTTGAAGCCTCTTCTGGACTTCTTCAACCGTCGCTTGATAGAAGACTTCATCCGGATGATGGATGTCTAGCCCCCGCTTGGGCTTGGATGAAGATTTCGGAGCCTGGAACGATCAGTGATACCTGGCATGGTGAAGACAAGGTAGGAAGATCTTCATGGGCTTAGTGTTAGGTTTATTTAAGGGGGGTTTGGGCTAGATTAGGGGTATGTGGGTGGTGGGTTGTAATGTTGGGGGGGTATTGTATTTTTTTTTTACAGGCAAAAGAGCTGAATTCTTAGGGGCATGCCCCGCAAAGGGCCCTTTTAAGGGCTGGTAAGGTAAAAGAGCTTTGAACTTTTGTAATTTAGAATAGGGTAGGGCATTTTTTTTATTTTGGGGGTCTTTGTTATTTTATTAGGGGGCTTAGAGTAGGTGTAATTAGTTTAAAATTGTTGTAATTTTTTTCTAATGTTTGTAAATATTTTTTTATTTTTTGTAACAGTTCTTTTTTATTTTTTGTACTTTAGTTAGTTTATTTAATTGTATTTATTTGTAGGAATTGAATTTAATTTATTTATTGATAGTGTAGTGTTAGGTTTAATTGTAGATAATTGTAGGTAGTTTATTTGATTTATTTATTGATAGTGTAGTGTTAGGTTTAATTGTAACTTAGGTTAGGATTTATTTTACAGGTAATTTTGTAATTATTTTAACTAGGTAGCTATTAAATAGTTCTTAACTATTTAATAGCTATTGTACCTGGTTAAAATAAATACAAAGTTGCCTGTAAAATAAATATTAATCCTAAAATAGCTACAATATAATTATAATTTATATTGTAGCTATATTAGGGTTTATTTTACAGGTAAGTATTTAGATTTAAATAGGAATAATTTATTTAATAAGAGTTAATTTATTTCGTTAGATAAAAATTATATTTAACTTAGGGGGGTGTTAGTGTTAGGGTTAGACTTAGTTTTAGGGGTTAATACATTTATTATAGTAGCGGTGAGCTCCGATCGGCAGATTAGGGGTTAATTATTGTAGGTAGCTGGCGGCGACGTTGTGGGGGGCAGATTAGGGGTTAATAAATATAATATAGGGGTCGGGGGTGTTAGGGGCAGCAGATTAGGGTTACATAACTATAATGTATGTTGCGGCGGTGTAGGGAGCGGCAGATTAGGGGTTAATAATAATATGCAGGTGTCAGCGATAGCGGGGGCGGCAGATTAGGGGTTAATAAGTGTAAGGCTAGGGGTGTTTAGACTCGGGGTACATGTTAGAGTGTTAGGTGCAGACGTAGGAAGTGTTTCCCCATAGAAAACAATGGGGCTGCGTTAAGAGCTGAACGCTGCTTTTTTGCAGGTGTTAGGTTTTTTTTCAGCTCAAACTGCCCCACGAGCACGTTTTTGAAGCTGGCCGCGTCCGTAAGCACCGCTGGTATCTAGAGTTGCAGTGGCGTTAAATTATGCTCTACGCTCCCTTTTTGGAGCCTAACGCACTGAAAACCCAGCCATTCTGTGAACTCTAAATACCAGCGGTATTTAAAAGGTGCGGGAGAAAAAAAGCATGCGTAGCTAACGCACCCCTTTGGCCGCCAAACTCTAAATCTAGCCGTTATTTAGTAGATGTCAGTTTAGGTATGACAGGAGTTGGTAACAGCTGAGATTTTGTAGGATATGTTGTGCAAGCAGGGTAGCAATAACACAGTTCGTATAAAGTTAAAAGGTATTCTGAGCCAAACAGTCTTTAGGCAGATATGAAGGTTTTACCAACAAATATTAAACCAGACAAAGTTCACATTAAGTATACAGACCGGACGAGTAGGTTGTAGAGCGGGACCGGCTGAGCTGTTAAAGATGTGTGACTCTGCTTGTATCACATACAGAGAGCTGCACACGCTGAATGTGCTGAGGAGAAGCCGGGTGTGATGTCACACGCACCCGGTGTAGCAGAAGATCAGGAAACAGAGACCGGCTTTTGGTTCTGGTGGAGATCTGGGCAGTGAACCCCCTAGTAGGAATGGCAACTGAGGATATCCCACACAGAGGACACTGATCCGAAGGAGATAGAGCATACAAGAATCCAAACTTGACAGCAGGGAATGGCTAGGTCTCTTTGCAGGGAGTCAGGAACGCCAACTAAGACAAATTAACAAGCAGGGAAGAGAGTGAGGCGGAGCCTTAAATAGGGCTGTATAGCAGTAAAACTTAAAGGTACAGTACAAGCCACACACATTCCCTGACAGGACACCCCCTTCAAGGAACCGCTCAGCGGATCAAGGACCCAGACGATGAGGATTTCTCCGATGAAACAGGGATAACAGACGCGGAGCAGAGACATTTGTAAACGGCTCCCAAGAATCCTCTTTAGGACCATATCCTATCCAACTGACCAAATACTGGAGCTGATTACTAAAGTAACGAGAGTCTTGAATAGACTCAATTTCATACTCCATATCATCTGCCACCTGAGAATCACATGTACTTGAACAGTACCCCTAACCATGCCATAGGGTTTCAGGAGTGAGACATGAAATGTGGGGTGGATCTTTAGGGAAGGTGGTAGCAGTAGTGTGACAGCATTGACGTTAATTACCTTCTTAACCTCATAAGGTCCTAGGTAGAGAGAAGCAAGTTTCTTGGATGGTATTTGCAACCTAAGATTCTTGGTACTTAACCAGACTTTGTCACCCACTTTATATTCAGGAGGTTTGGAACGTCGTAGATCATAATGAAGTTTTTGCGTAGCTTGAACTTCTTGTAAAACCTGTTTTAAGGAGGTGAAGCCATTAGCTAAAGTGTTCACTGTTTCGTTAACAATGGGCATTGGTGAGTTATTGGAACAGAGTGTATTAAATGAAGGATGGAAACCATAATTAGTGGAAGAATTAAGCATGTTGTTGTGAGCAAACTCAGCAGTAGACAAAAGGGAATGCCAGTTATCTTGTTCTAGGGAACAATAGCAGCGGATATACTGCTCCAGTGCTTGATTAGTTCTCTCCGTCTGCCCATTGGTTTGGGGAAGATATGCAGAACTTAATTTTCTAGTTATGTTGAGTGAATTACATAAATGATTCCAGAATCTAGAGGTAAACTGTGATCCTTTGTCTGTTGTTATGGAGTCAGGCAAGCCATGAAGTTTGACTATATGGTTTAAAAACAAGGTAGCGGTTTCAAAAGCTGTTGGCAGCCCTCTATGAGGCAAGAAGTGAGCCATTTTAGAGAAAAGATCCACCACAACTAGTATAGTGTTAAAATTCGAAGATGGTGGTAAATCAACTATATAATCCATGGCGATGTCTGCCCATGGTCTTTCGGGAATTGGAAGTGAAAGAAGGTAGCCGTATGGGCGGTTATGCTGGTGTTTCTTAGTAGTACAGATTAAGCAGATTAAGAATATGTGCGTTCCCAAGAGCTAGTGAAATATACAATTGATTTGCATGATAAAACAAACCATCAGAATGCTTACATAAGTCAAGTTGGCTCAAAGACGAATCCTGTCTCTGTTGTTCCTTTAGTGTACTTAGAAAGTCATTGGTCAAGCAAATTATTTTGTCTGAAGGTATCACAGAGCTGGAGGCCTGTACATTTTGTGGTCTAGGGGCAATTCGGGAGAGAGTATCAGCTTTGAGATTTTTTGACCCAGGACGGTAAGTAATCACATAGTCAAAGCGTGAGAAGAAGAGGCTCCATCGCACCTGACGTGAAGTCAAAGTCTTGTTTGTCTTCAAGTATTCTAAGTTGCGATGGTCGGTATATATAGTAATTTGGTATTTGGTACCTTCCAGTATGTGCCTCCAAAACTCCAGAGCTGATTTAATAGCGAGTAGTTCTTTGTCACCTATGCCATAATTAATTCCAGTGGAACTCATGACACGAGAATAGTATGACACTGGATGTAGAGGTTCTTCTTGAGAAACCCTCTGGGACAGAACAGCCCTAATCGCATACTCCGAAGCGTCGACCTCAAGCGTAAAGTGACAGCTGGGATCTGGGAATTGCAGAATAGGGGCTGAAATGAATCTATTTTTAAGGGCAGCAAAGGAATCATCAGCTTTTCTATCCCACGAAAACTTGGCATGTTTACGTGTTAAACTGGTTAGAGGTCTGACAATATATGAGAAATCCTTAATGAATTTTCCATAAAAATTCGCAAATCCCAGGAATCTCTGGATGTCTTTTCTACTACTGGGTACAGGCCATATTAATATGGCGTCAACCTTACAAGTCTCCATAGTAATACCAGTGGGAGAAATACAATAACCCAGAAAAGATATAGTGTTAGTGTTAAAAGTACACTTCTCCAACTTGGCGTATAAATGATGAAGCCGTAGGCAGGATAACACTTCTTTTACATGTGATAAATGGTTCTCATAAGAATCTGAGTATACGAGGATGTCATCCAGATAAATGACAATACACACATCCAATAGATCATGAAACATATAATTTATAAAACACTGAAAAGTGGCCGGGGCATTGCATAACCCAAACGGCATAACCGTGTACTCATAAAGTCCGTACCGTGTACGGAAAGCTGTTAACCATTCATCCCCTGCCCTCATCCTGATCAAATTGTAAGCACCTCTCAGATCAAGCTTTTTATAGATATTAGCACCTTGCAAACGTTCAATTAGTTCAGGAATGAGAGGCAGGGGGTATCTGTTTTTCTTAGTACATTTATTCAATTGCCTATAATCTATAATGGGGCGCAGACTCCCATCCTTATTTTTTACAAAAAACAAGGCTGCCCCTGCTGAAGAGGTAGATGGTCTTATGAACCCCTTCTTCAGATTCTCATCTAAATACTCTTTAAGATGAGCTAACTCCAGCTGGGATAAAGGGTATACATGGCCATATGGGATAGTACTGTTTGGAATTAAATCAATAGGGTAATTGTACCTTCTATGTGGGGGCAGTGTAGCTGCCTCTACTTTATCAAACACATCAGCGTATTCTGCGTAACAATCAGGTAGTGTGTGTTCAATTATATGACAAAGTGTATGTATATCAACACAGGATTGCTTACAGTACTCAGAATCAAAAACAACTGTCGCATCTATCCAGGACATAGTGGGGTTATGTTTGGATAGCCATTGTATACCAAGAATCATAGGGTAAACAGAACTTGGAAGGACCTCAAATGACATAAGCTCTTTGTGACCAGAGGCTGATATAACAGTAAGAGGAATTGTGTTGTGAGATATGGGACCAGAACTAAAGAAAGAACCGCCTACCAAACGGATAGCCAGTGCAACACTCTTCTTTATTAGTGGTATATTATTTTTAACAACAAAAGCTATATCTACAAAATTCCCAGATGCTCCAGAGTCATCTAAGGCCTGTACGTCTGTCTTCTGGTGATGCCACTGTAGGGAGAGAGGGATTGATAAATGAGGTGACCTGTTATTAACCAGATTCACTGTGTGATCTATGTGTGGTGTCTTACCCTTCTTTTGTCGAAGGAGAGATGGGCAGTCCCTCACGCCGTGGTCCTTCTCAGCGCAGTAAAGACATAAATTCAGCAGCTTGCGCCTAGCTTTCTCTTCGGGCTTCAAAGGACCTCTAATGACGGCAACGTCCATGGGTTCTTCAGTGGTCCTGGATGAGTGGGAAGGAGGGTTGGAGTGGTACACAGGGAACTTCTTGGCACTATACTCGGCTGTGGATCTTTCAGACTTCCTTTTCCTGAGTCTCCGGTCAATACCAATACAAAGAGTCATTAAAGCCTCCAGGTCCTCTGGGATGACGCCTCTGGCAAGCTCATCTTTTAGATGATCACTGAGGCCCAGACGAAACTGATTCCTCAGTGCCGGGTTATTCCACAATGTATCAGGTGCCCATCTTTTAAAGTCGGTAATATATTCTTCTACCATCCTTTTTCCTTGGCGCAATGACCTTATAGCAGTCACTGCCCTATTCTGCTTGTTGTGGTCCTCATAGAGGAGGGACATGGCAGCAAAAATCGTATCCAAAGAGTTTAAGATGGCGTCGTCATTTTCATAGAAGGCGTTAGCCCAGGATCTAGCCTCACCTCTTAAGAAAGAGATGACTGTCAAAACTCTAATCCTATCTGTAGGGTAGGATTAAGGCTGGAAAGTAAACATTAAAGTGCAGGAATTCCTGAAATCCCTGAACATAGACCTGTCCCTAGAGAACTTCTTGGGGGGACTAACCATGGGCTAAGAAGCTGTCTCAGAGACGGAAGGTTTATTTGCAAGATGTTGGTTGATAAACTTTCTAATGTTTACGTTCTCTAGCTGGATCTCCCTTAGGCCCTGTAACATATTGTCCATACTCTGAGCTAGGGAGCCAACTCTGTTAGACAATTCACTTATTTCCATACTTAAGGATACAGGTACTACAGGTAAGGCTTGGTAATATGTGATGAATGTGATGTATGTGAAATCCGAGATGGAAGTTATCAGGGGTACCTAGTATCCTATTACGTAGGACCACTCAGCCTCACACCAAACCGCGGATTCGGACAGATTTAACTTATAGGAATCCTGTTGTGCTCATTGGACTGAGGGTCACTACTGCAGGGTACAGAGTGAAACGGAGACATCACGCAACAAAATATATACAGAGCTTAGTAACAGCCACAGCTGGATACTTATTAGCAAGGCACAGTAAATGGTTACAGGTAGCAACTTATGCAAAAAGTTTCATACATCCATCCCAATCAGGTAAAATATATACAATGCAGCACTCACTCTCACACACACAAAGCCTTAGGAATTGTAACAATAAGGTCAAGGAAAATTAGATCCTAGTGCAGTGTAGAGAAAACCTCTAAGATGGGTTTGAAATCGAGGGTGTTATATATGCCTGTATATATTCTCAGTATATGGCTATGAATGGGTTAAATGAGCTCACAGGAGCAGAAACTTATTTAGTAGATGTCAGTTTAGGTATGACAGGAGTTGGTAACAGCTGAGATTTTGTAGAATATGTTGCGCAAGCAGGGTAGCAATAACACAGTTCATATAAAGTCAAAAGGTATTCTGAGCAAAACAGCCTTTAGGCAGATATGAAGGTTTTACGAACAAATATTAAGGCAGATAGGTTAATATCCAGACAAAGTTCACATTAAGTATACAGACCAGACGAGTAGGTTGTAGAGCGGTTGTTGAGCTGTTGAAGATGTGCGACTGCTTGTATCACAGACAGAGAGCTGCACACGCTGAATGTGCCGAGGAGAAGCCGGGTGTGACGTAACACGCACGCGGTGTAGCAGAAGATCAGGAAACAGAGACCGGCTTTTGGTTCCGGTGGAGATCTGGGCAGTGAAACCCCTAGTAGGAATGGCAACTGAGGATATCCCACACAGAGGACACTGATCCGAAGGAGATAGAGCATACAAGAATCCAAGCTTGACAGCAGGGAACGGCTAGGTCTCTTTGCAGGGAGTCAGGAACACCAACTAAGACAAATTACCAAGCAGGGAGGAGAGTGAGCAGGAGCCTTAAATAGGACTGTACAGCAGTAAAACTTAAAGGTACAGTACAAGCCACACACATTCCCTGACAATAATGTAGGTGGCGGCGGTGTAGGGGGCGGAAGATTAGGGGTTAATAAGTATAATGTAGGTGGCGGTGGGCTCCGGGAGCGGAGGTTTAGGGGTTAATATGTTTATTTAGTTGCGGCGGGGTCCGGGAGCAGCGGGATAGGGGTTAAAAACTTTTATTTAGGTGTTGTGGTGTCGGGGCGGCAGATTAAGGGTTAATAAGTATAATTTAGGTGGCCATGGGGTCCGGGAGCGGCGGTTTAGGGGTTAAACACTTTATTTAGCTGCGGCGGGGTCCGGGAGCGGCGGTTTAGGGGTTAATACATTTATTAGAGTTGCGGTGGGCTCCGGGAGCGGCGGTATAGGGGGTAAACAGTATAGTATAGTGTGGGTGTTTAGTGACAGGGTACCAAGAAAGATGTGAAAAAGCCAAAGAGCAGCGAGATCGATGATTGTTAGTTAACAACAGTCTGCTGCTCATCGCACCATGGTGCGCAGCTTTTTGACAGCTTTTTTGGTAACTTTGGAGAGCGTATTTAGGTCAGCGGCAGCGATGTTAGGCGATCTTAGGCGAGCGTATTGTGCTGTTGAATGAATATAGATGCCTATATGTGTGTGACTCAGTTGTTTTGTTAATGTGGGATAGCTTGTGTGTATGTATGACAATATATATGTTTGTGTTTGATAACGTATTTATATGTGTGGCAGTGTATGTATTTTTAGGTGTTAAGATTTTTATGCGTGGCTCATATTGAATGTGTGCATAGTAGCATGTGTGTATATGTGATTATGTGGCATTTTATGCTTGTGGCATTGTGCCACACTGTGTGTGCTAAGCATCATTCATAGTATGTCTGGGGTTATACTGTAAAGAGAGAAATAAACACGGGGAGAAGCAGGGGAGAGAGGTATCTTAATAATACGTTTTAAAACAGAAAAAAAAAATATTTCAGCAGTCCAGATGGCCAAACGTAGAAGAGGAACAAGAGCCCAGTCTATAGAAAAGGTTAGACAAATCCCACCCCACCACTTGTAACAACATTGCCAAGCACACCACCTTCTCACTGCAGAAGTAAGTTAACCCTTAAGGTGCTCCAGTTGCAAATGTACCTTTCACTTTTTATGTCATGTTTCTGTCACCCAGAATGACAGGGGAGCAGAGCCTGGTTGCTTGTGCTTTTCACAAATTATCCAAGTCCTTTTGGCAGACCAAATCCACGAATGAGTGCACCTTTGATGTACTGATACTCCAGTTCTTGAAACTAGACTATTCAAATGTTGTTTTATAGTCCTTTCCACAGAATGTCATTGCATTAAGTGTGTTGCTCCTTTACAGCCTTTACAGGTCTTTTAAATCTTACTGGAGGCTGGAAAATTACTTCTTTGAATTGTACCTTGGGGTTTGGCTAACCCATTCCTGTGCCCCAGACAGAAGAAGGTGCTGTCTCTAACCACAATTCTACATACACCTTTACAGCCTGGCACATTACAATGACATTCTTGGTAAGCCTTTACTTAGACCTTGATTAGGAGGATGAGTCTCATAGGGGAACTCAACTGGGAAAGTGAAGAGCCAAACAAAAATCACTGGAGATTGTATAATTGCCAGAGATTGCAGAGATCATGTTGCAGACCTTAGATCAACGCTTTGCTAAGCTAGAGAATCTGCTAATCAAAATTTACCAAAGATCCCTGCCTAGAGATTTCATAGAGAATAATAAAGAAATGTCCGGAGCCGCAGCAGTAAACTTTAGAATGTTTATTTAGCAAATAAAACAGGTCTGGTAACAGAAAAACACTGACATGCCCTTCAGTTTGATAAGCTTACGCGTTTTGGCATTATCGCCGTATTCATAGCTCTCAAAGTTCCTTACAACTGTTAGGCTTGATAAAGGAAATAAAACCACCGGATTGGCTGATGGGCATTAATTGTTTAACTCATTCATGTCCTATCAATTTTAGGATTCCCTATTAACATAAACTGTTACCTTTCTAAATTACCTGTGGGTCAAATAAAGAACTTCATTACTATAAAGGAAAAGAATGGGGTTCAAACCCCCTAATGTATTAACTTATATTATGTGTACTATACATTTACCAAGCTGAGCTAATTCTCAAATCACATCAAAGAAATAAGATTGAGCTGACTTAAAACCTTAATGTTCACTGTCGTTCTTGTTGAAAAAATGTTACATTTAAGGATGTACCATGCAATTCTGTTCTCGGTACCCCCATATTCCTATACTTGAACATGTAAAGCAATGTATTGTTAATATTGGAGAGAATATTATATTCATATTTCTCAATTTTCCAAATACTTTTTAAGCTAAAAGAAAGACCTTTGGTTACATGTAAAGCACTGCATTGTTAATTTTGGAGAGAATATTATATTCATAATTCTCAATTTTCCAAATACTTTTTAAGCTAAAAAACAGGCCTTTGGTTACTTACTATCTAAACTTATTTTACTCTAATAGTGCATAATGAATCATTATCAGTAATGAATTAAGGGGGCCCTACAAAATTATTTCATGAGGGTGTACTGTCCTCTACATATACAGATCATGAGGTTATCCTGTCCTGCTCTTTTACATGCTTATTGCCAGTGATTTATAAGGTCGTAGGCTGAGTTTAGCCCTGTAGGATGTCTTGTCTTTAATTGGAAAATCCAAAAAATCTCTCTTCGTGCTAGTGCTGTCTTCCTATCTCCCCCTCTTCGACCAGCCTTAACACTCTCTATTATGGTCCACCCAAAACTTGAATTGTTCTTATTATGGACCCATTTGAAGTGTTGGACGAGTGGGGTTGTCAGGATACCAGCCTTGATATCGGAGAGATGTTCTCTAATACGTGCTCTGGTCTCCCTTGTGGTCATCCCTATGTACTGTAAACTACAGGTCACACAGCTTGCCAGATAGACTGTGAATGTATTTCTGCAATTCATGCATTCTCTGTGGTCGTAGTGTTTCTGTGTGACACTACTTGTGAAGCCTTCACCTATCTGTAGGTGTTCACATGCTTTGCATGTGATGTTGCTACATCTGTAGACTCCTTTAAATCTAAGCCAAGAGCTTGTTTCCTCCCTTGGTGCCTCTTTTAGTTGTGTGGGGGCCAATATGTTTCCTACAGAGACCCCTCTTCTGAAGGAGCATCTGCATCCTTTGTCCACAAATGCTGATAAAGTTTCATCAGCCGCTAACATTTTAAAGTGTTTTCTCACTATTTGGCAAATCTCATTATACTGTGTGCTGTAATCAGTAACAAAGTATATGTCCCCACTCTTTTTGTTTTTTTGTTCTCTTTTTTCCAAAAGTGTCTCTCTGCTGGATGCAAAAACTTCCTTCCTGACTCTATTAATGATCAGGATTATGCACTATTAGAGTAAAATAAGTTTAGATAGTAAGTAACCAAAGGTCTTTCTTTTAGCTTAAAAAGTATTTGGAAAATTGAGAATTATGAATATAATATTCTCTCCAAAATTAACAATGCAGTGCTTTACATGTAACCAAAGGTCTTTCTTTTAGCTTAAAAAGTATTTGGAAAATTGAGAAATATGAATATAATATTCTCTCCAATATTAACAATACATTGCTTTACATGTTCAAGTATAGGAATATGGGGGTACCGAGAACAGAATTGCATGGTACATCCTTAAATGTAACATTTTTTCAACAAGAACGACAGTGAACATTAAGGTTTTAAGTCAGCTCAATCTTATTTCTTTGATGTGATTTGAGAATTAGCTCAGCTTGGTAAATGTATAGTACACATAATATAAGTTAATACATTAGGGGGTTTGAACCCCATTCTTTTCCTTTATAGTAATGAAGTTCTTTATTTGACCCACAGGTAATTTAGAAAGGTAACAGTTTATGTTAATAGGGAATCCTAAAATTGATAGGACATGAATGAGTTAAACAATTAATGCCCATCAGCCAATCCGGTGGTTTTATTTCCTTTATCAAGCCTAACAGTTGTAAGGAACTTTGAGAGCTATGAATACGGCGATAATGCCGAAACGCGTAAGCTTATCAAACTGAAGGGCATGTCAGTGTTTTTCTGTTACCAGACCTGTTTTATTTGCTAAATAAACATTCTAAAGTTTACTGCTGCGGCTCCGGACATTTCTTTATTATTTACTACTGAGCCGTTTTCCGGACCTACAGCTTCAATCCCAGACCCTGTGGATTTATCTGCCCAGGAATATACGAGGTGACCGGGAGGAGATCAGCGACACTGATACCGAGATCCAAGGACCAGGAATCCCCTTACCCCCCCGTACGTAAGTCGGCACCTGGTTTGTGACGTCATATCTGAGTGCCGCTAGGAGTGTTGAACAGGCGGCGTGCGGGGAAGCGGGCTTGTCGAGTGAGGAGGCTCCAAGCTAGAGCGCAAGGACCCACGGCCACTGGAACAATCCAGTAACACACAGGGCACCAGTATCCAGTAAGCTCACCGCGCCAGGTTCGTAAGCCGTGAAGATCGGGGGTAAGTACCGTCACAGTATTATATAATCCACACAAGCTACCACTGTTTAAGACTCTTGTTCCCCCGGAGGGGGGACTTATTGAATATTTCATATAAGTGTACGGCTTCACTTCTCTTATCATTTGGTACCTGTGTGCAGTTGCAGGGCATAATCTGGGACGGTGCTCTGTTCATAAAGACACACATTGAGCACCATATAGACAAAGGGTCCAAGTTTTCAGGACTAATTACTTCGGAAAAGTATGAACTACATTACCACTAGTATTTGGATGTCTATAATTGAAATCATCTGTTCTCTCTTCCCTTTTTCATTTTGGGATACACAGTATAACTGACTCCTATTACACACTTAAAGTGTCGAATGTATTGTGATAATAAAAGGGTCGGATGAATTGTGATAATTGAACCCTCTATCTTAAGGAATAACAACAGTCTTCAAACTAATATCGATATTGAAAGACTTTTTGATCAAATTACCGCTGCCGTAAACAGAGGAACTGTTGTTGTTGTGCTACATATATCACTTGGACTTTCTACCTTATTGCCTGAACTATACATTTATCATATGTTATTGTTATTCTCTATGCATGATTTTCTGCTTTTGTTACCTACAGTTTTGGGATTCTCTTACGTAGCACATGGACTATTTGAACTGACATATGTTACGATCAGCAAAAAATTTTTTTTTATTATTTTTCATTTTATTAGTGCATTTGTTTATCTTTTCTCCCCTCTTTACAACTATTATTGTCATTATCATCAGTACCATTATTATTATTTTTCAGTAGATTGTAGGCTTATGAAGGGTGATTAGGTGGCAATTTTTGTCATAATCAAAAATCACAATTTATACCATAGGTGCTGTGGTGGGAATTGTTGAACAACACTAGCGTATACTGAGTAATACTATAGTATATCTATCTGTACTAACTGGGAATTGGTAAATATTATGACAACATATTGGATATTCAATAACAAGTGAAATAGTTACAAATCTCATCCACATTATGAATTGTAGAGTTCATGCGCACATTCTGCAAAATATATTTATTTAAGCCTTATCAGACACAACTAAACAGAGGTACTTGATATGGTGCACTGTTTCAAGGTTAAATGGTCAATCTTTACATGAATAGCCGTATAGATTGCTATAGTCTGTGAAGTAGCCCATCACTGATCTTTGGTTTATGATAGGTCCATCAACTAGAAGCAGAATAGAATATTGCCTTCCTTTATGGGACTATAGTATTCTCTAAGTCCCAATTGAAAAGATTTATTTGAAAAGAATCATCTAAACACAGGATTAGTTATGGAGGTTGCAGTTACAAGTGAGGGTAGGGAGTTTTTCTCTTTAAAAACGTTTCAGGACAAAAATCTCATGCTCTGGTTCCGGTGGAGGAGGAGCTAAGTGCACACACCTGAGCTCTGCTCTCCAGCCCTTTAGCTCGTGGCGGGGGAAATCCTGCGCCTTAACCCACAGAGGAGGCTACACAGTGGGCAGAAAAACAGCATCTCTGGAACCAAGGACAGTTGAACTCCATCCCACTGTTCCAGTACTTTGTCATCCAAACAAGTATCTCTCTCGCTGACTAAAGAGACTACTCAAGCCTAATTACAGCAGTGGAGAACACCTTACACCTCACCCTTTTCAGTAAGGATTGAGGGAACTATAAAGACTTGCCTACACAGCCCCAAAAGCGATCGCCCTCTTTACCTGCACGCCGGGCGGAACCGCAAGTGGCCTTTTCTTTTTTTCTGCTGGGGGCCCTCCCCTGCCCCCCTCTCACCGCCGCCGCACCAGCTGGTTTTGCCCTGCCGGGAGTCTCCCAACTCATCGGCAGGGACCACAGCAACACTCAGCGCAACACTCGACGCGTCATCAGACTGCTCCGGTCGCCTCCCCCTCCCCCACCGGTGCTGCGCGGGAGGTGGTGAGAGTGAACTGGCAGTAGCGGAACTACAGAGTGGGCTTTACCTGTTGAAGAGGTCTCACCGAATTGTTCTCCCTCCTCTCCCACCGTTGCTGCGTGAGAGGAGGTGAGATTGCTGGAACCCGCAGCGCTAAGACGGGGTGACCCACAGGACGGCAGTGTGGAGAGAGTGTTGTGGTGCTGTGGCCCAAATCTCGATGGAACTGAGAGCCAACACGTACATCTTAAACAGGCGGCATGAGAGGGGGTAAGTGACTATATAAGCTTTCTCTGTAATAAAACTTATCAGCAAGGCTTATCAAAAAGCTCCATACACTGGGGGTTTGTGATTGATCTTACTAAGAGGTATGAGGTTGTGGAAAATTTAGCAGGAGAACAGAGACTAAGGGAACTAAACCTATGGCTGCTTAGAACAAATACCCTCACTAGAGGGCATTCAAAACAAACCTCAGACACCTGGGTACTTTCACCCTCATTGGTACCCCTCATTATCAGAGAAGATAAAGGAGGAAAAAAGACAAAGAGGGAGAGGACATAAAAGTGAAAATTACATGCCCTATAACATTAACTCATGCTAATTACTCTTTGCTTGGGGCAAATAACCACAAACTTTGGTATCGACTGGAAAAAGTGCTACCTGAGTCAAACTCTAAAGAGCTCATGCTTAAACACTGTAAAGAATTCCTAGGGGTTTTAAAGAAGGAAAGCTCTAAGCTCAACTGGCTGAACCTGGTTCTAAGCTGATTATAAATGAAAAGATCATCTGATTGTTTCTATTGATATCTGTATCTGCATACAATGTTTGAAATCTACTGAAATTTTTTTTTTTTTTGAGCTAATGGTGCTGTGAAAAGGGTTAGCTTAAACCTCAAGGGGATATATAGTACACTAATCTGAGCGAAAAATCTAATGTTGTGTGGGCTCAAAATTGCTAACACTGGAAAGGGCTACTCTTACCCCATAAGTATTACATTTTTTATCCCACACATGAAAAGCAACTGGTGAGGTATTAAAAGAGAGCAAGCAACTTGAGATTAGCAGGCTGAAGAAAGGGAAAAAAGAAAAAAAAAAAAGAAAAAAAGCTATATGCATAAAGAGAAAAAGGTGGGAACAGGAAAAAGAGTGGGTAAGACTGAATTGGTGGGGGACTACCAGTCTGACACATCAGATAAGTTAAAACAGCCCTTGTGCATACCACATGAAAGAGGTAGAGCAAGGGTAGAAAGAAACCTAAAAAGGTACATCAAGGGTTTTAAAGATAAAGGCAGGCTCATTGCAACGTTCCAATGTTGAGTTAGGGGTAAAAGAAGGAAATAAAACTTTTCCATAAATACAGAACTTGTGAGCACACACACATCTGTTAGAGATAAATAAACCACATTTGTACACGGCTTGCACTAAATACTGATCCGAAGGGATTAAAAGATCACATAGGGAACATATTAAAAGAGGAATAGACACACTAAGACAGTATACCGTGACTGAAAACTCAAACACAGAGAAATACAGGTAACAAAAATAATTTCAAAAGGCTGTACAGTCTGCAAAAAACCTGCGTCCTTGACTTTTTATCACTTGAGCACATTAAGTACGTGGGTAGAACTGGGTCCTAAAGCACGGAGGGTTTTCTCCCAAATCAGTTTTTTTTTATTTTTGGCACAGATCAGGCACCACTGAACGAGAGGTTTGCGACGACTTCACTTGTCTCGCTTCTCTCCTTTACTTTCCTTGCACTTCACTCCCCCCTTTCCTCCCTTCGGGGTCTCCCCCCCCCCCCCCCCTTTTTTTTTTTTTTTTCTCACTCACATAGCACGTTCACGTTTATTCTTGACACAGGGTGGTTTTTCTTCTCCTTTCCTTTCTTTTTTTTCACGTTTATGGATAAATTTATCACTTCACCATCACTCACTGGCAATCCGAATACAGGCATGGCAGCGGCAGCTAAAAACAAGGACCGCAGGAACAAGAATCTTACAGGAACTCTGGTAGAGCCTCTTATAGAAACAACACCCTCAAAACTCCAGAATACATCAAGCTCACACGAAACACAAAACCTAGTAGCTAGTATTTTAGAGGCTATCGCCCCAAAATTTGACTCACTGAAAAATGAAATTAGACAGGACATATCGCTACTGACCTTAGAGGTCAGACAATTCTCACAAAGAATTCAAGAGGCAGAGCAGAGAATCTCAGATCTAGAGGATACAACAAATACATATGTGGCAAAAACAGAAGACAACCAGCTCACAATTTTGAAACTTCAAGCTAAAATTGAAGATTTAGAAAATAGATCAAGGAGGAATAACTTGAGGATTATAGGCCTCCCAGAGTCATTCAAACAAGATGAGCTTATGCAGGTTATGACACATATCTTGCCCCAAATGTTAAAAATTCCCCCAACACAAACACCCATACTGATTGAGAGGGTTCACAGATTGGGGAGAGCTCCTGACACCTCAACTAATTTGGTCAGACCAAGACCCATTATCGCAAAGTTCTTGAATTTTCAGGATAAGATTAGGTTTCTTCAATTTTATCGCAAAAACCAACCTATCTTTCACAACGAAAATAAAATTCTGCTATTTCAGGACTTCTCTATAGAGACCTCCTTGAAGAGGAGGGAGCTCTCCCTGGTCTGTGGCAGAATGTTAAAAATGGGCTGGCAGGCAACTGTTATTTTTCCAGCCACACTCAAACTTACATTAGATGGTCAAACGTTTCTCTTTGACTCAGCAGAGGAAGCCGAGAAAAAGATATCTGAACATGGGGTCAAAGGTCTACCCCATAGAAGTTAGTTTACTAGTGAAATCCTATGAATGTTTATCATATTTTTGTTAGAGACAAATTTTTATGTTTTATGTGTGGGTTCCTTTTTTTTTTTTTTTTTTTTTTTTCTCTTTCTTCTCTCTCTCTCTCTCTTTCTCTCTTTCTTTTCCCTCCCCCCCCCCCCCCTCCGGCGTCTGCCCTCCACTGCATAAAACTAACTCTCCCACAAAGAGAATAAAAATCAAGCTATGAATAAGGACATTAAAATTACCTCTTGGAACATAGGCGGGATTGTCTCACCAATTAAGCGAAAAACAATACTGGCACACTTACAGAAAATAAATACCCACATAGCTCTAATCCAAGAAACACACCTCAACACCGAAGAGTCGTTAAAGCTAAAATCTTCCTGGGTGGCTGAATGTATTTTTGCTCCCTCAATCAAAAGGAAAAAGGGAGTGGCTATTCTTTTAGGGAAGAAATTAAATTATGAAAAACTAGACACATGGATCGACCCGCTCAGTAGATATATAATATTAAAGCTAAAGATATCAAACTTAATATACACTTTTTGCAATCTGTATGCACCCAACATAATTGAATATGGGTTCTGGGACTCTCTCCAATCAAAAATCTTGGAAATGGTGGAAGGGCATATAATCATCGCAGGGGACTTTAATATGTCCCCGCGAGCCCCCCTAGACAGATTAAGATTTGGAGTAGCACAGAGAATAAATAAGAAAGACAAACTAGAAAGCAAAATATTTAAATCATTTATGCGGAACCTAGCAGTCAGAGATGTCTGGAGGGCACAAAACCCTGACAGCAAAAAGTATACATGTTACTCTAAAACAACTAAATCGCTATCTAGAATTGACCTTATGTTAATCAACGATAGTTTATATCAAAGAGGGGTTAAATCACAAATCGCAGACATTCTGATCTCCGATCACGCACCAATTACATTATATATTCCAGATAAAAACATTTCTGCTAAAAAACAAAGCTTCTTTTTTCCCAAGCATTTGATTAAAAATGCAAAGTTCAGAGATTGGCTTAAAAGAAAATGGGAAGACTATTTTCAAAATAACAAAAATTCAGTCTCTAGCCCAGTAACTCTGTGGGAAGCAGCAAAAGCGGTACTAAGGGGGGACATAATTGCATACACAGCGAATATTAGAAGGGAAACCCGCCTGAGAGAGACACAAATAATTGCTACGGTAACTAACGCCTACAATAGATATCTGAACCTCCCTTCAGATGAGAACTGGAAGAGGTACATTAAGGCCAAAGAGGAGAGAGATACTTTTTTAATCCTGAACGCTACACAAGCAAACTTAAGATACCAATCAAATCTTTACAAATTTGGTAATAAATCAGGTAAAATGTTGGCGAAATTAGTAAAAAGTTCGAAATCTTCGAAAACAATTGAAGCAATACAAATTAACGGCAAACTACTTACCTCACCAGAGGAAATAACTGAATCATTTTTTCAATACTATAATTCAATATATACGGCTGATTCAGTCAATATAAATAAAAGGGACAGTTTTTGGGAAGACATTAATATTACAAAAATCTCTCCTGATTTTAACTTGACACTAAACGCCCCAATATCAGAACTAGAGGTAATGCAGGCAATTCAAGCTCTGAAAGGTGAAAAAGCGCCAGGTCCTGACGCTTTGCCAAACGAGTTCTACAAAAGCCTGGACAAAGTAATCGTTCCTCATTTAACTACTCTTTACAACCACCTCTTTCAACAGAATAATCAAATACCCCCCAGTTTCCTAGCATCACATACGATCCTTATACCCAAAGCAGGGAAAGATCCACAACGCAGAGAATCTTATAGACCCATCGCATTGTTGAACACGGACTATAAGATCTTTGCTTCAATCCTGGCCAAAAGAATGCAAAAAGGCTTACCTGAGGTGATTCATAGCGATCAAGTAGGTTTTCTCCTTAAAAGAAGCTCTTCATCTAAAATTAGACAACTGCTCCTATCCATTGATTATTTTAAAAATAGTGAAGGCAAGCCTGATCAGAATCAGGACGCAGCGGTAATAGCAATCGATGCTGAGAAGGCATTTGACTGAGTTAGCCATGACCATATCTTAAACACCTTGAAACAATATGGATTTCAAGAGAAATTCCTAAATTTAGCAAATAATCTTTGCTCTCAGGCATCATCTATACTAGTAATTCATGGACAGGAATCTAAGAGCATTCGATTAGGGCAAGGCACGAGACAGGGATGCCCGCTTTCGCCACTTCTGTTTGATTTGGCGATTGAACCTCTAGCCATAAAAATCAGAAAACATGTTGAAGGAATCAAAATTCACAATAAAGAACTGAAAGTGGCTCTATATGCGGACGATCTGTTAGTATATGTTTCTAACACCGCTAAGAATATTCCTATAGTACTTAATATAATTGAACACTTCAGATATTTTGCAGGGTATAGAATGAATAAACAAAAAACAGAACTGCTCTGGTTAAGAAAGACCGACACCTCTCAAATAAATAACCCATTTAAAACTGTTATGGACTCATTTAGATACCTAGGGATTATAGTCTCATCCAATCCTCGAGAGTGGTACTCTTTAAATATAACCCCAACGATTACAAATGCAATCACATTAATGAGAGACTGGCAGAAATTGCCTCTTTCCCTTGCCGGGCGTACCGCTCTATATAAAATGGTAATCCTACCAAAGATAACATACATTTTGCAGAATCTCCCATTGTTCATAAAAGCACAAGATATTAAGAAGTTCAATCAGGCGCTTCGTAAATTCATATGGCAGACAAGGAAACCTAGAATCTCGCTGCAGAGATTATACCTAGCAAAACAATTCGCGGGACTAGCCCTTCCTAACTTATATCTTTACAACCTAGTCTTTCTAGGCCGAATTGCGGCAGACTGGATTGCAGAAGCCGACTATTTCACGGACAATAGATTAGAGAACAGCATAATCTACCCCCTGAAGCCAATATCACTACTTCATACTCCGGCTCATCTTTTCCCCAAACAGGTGAAGACTCATAAAACCATATACATAATAATACAGGCATGGAAAAAGATTGGAGCACTAATGGGTATAAACACGAATATCCCCAGATACCAAACCTTCCTAGGGAACCCAGAATTCCAAGAGGGCTCCCAAGCTCCTCATTTGAAGAGATGGCAGGAACAGGGGCTTAAATGCACCAGACAGCTCTACCACTTAGACTCAGGAATTATTAAAACTTTCCACGAGCTGAAACTGGAATTCAATCTTGACAACCAAGACTTCTTTGCCTACCTGCAAGCCAGACATTACACTAGCCAGCTACGAGCCCAATTCAACTGGAAATGGACCTGGGGGAAACTGGAATCATGGCCAACCCTGATTAAGGCAGGCCAATGTTTGATCTCCCCATGGTATACCTATCTTAACTCGAAAGAAGGTGGCAGTAATGTAGAGAAACTAGCTCAGAAATGGTCAGATCAACTATCTACGAGCATAGATAAGGAAGTACACATTATGAGATCCTTGACACTCCTCCACAATTCCACTATTTCTGAAACTTGGAGAGAGTCTCACATAAAGGTTCTATATCAAACATATTATACACCAGACAAGGCCCACAGATGGAACAATAAGGAATTCAATATATGTCCAAAATGCAGTATGCTAGCCGCAGACTTAATACATATGGTATGGTCATGTCCTAAAATCAAACAATTTTGGTACAGATTAGAATTTTGGCTATTAAAAAGGGTGAAAACCGATTTGTTTAAATTTAACCTACTAACCATAATTTTTCTGTCAAGAAATAAGGAAGACTTCAGAGATGCCAAATTAGTGAACCTAGTAATCTTAGCTGCAAGGAACTAGATTTATACCCACGACGAATGAAGTAAAGAATTACCTTAAAAAACAATATCGGATCGAACAACTTGCCACAGATCTGAACTCAGAGCAAGAAATTATAGTCTTTTTTAGCAAATGGTCTAAATTCATTAAAAGTTTTTCCCTAGCAGAAGTGGATTATATGATAACTCCATTTCAAAACTCTGAAATAGTACAATTGGGCGCCTGGTAGTGGGGGGTGGGTGCGGGTGGGGGAGGGGGGAGAGAGATGGTTCTTTTTTCCCTTTTTTTTTTTTTTTTTTTTTCTCTCTCTTTTTTTCCTCTTTTTCTTTTCCCTGTTGTTTTATCTTCTTTCTCTCAAATACTAAGTTAAAAACGCCAACAGTGTTTCATAAAAAATGGATGTAAATAGAAATGATAAACGGTATATGGTGGATAGTCCCATTCTTATGAAATCTGTATTTACAAATAAGGATGATTGGACACATTCATTGCAACGTTAATTTCTTTATTTCTTGTAACTGTTATACAAAACTGTTTTGACTGTTCCATGATTACATTTGTGGCATTGTTGGCACAAAATAAAAATTAAAAAAAAAAAAAAAAAAAACGTTTCAGGAAAGAGATGACAATACCCTTGAGTTAGAAGAGGTGTTCTGTACAGATAGGTCTAAATTTACACTGGCAAAACTATTTGAAGAAATGGAGTTTTTACTTCTCAAAGAGAATAAACTAAGATGGGATATAATGACCCTTAACAAATATTACGAGTTAAAAATCATACCAAGGGGTTTGAGAGTTAACAAATTCCCCACCTTCCAAACGGAGGATCGGGAGTTTATTAACGAATGGAATATAATTCTATCAGAATGCTCACTACGCTTGATGCTGCATTTGGTCAATTACAAAACTAAGTCCCTCAATGTGATAAATCAACAAATTGAGACTTTACAAATAGAGCTAAATCTAAGGAGAAGTGCAATTGAATATCCTAAATTTGATGGAATATTACAAAAAACACTCTTGGAGACTAAAGTATTACTTATAAATAGTAAACATAACAAATACCTAAGGGACCAATCCGATTATGACAACAATAGAGTATTTGTATGGAATAGGAAGGATAGATCAGAGGGACGCAGGGCATACAACAGATCACGAGGCAGAGGAAGGGGCAGAGGTTTCTCTAACAACAGGGGAGATAGAGGGACAGATATTTCCAATCAGAATGAGGAAGATCATGGGAGCAATAGGGGAAAGAGAGTCCAGTTTTCGGAAAGCGAAGCTGAGTCCTACGACGACAGCTCAGCATCAGGAGGTGAGGATAATGAGATAAGAAATCAAGATATACCCACTGTGGTCGCCCAACCAGTGGTAAGACCAAAAGATCCCATTCCAATCATACCCTCAATTTTAAAGAAACATCAGGGAGGATCTAAGTATACTCCAGATGGGGATACACCCACTATGGGAGCAGGGAGAATAGAACAAAGTGACAGGCAGGATCTAGAACAGGTTTTTCGCCTTCCCCCCAAGAAACCGGAGGGAGGGAGGGGGGAGAGGAAGAGGAAACCAAGGCGGACAAGTGAAACAAAACCGCAGGTCAACCAGACGAGGCAGACTAGAGAGCAAGTACCAGTGAGTAAGGACATGAATGTGATTAATTTATCTAACTACACATTATCAGACATGGAAAAAAGGGTTCTGGGTCTAGGCCTAGGGTTTGTGCCGTCACAAAAATTCAATTTGTTCAACACACTTGTTGATGTAAATAAACTAATCAGAGGTTTGACAGTAAAAAAGTATTTCCACAACACTGAGGACAGTGAAGTAAATGTGAGACTTACTGGGAATTTGGCTACTCCAAGTATTAGAAATGAATTCACCTTTAATGAAAATTGTGATCTATTAACTATGGAGTCACTCCTATCCGAAGGAGCAATTGACGACCACAGGGAGGCTTACCAATTACCCAAATTCAAGGAAGCCTCCAAATTTTACCCCATACACCATAGGGGTAGTATATTGGAGGTTTTCCAGGAAAGAATAGAAAAGGACCTGACATTGCTACACCAAGCTCCCCTTGGCAAACAACATAACTTGAGTTATAAGGAAAGAGATGCCCTAAGAAGTTTACAGACCAACGAGGGTCTGGTTATTAGGGGTGCAGACAAGGGGGGCTCGGTTGTGGTAATGTCCAGAGAACAATTTGTGACAGAAGCGATAAGACAGCTTCAAGACACATGCCATTATATGGTTTTAGGTTGTGACCCTACGAGTAGGTTCAAAAGAGAACTCACACAGATCATTGATGATGGTAATGAATTAGGTATCCTGGATGGGCCCACCTGTGACTTTCTCCTGGTGGATAACCCCATCTTACCTGTTTTCAACCACCTACCCAAGGTCCATAAATCCCTGGAGGGAGTCACAGGTAGGCCCATTGTTAGTGGGATAGGATCACTCCTTGAAAGACTCTCACAATGGGTGGACAGTGTATTACAACCGTTGGTAGGTAACCTCCCAAGCTTTCTACAGGACACCACCCATGTTATAAAATTGATGAAAACCTTGAACTGGGAAGACGAGGATTTGTGGCTGACTATAGATGTGAAAGCATTATACACGTCTATTCAGCATGACAAGGGCTTAATGGCTATAGAATTTTTCTTGCGAAGAGATACACGCTTTTCAGAAGACCTAATACAGTATGTATTAAGGGTCGTGCGATACTTATTAACACACAACTATTTTTCCTTTGAGGGGGTATTTTATCTCCAGAGGTGCGGGACAGCAATGGGCGCGAAATTCGCGCCCTCCTTCGCCAACCTATTTATGGGTTGGTGGGAGCTGTCCCGCATCTATGGAGATGAAAACCAACACAGGGACAATGTACAGTTCTTCAAACGGTACATAGATGACCTGCTCCTGGTATAGCGGGGCACTGAACAAGGTGCAAAGGCCTTTGTGGAAGGGCTCAACAACAATGACATTGGTTTAGAGTTCACTTTTGAACTCAACAGGACAAGGATTAATTTCCTAGATCTCACTTTGATTGGGATCCCCAATGTCGGTGTTGAAACCGAAGTGTTCAGGAAGCCCATTTCGGGCAATACGCTCCTCCATGCCAGGAGCAGTCATCCCAAACAAGTGTTCAGATCGGTGGCCAAAGGCCAGTTCACCAGACTAAAACGAAACTGTAGTAATAATGACCAGTATGAAAAACATGCAGAACAATTGTCTGAACGACTTTTGAAGAGAGGTTATAATTCACAAGTCATTAATAGAGTCAGGAAGGAAGTTTTTGCATCCAGCAGAGAGACACTTTTGGAAAAAAGAGAACAAAAAAACAAAAAGAGTGGGGACATATACTTTGTTACTGATTACAGCACACAGTATAATGAGATTTGCCAAATAGTGAGAAAACACTTTAAAATGTTAGCGGCTGATGAAACTTTATCAGCATTTGTGGACAAAGGATGCAGATGCTCCTTCAGAAGAGGGGTCTCTGTAGGAAACATATTGGCCCCCACACAACTAAAAGAGGCACCAAGGGAGGAAACAAGCTCTTGGCTTAGATTTAAAGGAGTCTACAGATGTAGCAACATCACATGCAAAGCATGTGAACACCTACAGATAGGTGAAGGCTTCACAAGTAGTGTCACACAGAAACACTACGACCACAGAGAATGCATGAATTGCAGAAATACATTCACAGTCTATCTGGCAAGCTGTGTGACCTGTAGTTTACAGTACATAGGGATGACCACAAGGGAGACCAGAGCACGTATTAGAGAACATCTCTCCGATATCAAGGCTGGTATCCTGACAACCCCACTCGTCCAACACTTCAAATGGGTCCATAATAAGAACAATTCAAGTTTTGGGTGGACCATAATAGAGAGTGTTAAGGCTGGTCGAAGATAGGGAGATAGGAAGACAGCACTAGCACGAAGTGAGATTTTTTGGATTTTCCAATTAAAGACAAGACATCCTACAGGGCTAAACTCAGCCTACGACCTTATAAATCACTGGCAATAAGCATGTAAAAGAGCAGGACAGGATAACCTCATGATCTGTATATGTAGAGGACAGTACACCCTCATGAAATAATTTTGTAGGGCCCCCTTAATTCATTACTGATAATGATTCATTATGCACTATTAGAGTAAAATAAGTTTAGATAGTAAGTAACCAAAGGTCTTTCTTTTAGCTTAAAAAGTATTTGGAAAATTGAGAATTATGAATATAATATTCTCTCCAAAATTAACAATGCAGTGCTTTACATGTAACCAAAGGTCTTTCTTTTAGCTTAAAAAGTATTTGGAAAATTGAGAAATATGAATATAATATTCTCTCCAATATTAACAATACATTGCTTTACATGTTCAAGTATAGGAATATGGGGGTACCGAGAACAGAATTGCATGGTACATCCTTAAATGTAACATTTTTTCAACAAGAACGACAGGGAACATTAAGGTTTTAAGTCAGCTCAATCTTATTTCTTTGATGTGATTTGAGAATTAGCTCAGCTTGGTAAATGTATAGTACACATAATATAAGTTAATACATTAGGGGGTTTGAACCCCATTCTTTTCCTTTATAGTAATGAAGTTCTTTATTTGACCCACAGGTAATTTAGAAAGGTAACAGTTTATGTTAATAGGGAATCCTAAAATTGATAGGACATGAATGAGTTAAACAATTAATGCCCATCAGCCAATCCGGTGGTTTTATTTCCTTTATCAAGCCTAACAGTTGTAAGGAACTTTGAGAGCTATGAATACGGCGATAATGCCGAAACGCATAAACTTATCAAACTGAAGGGCATGTCAGTGTTTTTCTGTTACCAGACCTGTTTTATTTGCTAGATAAACATTCTAAAGTTTACTGCTGCGGCTCCGGACATTTCTTTATTATTTACTACTGAGCCGTTTTCCGGACCTACAGCTTCAATCCCAGACCCTGTGGATTTATCTGCCCAGGATTATACGAGGTGACCGGGAGGAGATCAGCGACACTGATACCGAGATCCAAGGACCAGGAATCCCCTTACCCCCCCGTACGTAAGTCGGCACCTGGTTTGTGATGTCATATCTGAGTGCCGCTAGGAGTGTGGAACAGGCGGCGTGCAGGGAAGCGGGCTTGTCGAGTGAGGAGGCTCCAAGCTAGAGTGCAAGGACCCACGGCCACTGGAACAATCCAGTAACACACAGGGCACCAGTATCCAGTAAGCTCACCGCGCCAGGTTCGTAAGCCGTGAAGATCGGGGGTAAGTACCGTCACAGTATTATATAATCCACACAAGCTACCACTGTTTAAGACTCTTGTTCCCCCGGAGGGGGGACTTATTGAATATTTCATAGAGAATGCCTAACTATTCCCAAAGTGCCTGCCTGCAGAAGAACCTGAACAGGATATTTTGACAGTCACAGCATGTGAAAGTGACCGGAAGATCCAGCAAGTTACAGAGAAGATACCTGTTCTCCCACACGTTCACCTGGATAAATGAGAGGATTGGGTGTTAACTAAAGACTTTCAAGATGATCAGCACAACCATCATACTATGCTGTCTACATGGACATACAATCATCTAGAACCCTCAATACCACACGTCAGTATGTCACCCGATCCAGCGAAACAAAATCTAACAGCTACAACATTGGAAACAAAGGAAAATCTCCCTGGCACAATACCACAGGGGCTACTAAAGGGCACAGCGCGATCACCTCTGCCGGGAATTTTCCTTACAGACACCTGCGGCAGCACACCTTTATGCGACAATGGACTAACAGTACCTGGACTCTCACCTAAAAATCTCTCCCTTATAAGTGATCCTCCAATCACTATGTTATGGCGCCCACGGTACTTATCTGATTTAATCATCCAGATGACCTTAAGTTTTGATCGGGCTAAAGAGGACACTTTAACTGCATTAATATTGTCAGAAGTGATAAACTCACTAACGACTCATGTTCCCATTTATGGTTTTCTGTAAGAAGTTCTAGAGATTGTTTTATATGAGAAAAACCTGACCTATCTGATGTATACATTGAGTTATTTTGACTTTAGTGTTTTTCATTGGCAAGAGATAAATGTAACTCTCATACATACATTACTGTATTTTATACATAAGGTGAAAATCTGGTGAGTGACAATGTGTAGAAGGGGTAAATGTGTAATAACATATTCTTACTTATATCTTTGTATATCCCCATTCATTTATGTACTCTCCCCATAGCAACCTTGCAAACTATAACTCAGGAGATGTTATCTTAATATCGTTATTATCTCAGCTCCACACCACTTTTCTCCACACGATTTTCATCTCAGATGTCTGAATGCTTGCAAGATAGTCTGAAATGTTATCTTATTTTTCTTACTATAACTGCAATAATACTATCTAAATTGGTTTACATACTTAATTCACAACTTAACCCTTGTCTTGTGATCAGGGGCCGAGGCCACAGAAGAGACAACACTATATATATTATGCATGTATAAAATGCCATCTTTAATATTCACGTAAGACACTAACAACCCTTGTGAACTGCTGGTGCAATGCCGCCCCCTGCAGATTCGTGGCCAATCGGCCCCTAGCAGGGGGTGTCAATTAACCCGATTGTATTTGATTGGATTGATTGTTGTCCGCAACCTCAGAGGTGGTGTACGAGTTAAGGAGCAGCGGTCTTAGTGCAACTGAAGCGGAGAGGGTCGGAAGCAGCATTCGTCCCCCAAGAGTGGTCTTGTTTGATGCTGATAGGGACAAAAATGAGGACAACTATCATGTTAGTTTTACTATGTTTTATAGGCAATGTATGTGATCTCGATGTAAGTATATGTTTACTATGCCTGTATGCTTTTGCATTTTTTGTCTGTCCTTGAAAGAATTAAAAAAAAGAGAGATGTGTAAATTTTAGTGAATAACTCCATAGTAGGATTTGGAGACATTGCAGAGTCCATTTGTGAATCTTGCCAACTGACGTACAAACAAAATTTAAAAACCTCTAAAGAGAGAAATATTTTGCTCTTTCTATGTTAATCCTTTGGAGCTGTGCACAAAACAACGGGATAAGAGGGTTCTTATATTTTAGTAATAATATGAAATAGGAATTGGGTGAATTTCTTAATTTCTTAATCCTAATTATCAATAATCTATGTTTGGATTTTCCTGTGTTTTAGTATTAATCATTGTTAGTATTTGGAGTTTTCACTTATGCATTGTATCTGTGGATGGGGATCTATATTTCTTTATGTATTTTCTTGTAGGTATTTGTACCGTTTAATGCATACTTATAATGAATAAGAAGAGCAAACGTGTTCACAAGTTACATTAAGGTTATTACCACTAATCATGTATATTAGCATATAAAGGACTGAGAAATGTAAGTAATTTATATTTTAGCACATTTCATCACCACTAAAAGTATTCATTTTAATGAGTGCTGAGTAAAATATTTTGGGGAAAAAAACTGGAACAACCTTTTCCAGGGTTATGTAAGAAATTGGCATTCACACTTAACTGAACATAAATTGCCTAAAAACATTTCTGTACCAATAATACAACATTTAGCACTCGTAACAGCACCAGTCACTTGTGATATTAGAGCAAAAATGCATTAAAATATTAACAGCATTGTATAAATGTAAATTATATGTGTATTATACTATAAATGACATTTCAGCTTTAGTGAGAGCTCTTCTAAAAAATTCTTGGGGGACTTAAGGTGGCGGCCATCTTACTATTCTAGTCTATTATATTACTATTCTATACTACATTCTAGCGCCTGATGAGGTCTGCTCAATCTATCACATATATCTGGTTTGAAACAGCATCAATTATTGTCAACAGCAGTAAAAAGTATAGGAAGATATTATGCATCAATTGTTATAACTATTTTTAAGATTGGTGGTCTTGAACGGAGCATAGTCAGCGGCAAGGGCCTGTGTAAGACCTGATTGATACAGGTTTCAGTGGCATGGCAATGCCAAGTTAACCCTCATCTGTGAACCACCTCTAATAGAGGTCTTCTATGCATACTCCATTCTCTTTATACATTTCTAACTGAAATATGGAAGTTACCATTGATATCCTGGCTGACATTTGCAATCTGATGGATACTTCCCACAATGCTTTAGAGAGCTATAGAGAAATTGAGAGAGGCATTTAACTCTACCCACACCAATAAATGTGTAAAGGAGACAAACTATAGTTCCCCAGCTCCTTCTACCCCCTCTGCAACACCACCACCAAGATTAGAAAGCTGAAATGTCAGTATTCTGAGAAGCTGGTGAATCACAAAGAGGCAGCCCATTTAGGGTGCAGAGTAAAGGCCCGGAGCCACCCATTGGTAAGGAGTTAGATGCTGTGTATCTTGAAGACCTGGGTCAGCACCAGAGTGCTGTGACAATCGCACATGCAGTAGCACCTACCAGGGAATTCTTTAACACTTCTGAGTCATGTCATTGAAGCCATCGACCTTCTTCAGACCTGATGAGGGTAACGGCGGTCAAGCTCGGCATCACAATCCAGAGAACCAGATCTGCTGCAATTTCTAAAGCTTATAAATAACCCTACTGGTCTTTGCGAGGTATCCTGGCTTTTGAGTTATGGAAAATCATGTGGGCTAATTAACTCAGTATGTTTTCTCAAGTTACTTATTAGTTATTATGTTTATTGGAATCTCTCAGCGGTGTACTCCAGTAATATTAGTACATCTCAGGAGTGTCCTCCAATAAATATTAGTACAATTTATGGATTATGAATATTAATAATTAATAACAATAACAAAATTATCATCAGCAATACCTCTAATTAATATAATAGAATCTTAGCAGTACACTCCAGATAAATGTTATATAATCTCTGTAGTGTACTCCAAAATAATACTGTTGAGATGTTCAGCAATTAATAACAAAACAATTATTATTAAACATTAATATTTAAACCCAAATTAAAATAATTCCTAAGTTCTTGATCAGGTAAATTTTTATAAACACAGTGACTGTATTTATGAAGATAACAGAATATCACTTATGACCAGATATGTATGATCGATTATTACAATATTAAAATATGAAGCAAGCTATAGAAATATTTAGATTAATTAATATTCAATTAAATAGTCTGTTATCCCAGATATGGCCACAATATTATTTAGAAACTGACCTTTACTCAAAATGAATTAAATATCAAATATCACTATTGGATTTTACTAGAACAATTTATAATTAGCCAGTAACATGAACCAGGAAATAATATAACTTATTGAATAAAGTTTGGCTAACTAATATAGGCCAAATATTACAATTAATGTCTTAGCTTAACTCCAACAAATCTAATGGAATTTCCAGGAGGTATAATTCAACTACCTAGGCCAAAATAGTCTTATGTAACTTCAATTAATCAACCAGAGATATTTATACATTATTAGCTATTTAATATCTCAATCAGTACAGCAATAATAAGTCTGATCTAGCCACAATAATACAATTTCTAAAATCTATCACAATGACTTGAAATTATAAATATAAGGTACACTTTTAAATCACAGTTTCAGCTATTACATTACTGCTATAAAGAAGCTGTAGTACCTATTAATAGTTTGTAATCGATATACGTTACCAGTTAGCAAATAGCAAGGTTTGAGCTTTTTAATAGCCAGGGTTCTTCAATGTCATATCAGGAAGGTATACACAATTTTCAAGAGAATAAGGTAGCCCAAGGTCATCTCTCTGAAATCCACAAGAGAGGGTTCCAACCAGGTCAATAGGCTCTTTCCACTAGAGTCTGTGTAAGCAAAAAAAAGCAGAAAGGCCCCTCTCTTCCAATGTGTAGAGCTTATGTCTCTAACATAGCTCCCCCCTCTATTCTTAATCACCCAATGAAGAACGCTCATGGTGTGAATGACAGCTCTCATAGGCCACTTCCCTTTGCATCTGGTAATTTAATTCCCTCAAAATTAAATACCTCTGGCTGCATTACTCAGTTTTGGCCACTGGGCGACACAGGACCTAGACTGTGGAGTTGTACAATATTAAATGTTTTCTCAAATACAGGGATATATATTTTCTTTATATATTTTCAAAAAGGGTTCATTTAAATACGCTTATGCTTTCCTAGTTTAAATAGAACATTGGGTCATAGTATACGGACTATTTAATTTGACTGAGTATGTATTTATATACTTAATGTTAGATATGTGTATAATTGTATATCTGATGATATATATATATATATATATATATATATATATATATATATATATATATGTATATATATATATATATAAAATACACATATTTATTTAATGTGTGTTCCATACAATTCCCTATTTATAGGGTTATCAAGTGATGAATTTGAGAGTCATATTTACATTTGGAGATTAAGGAATTATAATTTAATATTTTAGCAGTATATTATATTAATAAACCAATTAGGATATATTAATGGTATAATTTCATTTAATATTCTGATAGTCATTTTTTATATTCATACACATACATGTAAGTAGAAGTCTGTTGTGATTAAATCATTATAGATCTATATATTTTGGAGTCTCATTGACCATCTGATATAACTATATTCCATTATCTGAGGACATTTCCTAATAATGTTTGAGTGTATAAAAATATTTTTATGATATTATTAGAGTACAATTTATTAGGTATGTAACAGTCAATTCAGAACCTTTTATACATTAGATATCTGAATAAACATGCAATTTATTCTGAACATAGTTTGTCAAATATTTTAAATATCAATACAGTTACTTATTTAATACACTTCATAGTTGCAACATGTGCTAGGTCTGATATATATAATCTAGAATTTATATATATGTACATTCCTATAGTACTGAGGTATATTAAATATCTGAAAATTATCTAAACAATTTTAACTTTAAAACTACAATCTTTCATGGAGTTCATCTCATACAAGATTAGTTTCTTGCAAATGAGTATAACAAATGTTTTTCCTAGACAGAGAAGTGGATTCAATAAGTTCAAAGAATTCCTGGTGTCTTGTTTAAAGATACACAAGTGTTAAAATGTAATATTTTCCTGTGATCCTCTAGATCTCAAATATAAATGTAGACTTGTCGGCTCTTCAGGGATCCTCTGATCAGCTAAGTAGGAAGTTCATTTCATTTGGAGATCAAATCTGAGAATACAGTGTGATAAAGTTCTTCTGAAGTGACCTCCTCACAATTTAGACAACTGTCTATTCCCTTTGTTCTTGGAGACATTCTTGCTTGTCAGAACATTAGGAGGTTTAGTCATTTATTTCAGGTTCTTTGACAACTGGATCTGTATTTTACAATGGTCAAAACTTATATCCAAGGTTAATATTTCATATAAATTAAATATTCATCTATATGATGTGTTTATACTATATATATATATATATATACATAGCTTACAATGTCACTCACCTTTTACATGACATACTATTAAATCAGGAGTAGGATGACTTAATCTCCACTAAATGTTCATGATCAGCTAATTATATGGGATACTGTTCATGTTGCTATAACTATAAGTATTTCTCTATATTACTCCTCTCTAAGCCAGGCTTCTTTTCCTTAATGGTCACCTTCTGATAGTCAATAGACACTTTGCAGTTGTGTGGAAGTTAACTGTTGGGCTGCATGATATTTGTTATTTATGACTATTTGCTTCTTTTTATTTTCCACAATTTCCTATAAAGAAGCAGATATCCCTGTAGTTTTATATTATATGGCCTATACTCTACACATAAGCTAAATAGTTGTATTTAACTAACATTTATTGCTATAGTCTAAGGTACCATTTGTTTTGCTTACTTATTTTAGCCTGTAAGAAGGTTAGGCCACTTACATGGGATACTCCCTCTTGTTTTTTTTTATTATTATTATAGCCTAGTTCTTATTCTGCTGACCTAACTTTTATTTAATCCTGGTGAAGCCTTATTTACCAGTTGGCCTATAAATTAATAAGAGTCAGAAATAAGGGATATTAAGGTTATCATGAGCATAATCTTACATGTACTGGTTGGCTAACCTTTTGTTTCTCTCTTACAACTGTTAAGGTTTTTGCCATTTCTTTTCCATCACTTTGTAGATGTGTCATGGCTAGTATCCTGTTAAAGTGACAGTCTAGTCAAAATTAAACTTTCATGATTCAGATAGGGAATGCAATTTTAAACAACTTTCCAATTCACTTTTATTTTCAAATTTGCTTTGTTCTCTTGTTATTCTTTGTTGAAAGCTTAGGCTCATATGCTAATTTCTAAGCCCTTGAGGCCACCCCTTATTTCAATGAATTTGGCATTTTTTCACAGCTAAAGGGCGTTAGTTTATGTGTGCCATACAGATAACATTGTGACCATGCCCGAAGAGTTACAAATGAGAGGGCACTGATTGGCTAAATGCAAGTCTGACAAAATAACTGAAATAAGGGGGCAGTCAGCAAAGACATAGATACAAGGTAATCACAGAGGGAAAAAGTATATTTCTATAACTTTGTTGGTTATGCAAAACTGGGGAATAGGTAATAACGGGATTATTTATCTTTTAAAACAAAAACAATTCTGTTGTAGACTGTCCCTTTAAGTATTATCTTATCTGGCTCAGGATGCTTGTTTCTTTCTGAAAGGTATTAAATCTCTCTAATTACTAGTTAGAGGCCATTAGTATTATATACATGTACCCAGCTACAATCCATTTATCCTATTACTCCCCATACCTTATCTTTATAAGGCCTTTAATTAAATTCCTATAATTTCATAACCCCAAAATAATCCACAGCCTTCTACATTGTCAAGGCACCCTAGAGTGGTTAAGCCTCACTTATAAGTAATGTTATTGATCAATCAGAGATATAGAGAACAGCTACCTTATGTTATATTTGGGTGTACCCTCCCTGCTATTTTAGTAACTCTTTTAATTTATTATGTGAGTATTCCCCTCCATCCACTTAGCAATCGTGGAATTTTCCAATACAATGGTGAATTTGCTAAAACATTGTAAAAACGAGGTTTGTAATGCGAGACCCAAGAGTGGTCTTCTCATATTAAGATACCTATATTAAGATACACATATTTGCTTCCTTATTTTATAAGCTCAATACTCAGAGATAGCAATGGAAAAATTACCATTTTATTACTTAACTATACTGCATCCCACTGGGAGTGTAATTTTGTCTGCTGGTTGTGTTTACATAAGCTTGTCAATAGCATAGACTCCAGTTTAGAAACTTTCAGTATAGGTGGGTATACCACAGGTTAAATCAGCTATTTCAAATGCCAAAATAAGGGTAAATTAGCTACTTGTAAACAATTTAATACGCTGCAGAAGGTAAAATGGATCATTGGGAACAATTTAAAGGGAAGAACATTTTTGGGTGAACTGTAACCTTTAAGATTATTGTAATAACAAATCATTTTACTTTCTTTCCCTCTCTGTGATGTCTCTTTATTTACATGTTAATCACCTTGTGTGAGTTGCCAGCTCTTTTTTTTTTTTTTAAAGATATTTCACATAAAGTCTAGAGATTTCCAGCTCTATACACCACAATATTATTAATGGAAAGCCTGGGTAAATAAAAAAAGTATCAATTACATCCAGGGGTGCATGGAGGTACTATAAAAACATAATTATGAAATAAGAAAAAAAGAGAAAGAAAGGTAGAGTATGCTTTTATGCATCTTGGCATGGCCTCCACCAGTCTTTCACATTGCTATTGGGTGACTTAATGCCACTCCTGGCGTAAACATTCAAGCAGCTCGGATTTGTTTGATGGCTTGTGGCTATCCATCTTCCTCTTGATCACATTCCAGAGGTTTTCAATGGGGTTCAGATCTGGAGATTGGGCTGGCCATGACAGGCTCCATGATCTGGTGGTCCTCCATCCAGACCTTGATTGACCTGACTGTGTGGCATGGAGAATTGTCCTGCAGGAAAAACAAAAAATAAACAATCTTCAGAGTTGGGGAACATTGTCAGAGCAGAAGGAAGCAAGTTTACTTCACTGATCCTAAACCAAATTTCACAGTGGCCTCTCCAGGTCTCAGTCTAACCGTTAGATGACCAGGTGTTGGGCAAAGCTAAAAATTGGCAACCTAACCAACTGGTTTCAGTTCTCTTTAAATTATATTGTTGCTTCTGAAAGAAATATTAAATAAATTATTACAACAAAAATAAAATCAATCGGCTAGATTACGTGTTTTGCGTTATGAGTAAAAAAGCAGAGTTAAGCCTCATAAAGCTGCTTTTTCACTACCGCTGCTATTACGAGTCTTGTAGGTACAGCTGTCCCGCACACTTTTTTGGCCATACCGCAAATTAACTTACGCAAAGTCTTTTTTCAATGGGACTTCCATTGCACCGGTATTACAAGCTTTTTTTTTTTAGGCCAAAAAGTGAGCGGTACAGCCTATCCCGCAAGATTCGTAACGCATTCTAAAGTCAGTAGTTATGAGTTTTACACTACAAATATGTAGCATAAAACTCATAACTAAAGTGCTAAAAAGTACACTAACTCCCATAAACTACCTATTAACCCCTAAACCGAGGCCCTCCCGCATCGCAAACACTAAAATAAAAATATTAATCCCTAATCTGCAGCTCCGGACATCGCCGCCACTAGAATAAACATATTAACCCCTAAACCACCGCACTCCCGCATCGCAAACACTAGGTAAATGTTATTAACCCCTAATCTGCTGTCCCTGACATCGTCGCCACCTACCTACATTTATTAACCCCTAATCTGCCGCCCCCATCGTCGCCGTCACTATACTAAATTTATTAACCCCTAAACCTAAGTCTAACTCTAACCCTAACACCCCCTAACTTAAATATAATTAAAATAAATCTAAAGAACACCTACTATCATTACCTAAATAATTCCTATTTAAAACTAAATACTTACCTGTAAAATAAACCCTAATCTAGCTACAATATAACTAATACTTACATTGTATCTTACCTGTAAAATAAAACCTAACCTGAGTTACACTATCACCTAACCTTACACTACAATTAAATAAATTACCTAAATTAAATACAATTACCTAAATTACAAAAAAAACACTAAATTACACAAAATAAAAAAGAAATGATCAGATATTTAAACTAATTACACCTAATCTAATAGCAAAAAATAAAAAAGCCCCCCCCCAAATAAAACCCCCCTAGCCTAAACTAAACTACCAATAGCCCTTAAAAGGGCCTTTTGTGGGGCATTGCCCCAAAGAAATCAGCTTTTACCTGTAAAAAAAAATACAAACAACCCCCCCCAACAGTAAAACCCACCACCCAACCCCCCAAATAAAACCCTAACTATAAAAACCTAAGCTCCCCATTGCCCTGAAAAGGGCATTTGTATGGGCATTGCCGTTAAAAGGGCATTTAGCTCTATTGCTGCCCAAACCCTAATCTAAAACTAAAACCCACTCAATATACCCTTAAAATATCTAACACTAACCCCTGAAGATCCACTTACAGTTTTGAAGAGCCGACATCCATCCTCAACGAAGCCGGGAGAAGTCCTCAGCAAAGCGGCAAGATGTCCTCAACGAAGCCAGGAGAAGTCTTTATCGAAGCCGGGAGAAGAGGTCCTCCAGATGGACAGAAGTCTTCATCCAGACGGCATCTTCTATCTTCATCCATCCGGCACAGAGTGGGTCCATCTTCAAGACATCCGGCGCGGAGCATCCTCTTCTTCCGAAGACTCCCGACGAATGAAGGTTCCTTTAAGTGACGTCATTCAAGATGGCGTCCCTTAGATTCCGATTGGCTGATAGAATTCTATCAGCCAATCGGAATTAAGGTTGAAAAAATCCTATTGGCTGATGCAATCAGCCAATAGGATTGAACTTCAATCCTATTGGCTGATCCAATCAGCCAATAGGATTGAGCTTGCATTCTATTGGCTGTTCCAATCAGTCAATAGAATGCGAGCTCAATAGTTTTGGCTGATTGGATTGCATCAGCCAATAGGATTTTTTCGTTGAGGACTTCTTGCCGCTTCGCTGAGGATGGATGTCGGCTCTTCAAAACTGTAAGTGGATCTTCAGGGGTTAGTGTTAGGTTTTTTTAAGGGTTTATTGGGTGGGTTTTAGCTTTAGATTAGGGTTTGGGCGGCAATAGAGCTAAATGCCCTTTTAAGGGCAATGCCCATACAAATGCCCTTTTCAGGGCAATGGGGAGCTTAGGTTTTTTTAGTTAGGGTTTTATTTGGGGGTTGGTTGTGTGGGTGGTGGGTTTTACGGTTGGGGTGGTTGTTTATATTTTTTTTACAGGTAAAAGAGCTGATTTCTTTGGGGCAATGCCCCACAAAAGGCCCTTTTAAGGGCTATTGGTAGTTTAGTTTAGGCTAGGGTTTTTTGTTTTATTTGGGGGGGCTTTTTTATTTTGATAGGACTATTAGATTAGGTGTAATTAGTTTAAATATCTTGTAATTCGTTTTTTTATTTTGTGTAATTGAGTGTTTGTTTGTTTTTGTAATTTAGGAGCCGCAGATTAGGGGTTAATAAGTATAATGTAGGTGTCGGCGATGTCGGGCGGCAGATTAGGGGTTAATAAGTGTAAGATTAGGGGTGTTTAGACTCGGGGTTCATGTTAGGGTGTAAACATAAAATGTGTTTCCCTATAGGAATCAATGGGACTGCGTTACGGAGCTTTTTTCTGCTTTTTTGCAGGTGTTAGGCTTTTTTTCAGCCGGCTCTCCCCATTGATGTCTATAGGGAAATTGTGCACGAGCACGTAAAACCAGCTCACCGCTGACTTAAGCAGCGCTGGTATTGGAGTGCGGTATGGAGCACAATTTTGCTCTATGCTCACTTCTTGTCTTTTAACGCCGGGTTTATAAAAACCTGTAATACCAGCGCTGTAGGTAAGTGAGCGATGACAATAACGTGCAAGTTAGTACCGCACCCCTCTTACCGCAAAACTCGTAATCTAGCCGTCTGTCTTTCAAACATTGGAAATAAGCTATTGGTATTCATGTGTTTTCTTTCCTTTATCTGGATAGATGATTTCCACATCAGGTGCATCTTTACAAGAACCGACTCCACTCACATTCTTGCCGCATGTTAATAGATCCTTAAAACACATTACTCCTTCCTGCAGTTAATATGCTGTATTGCCACCAACATAACAACATATTTATACACATTTTAAAATTAAAATACAAAACTATGCTTCTGATCAATCTTGCCATAATAGTTGAATAATTTGTAACGCTAATAGTACAAATTAAAGCTCTCACTGACAAATTCATAGTCCATTCCATTGTAAAGCAAATCCATGCAGTAATTATTTGCTAGTGACATATAGTATAAACTACAATTTTAGACTCCTTTAATATCTCAAACACTACTGAAAGATTTGTATTATGATTTGTTGCTGCAGTATAATTATAATTTAACGTATAAATAATACATTCATGAGCATTTTTATGTGTAATTATCCAGACCATCATATACGTATAAAAGATATTTCTATTACTTTATATAAAATTTAATATGCAGCTCCAGAAGTTGTTTTTTTTTGTTCACATTTGTCAGTGTTTATAGCTGTATAGAACTAAACATCTGTGACACAATACATGTACTTGAACTAAGGTAACCACTCAGTGAATACAAGAGAAGCTGCTGTTTTAGTTTAGTGTCTTGCTAGCTTTGATTTGTTGAATGCATGATCAGCCTGCGGAACAAAACATTTAGCTACTTTATTATTGAAAACAATTTTGCAGGATTGATTTGACAGTGACATATTCGCTAAATCTTTATATTGTCTTTCCAGTAACAGTTTATTGTCTCTTTCTCTATAACACCATAAAATTAGACAAAAAGTGATTTTGACTCTGACTAGAAAAATAAATCAAGGAACATATTGGCTACTTGTGTTCTTGTATAACCTTCAATAAAATAACCTTGGTAATTTAAAAAAACAACAACAACAACAAAAAAAAGTTACAAAGCAATTTTTAGTTAGAGCAGAATTTTCAGTCAGTATCTAAACAATGTATTAAATCTTTTATACTGTGACCAGTTAGGTACAGATAGAAATGAGATTTTTTACTGATCAAGCAATTACTGTGCAGAATGTTGCAGGGCCAATGTTCTTTATCTGCAGGATGAACTCCAACCTGTCTGGAAGAAGTAGAAAAAACTAACACCGAGATTCCGAGTTTTGCGGTAACACAGGGATGCGTTGCTGACGAGCATTTTTTTTTTCACCGCTCCCTTAAGACAACGCTGGTATTACGTTTTTTTTTTTTAAACCCGGCGTTAGGTGAGCGTAGAGCAAAATTTAGCTCAGCATCTCACCTCAATACCAGCGTTGCTTACGGTAGCGGTGAGTTTGCAAAACGTGCTCGTGCACGATTTCCCCATAGGAATCAATGGGGCAGATTGGGCTGAAAAAAAAAACTAACACCTGCAAAAAAGCAGCGTTCAGCTTCTAACGCAGCCCCATTGATTCCTATGGGGAAACAAAAGTTATGCCTACACCTAAAACCCTAACATGAACCCTGAGTCTAAACACCCCTAATCTTACACTTATTAACCCCTAATCTGCTGCCCCTGACATCGTCTCCACCTACATTATATTATTAACCCCTAATCTGCCGCTCCGGACACCACCGCCACCTACATTATACTTATGAACCCCAAATCTGATGCCCCCAACATCGCCGAACCCTACATTATATTTATTAACCCCTAATCTGCCCCCCCAACGTCGCCGCAACCTAACCACAATTATTAACCCCTAATCTGCCACCCCCATCGTCGCTACTACTATATTAAATTTATTAACCCCTAAACCTAAGTCTAACCCTAACACCCCCTAACTTAAATATAATTTAAATAAATCTAAAGAAAATAACTACAATTTAATAAATTAATCCTATTTAAAACTAAATACTTACCTGTAAAATAAACCAAAAGATAGCTACAATATAACTAATAATTACATTGTATTTTTATTTTACAGGCAACTTTGTATTTATTTTAACTAGGTACAATAGTTATTAAATAGGTATTAACTATTTAATAACTTCCTAGTTAAAATAAATACAAGTATACCTGTAAAATAAATCCTAACCTAAATTACACTAACACCTAAAACTACACTATCATTAAATTAATTACCTAAACTAACTACAATTAAATACAAATAAATTAAATAAACTAATGTACAAAAAAACCCACTAAATTACAGAAAGTAAAAAAATAATTACAAGAATTTTAAACTAATTACACCTAATCTAATCCCCCTAATAAAATAAAAAAGCCCCCCAAAATAATAAAATTCCCTACCCTATACTAAATTACAAATAGCCCTTAAAAGGGCTTTTTGTGGGGCATTGCCCCAAAGTAATCAGCTCTTTTACCTGTAAAAAAAAAATACAATACCCCCCAACATTAAAACCCACCACCCACACACCCAACCATACTCTAAAACCCACCCAATCCCCCTTAATAAAACCTAACACTACCCCCTTGAAGATCACCCTACCTTGAGCCGTCTTCACCCAGCCAGGCACAAGTGGTCCTCCAGAGGGGCAGAAGTCTTCATCAGATCTGGGCAGAAGAGGACCTCCAGATGGGCAAAAGTCTTCATCCAGGCGGCATCTTCTATCTTCATCCATCCGGAGCGGGTCCATCTTGAAGCCAGCCGACGCAGAGCATCCTCTTCTTCCGATGACTCCCAACAAATGAAGGTTCCTTTAAATGACGTCATCCAAGATGGCGTCCCTTGAATTCCGATTGGCATATATCCAATCAGCCAATAGAATTGAGCTTGCATTCTATTGGCTGATTGGAACAGCCAATAGAAAGCAAGCTCAATCCTATTGGCTGATTGGATCAGCCAATATGATTTTTTCTACCTTAATTCCGATTGGCTGATAGAATCCTATCAGCCAATCGGAATTCAAGGGACGCCATCTTGGATGACATCATTTAAAGGAACCTTCATTCGTCGGGAGTCGTTGGAAGAAGAGGATGCTCCGCGTCGGCTGGCTTCAAGATGGACCCGCTCCGCTCTGGATGGATGAAGATAGAAGATGCCGCCTGGATTAAGACTTCTGCTCATCTGGAGGTCCTCTTCTACCCGGATCGGATGAAGACTTCTGCCCCTCTGGAGGACCACTTGTGCCCGGCTGGGTGAAGACAGCTCAAGGTAGGGTGATCTTCAAGGGGGTAGTGTTAGGTTTTATTAAGGGGGGATTGGGTGGGTTTTAGAGTAGGGTTGGGTGTGTGGGTGGTGGTTTTTAATGTTGGGGGGGTATTGTAATTTTTTTTAAAGGTAAAAGAGCTGATTACTTTGGGGCAATGTCCCGTAAAAAGCCCTTTTAAGGGCTATTTGTAATTTAGTATAGGGTAGGGAATTTTATTATTTTGGGGGGGCTTTTTTATTTTATTAGGGGGGTTAGATTAGGTGTAATTAGTTTAAAATTCTTGTAATTATTTTTTTATTTTCTGTAATTTAGTGTTTTTTTTTTTTACTTTAGTTTATTTAATTTAATTGTATTTAATTGTAGTTAGTTTAGGTAATTAATTTAATGATAGTGTAGTGTTAGGTGTAATTGTAATTTAGGTTAGGATTTATTTTACAGGTATATTTGTATTTATTTTAACTAGGAAGTTATTATATAGTTAATAACTATTTAATAACTATTGTACCTAGTTAAAATAAATACAAACTTACCTGTAAAATAAATATAAACCCTAAGATAGATACAAATGTAACTATTAGTTATATTGTAGCTATCTTATGGTTTATTTTATAGGTAAGTATTTAGTTTTAAATAGGAATAATTTATTTAATTTTAGTAATTTAATTTCGTTTTATTTAAATTATTTTTAAGTTAGGGGGGTGTTAGACTTAGGTTTAGACTTAGGTTTAGGGGTTAATAAATTTTAATATAGTAGCAGCGACGTTGGGGTCGGCAGATTAGGGGTCAATAAATGTAGATAGGTGTCGGCGGAGTTAGGAACGGCAGATTAGGGGTTAATAAAATTTAACTAGTGTTTGCGAGGCGGGAGTGCGGCGGTTTAGGGGTTAATATATTTATTAAAGTGGCAGCGATATCCGGTCTGCAGATTAGGGTTTAAAAACTTTATTTTAGTGTTTGCGATGTGGGGAGGGGGGGGCTCGGTTTAGGGGTTAATAGGTAGTTTATGGGTGTTAGTGTACTTTTTAGCACTTTAGTTAAGAGTTTTATGCTACGGCGTTAGCCCATAAAACACTTAACTACTGACTTTTAAAGGCGGTAGGAGTCTTGAAAGGAGAGGGTGTACCGCTCACTTCTTCCAAGACTCGTAATACCAGCGTATCAGCAAATCCCATTAAAAAGATAGGATACGCAATCTACTTAAGGGGATTTGCGGTAAGCTCGAGTCGCGGAAGAAAAGTGAGCGGTATACCTGTACCTGCCAGACTCGTAATACCAGCAGGCATTAAAAAGCAGCGTTGGGACCTCTCAACACAGCTTTTTAAGGCTAACGCAAGACTCGTAATCTAGCAGAAATTTTTTTAACAGCTTCATTACATGAGCGTGGCAAATAAATAATGAAACAATGAAAAGGTTTAACCTTTTATTTAACAACTGGTAATTAAACTTTTATGGGACATAGGATTTTTACTTTAATTCATAAAAATCACATATTTTGGTGTGTTTTTTTTTTTTTAAATTGTTTATTATGCTGACATAACAGTATGTGGCATGATATTCTTTTCATCAGTGAATTGAACCATGCTACTGAAAAGATTGGGTACCAATGAGCTGAAGTATGAATCAATAGTTACATATCCCTTATATTATGTAGGTCTTCATTTTTAAAAGTAAGTAGTGTTTATTGTTAACACATAAAATATATAAAGCAAGGACTCTTAACCTCCTTCCTTGGAGAGACCCGTGGAGTACTTTTGAAATTCATGTAATTCTTTTTTATATACATTTGACAGCTTAAGTATGTAATTTATTTAACTAGATGATATATGAGTATATGTTGATATAAGAAGTATATATATATATATATATATATATATATATATATATACAGTATATATATATATATATATATATATATATACAGTATATATATATATATATATATATACAGTATATATATATATATATATATATATATATATATATATATATATATATATATATATATATATATATATATATTATATTAGTGTTTACCATTACAAACCTTTAAAGAAAGAACAAAGAGTTTATGATCAAATGAAAGGTAACATAATCATTGTTTTCTCTCTCAGTGTATTGCTGCCAGGGAAGTTATTACCAGTTTGAGAGTTGGACCAAGAAGCTGAAGTGAGATTAGAGTATTAACTGACCTAAGACTCTGGATATAGACTTGGATGTCATCCAACAGGCAGGGATGATATAAAACAACAAAAGATACAGAGATGCTTGAGTTATGCTGCAGTGAAATAACTTGCAAATGCATTACTGAGAATCTTGAGACAGAGCTGCGGGGAAGCAGAGATATGGAAAGTGTCTCAGTGATGGGGTCAAGAGAAAGGCATGGACACCATAGCCAATGAATATACACTAGATGAGTCCAGAAACAAACAGAACATTGTTTCCAAAATCCAAAAGAATACATCTGATCAGTCCAGGTCATACAAAAGCAAGCAAGGGTATAAGCATTCAACAGGCAGGAGATTAGAGAGAAAATCAAGCAGAGAACAAAATCTGAAATGCTTTCACAGAAAATAGAAGTGTGCCCCATATGGCAAGTTGAGCCATGAATGAGCAACAGGATGTGAGGACTGGCTCTCTAAAAAGGTCATTTTTGTTAAATTCTGCTTCAATATACCACTAGAGAGCAAAGACGCGCTAGCACTGATACATGCGCTTAATGTCAATCACAGGATGTAGACTCAAAGTGTTACAACAGCAATGTTGAGGGTTGACAGTTCCAAATGTAGATTACCAAACCACATCAAAAGCGATAATTATTTGCAGATAGCTTTCATCTGATTGATTTGTAACACATGATTAAAGTAGAATAGAAATTATATATTATTAATTAATTATATTAATATTAAGTGCAAAATCAAGTTAGGCTTCACAGTAAAAAATTATAGAGCCCACTGATCAAGTCATGTTATATAACATGTTAATGTTTATTCAAGGTATTAAATAATCCTATTCTTGCATCATTCCAACATCCAATAGAACTTTTAAAAATAAATACTTTTGGTGTGATGAGGTTTAAAAAAAAAAAAAAATGAGAGCAGTTGTCTCTAGATCCTAATTAGATGCAAGAAAATTAGTTAATTATTAACTATTTGTTGAAAAGTAAGGCTGGGAGATTTAACCTTAAAATGTATCAACTGATTTTCAAAAGGATTTAAGTGTAGAACCTGTGGTTACAAAAATACATTTTTATTCTCAAAGCTTCCTGAACTTAACACCTATTGTTCAATATTTCCAGGATGCTACTCTGAAATCTCATATTACTAATGTTCTAATATTTTTTATTTTGTTCACAAGTAATAAACTTGAAGGTTGAGCTCTGTATTATATTTTTAATTAAATTTGAATTACTTCTCAACACACAAACATGACTATGATACTGAATTCTAAATTAGTAGCATCTACGATCTTGCTGGCTGTGAATATTAACGGCGGCTATTCAATATTCACTACCTACAGTTCCTCATATATGTTTTAGTAGCTTATATATTATTAAAAAGAAACAAATAATGAAGAAATTATATGACATCTTTCTTCTTTAGCAAAGCAGGGGGTTGTTTAATGGCTTCCCATCAACAATTATCAAAGTCATTTGATTTGCTATTCCTAACAAGGTGTAGTCTTTGCTCTGTTTTATCCACAGAAAGAGGAAAATATATACTTATAGAGAAAAACTGTTTTTGTATTTACATATATTTCACAAAAGATTACTTTAACCCCTTAACTGCTGAGCAATTTCACACTTCTGTGCTGAGCTGTTTTTTTGATTCTGCTCACATTTAAAGGGACACTAAACCCAAAAAAACTCTTTCATAATTTAAGTAGAGAATACAATTTTAAACAACATTCCAATTTACGTCTATTATCTAATTTGCTTAGTTTTTTATATATCCTTTGTTGAAGAAAAAGCAATGCACATGGATGAGCCAATCACACGTGGCATCTATGTGCAGCCACCAATCAGCAGCTACTGTGCATATCTAGATATACTTTTCAGCAAATAATATCAAGAGAATGAAGCAAATTAGAAAATAGAAGTAAATTAGAAAGTTGTTTAAAATGACATACTCATTCTAATTCATGAAAGAAAAAAACCTTTAAAACCTTGGGTTTGTATATAAAACCTGTAGTTATGCATAATGAAACACATTTTCAAATATTTTCATTATTTATTGTGTCTCCTTTTCATATAATGTAGCTCTAAAAATTTAAGTTTTTCAAATTCTAAGAACTTAAAATGCACCCTGCTGACTTCTCAAGGCTAACCCTGCTACATATATTTTCCATATTGGATTTCTGCAGACTAAAGCCCAGACTGGCTCCTTCAAAATAAGGTAAATGCTGGCTGGAGTTTTGCTATTGATTAAAAATTGCAGTAAAAAGGATGTTCATTTGTTTTAAAACAATTGAGATTTGTCTGATATGTTATTCTACAGTTATAACAAGAAAAAAAAAGCCATTACTGTAGGCAGTGGCGTATTTAGATTTTGTGCTGCCCTAGGCACTCAAAATAATCCCCCCCCCAACCCCCCCAGGTTTTAGGCTTTTTTAGCCATAATATTTTTTGGTAAGGGCTTGTGTAGAGATATATATATATAAAATGCAAAAAAGAGCACACTCTCACTACTCCAGCATCTACCAGGGTGCAAGCAAATATAAATATACAATTAAAAAAAGCATGCACTCACTGGATTTGTGAAAAAGGTGCTTTTACTGGCACATAAAAAAATAACATTTCGGGGGGCATATCCGGACACTCATGGTGTGCAGTCGCATTTTCAGGGGCTCCTGGTGATCCTAGGCAACATAGCCGATTTATCTCAGACAAAGACAGCAAATCTGAGGAAGAACTACAGTAGACAAGAGTTCTGTACTCCAGCGCTCAGAAGGAAACCTTGTTTTGTTGTATTTATGACCCCGGAGGTCTGAACGGGGTCGTTGAGGTGCTGGGCGGCGGCCATCTTACAACCCTCGACACCAGCTATATCGAAACTGTACCCCACACCTCACAATTGTAATATGGAGGACCCATACATACAACTGCAGGCCCTGCTGGAGATCCTTGACTCCAAGATGGATAGAGAATTTGCTGACCTCACTGCTATATGCCGATCCGTGAGAAGTGACCAGGCCCTATCACCTAGCCAGGATGAGACACCAGATGGTGGAGGGGATACACAGCACTCGGTGCGACAACACGGAGATATCCTAGGCCTTTCTGATCCAACACTGCGAGCACATCAAATGATCCCTGGTCCTCCACAGCATAGAAACGAAGGAAGAGCAAAGATCACACAACATGTGCAAAGTGAGGCCGTTACCCGATCCGATGCGGCCGGTCGACCGGGTGATGGCCTGGCAGAGGGAGCCCTGAACACAGAAGCCACATTGGCGGTAAAGCACTTTTTAATCCTGGTGTCTCAGGCAATATCTATAAGAGACGTATGGCCCGGTACTCTCAATACTTATCTTCAACCTATGATCAAGTGCTTTAGAATCGCCTGCTCCTTAATTGCAACAAACAGTCACAGACCCCTATACAAAACCACGCTTGTGAGGACATCGCTTCTTAAAACTGGGGTCGGTTGATGCCAGTAACTTTAAGACTCTGGTGAGAACTCATTTGATCAGACCAGAGACAGACTCTGATGCTCTCACAGTTAGATATGTTTAAAGGACTGCTCACTTGAGTATTTTCATATCAGTCTCTACATACATGGGCTGCAGCTATATGATGACATCTTGTCTGAGAATAGATTCAACCCTAGAATGCCTATGTGTGTATAGCTGATACGGTTTGTAGTAATTTCATAACCACAGTTCATTATTAGAGGAACTGCACTATCACTCCCCTGTGTGTTGTTGTTCACACTATGCTAACCCTGAGAAACGTTTCAGCGCTCAACTCCTTGTTACAAGAGTCAGCTCTATATAATGTTTTGTGCTGTGTGTGTGTGTGTGGGGGGGGGGGGGGGGGGTTCTTTACCAAATGGTTGCTCACCTCTACTATTACTTATTTAAATCTCACAGGTTCTGAGTTAAACATTTTACCCGCAGGCTGTCTCATACTATTATGTCTTGAATAATGCAGACCTGTTTGTTATGTACTGTGCTTCACCTACAATTGTTGCAGTCTCAAAGTTGTTTATATGTTAGAAGCTGCTCATTTACTGTTTTATTGGAGTTGACCCTCTACTGTACAAGTAGTACTTTTATGCATTATATCTGTTAGTTTGTTTGACCTCAATAGCACACCATAACGCATTGGATTACTCTTTTCCTTTGTTCTGGGAGACAGACGCAGGGGTATGCGACGTCCAGAGAACCAATTACGCTTGTGAAGCCAAATATTTGTATTTACATACCACAAGTGGTAACTGGGTCATATCAGCTTTTCTTATACTATGTAGAGGGGGCTGATACCTCAGTCTCTGTCCCTCCTCCCCTTATTTCTAATAAGTGTAGTGGTCTTAAGGGTCCTTTAACATCGGCTTTACTAGTATCTATGTCTAACTTTTTGCATCTTACGTTAATGCAAGACCTACATATAGTAAAAGGTTCATGGCAGCTCTCATCTAAATAACAGTTTTGTATACACAGTCACATGTTGAACAGATATCAGACCCCAGCATACATATTCATCTATTTTTTTTTCTTGGTGTGAAGGGACACATATATCACGCATGTAATAGCCTCTCAGGATCTAATGAGTAAGTAAGGTAGACAGAATCTTTAGCTTATTTAATTAAAAGTTTCTCTTACATGTTACACTGCTGTGTGATAGGGTATTTTCCATTCCTCCAACTATACCTGTTATCATTACCTCACGCAACACATACCCATGAGACCCTTAGATTATTATCATTTTAACCCAAACAAGCTTGATCTTAAAGACATATTATATTTTGTTTATGTATATTGAGGTCTCTGGGTTTCCTATACATCTAGGCCTATTTATTTTTCAGGGATCGTGATGTAATATGAGCTCCCTCCTATACACAAAGTACACAAAGTATTGATCCTAAAACCATTGTGCCTATACACACGATAATTAAATAATCAGTTCTAGATATTGCCTTCATGATATGTATCCCTTAAAGGGCCATAATACCCAAATGTTTAAACACTTGAAAGTGACGCAGCATAGCTGTAAAAAGCTGACTAGAAAATATCACCTGAACATCTCTATGTAAAAAAGAAAGATATTTTACCTCAAAAGTTTCTCAGTAGCCACATCCGATTGTAAAGGACTTCTAAGCAGCATATCAGTATGTCTGGGTTGAGCATCATGCACTCTCATGTTATTTCCCTATTCAGTGTAAGGAAGTTTACAATTAAATCTCATGAGAGTTAAGTCAAATCTCATGAGATCACAGTAAAAGAGTTCATGACCTCAGCACTGCTGATGCTGATTGGCTGCTGTTCACTTCTTCATTATTTTTTTTTACCTGCAGCTGGGCTGCAGCTGAGTATAACTTTTTACACAGAATTTATATAGAGATTCTCAGATGATATTTTCCTGTCAGCCTTTTACAGTTATACTGCATCAGTTTCAAGTGATTTAGCATATGAGTATTATGTCCCTTTAATATATAATCTGCTAATAGCACGCTTCTATTCACCTATGTTGTTTTCATCCCTATGAGTCAGAATTGCTGAGAATATGTAATAGAGGAGAATGGTCATCAATATATGCTGTGCTTATCATTATTTTTCTGTTATTAGATTTACCTATTTAGCTGTCACCAGTTGTTTGGCTATATACTTATGCTATCACTTGTTCATAACAGATGCAAATTGTTGCTGGAAGTGTTTCATGTGATTACCGAGACTAAATGCACAGAACATATAATATAACCTAATTGCATTATCCTATTTTAGGGGTCCACCACTTGCTCTCTTTTTTTTTTTTTTATTTAGTCCTCAGTGTATCTACTGTCCTTAAGCCACACTATTCTACATGAAATTTGTTTAGGTCAATCTGTTTTATATTATCCTCGACATAGAGCACCTGTTCCACCTAACCGTGTTCCCTGCTCCTAGGGCCAAACTTATTTACTAACACTCCATTAGCCACCACTTAGTATATCTTTCGATTATATAGTATCACACATTATTGCCCCCACTGTTATATGCCTCATAGCTCCTCAATATAAATTCCCTCATTGTTACCCTTGAAATCGACTGTTCAATAAGTCCATCTTTTATCACACGTCTATAAAAATACTCCCTAACCTTTGTCAGTATATGGCTGGGTTATAACACAATATATTTAATAATTATTCTTTAAAATAAACCCCCAATAAAAAATGCATATACCATAAAATTAATGTAAATTCCTAAATTATTTTTATTAGTTAAAATGTATAGACATATTGAAATATATTTGTAGAAAGCCAGATATTAATCAATATTATACATGTTTGAACTATTATAATATGCTATGCAAAGATCATAAACGTTGCCTTATTCACAATAGTCTCTCAAATCAGAGTTGCACAATAAGATATACAAGAATCTGAGCCACTAACATTCAAGCAGTACAATCAGCTATATATCCACAATTTAATTTATATAATTCCAATTTAAAACATCAGAAATTGTATATATTATTTGTGCCAACAACCAAACTCCTATGCCAATTTATCTAAGCTGAAATAAATTCTTAGTTATCTACAATTAAGATAATTCTAATATATATATATATATGTGGCTGCAACTATAAATTATTTGGCAAACAAAAGACTAGTTTTAAACTACACAGGACTGTGAATATGAGTCTAATATATATATATATATATATATATATATATATATATATATATATATATATATATATATATATATATATATATATTAAAATTGCTAAACTGCAATTTGTTATGATTACCAAATACTTTTGATTTAAATATCAAAATTAGAACAATCATACATCACCAGTTTAAGCCAATTTGTAGTTCAATCTTTTCCAAATATTTTCAGATCACCTCATTTGAAGAAAAGTTATTGCATAGATCAAGGTTAGTTTCAGCTCATTGCTTAAGTGATTGTGTTCCCAAGTATGGCCACCAGTTATCAATCACCAGTGTAAACAAATCAAAGAAAAACTGCGCTCTCTTGCATTTAGCTATTCTTTATATAATCATTTGTAATCTTTTTCGGTTACGCCCATGGATGCTTGTCCCTTCTCATTGGCTCATTTTGGGGAATGTCCCCCCTCACTGGCTCTGTATGTATCGTAATAGAAAATTAATTTGGCTGTCATACCATTCCAATCCCCTAGGGGGCAGCAGACAACCAGTACATACAGTCTCATCATCCAACACTGTCAATTCATTCTATAACTTTTCGCATTAATAAAATTCTCTTTTCAGCATTTATATTTCATTTAGCAGAAAATGTACAATTTGATACCAAATATCATTATCTTATTAATTTATATGTTAAAATAGAAAATATCCATGTATGCCTGTTCATGGCTACTATTCATGGGACATCTTGTCTGAAAAAGAAAGGACAGATATTATTTTGAAATTAGTCTAGCATTTATACATTTATTATATAGATATGTATTTAAAGATCCCATCTCCACATCAGTTGCTCCTATAATTTTCATTATTTTTCTGGAAAACAGAGAATTTATTTTTGGTTTATTTTTAAATCAATGGGTCAGTATTTGTATATATCAATGTATTTATTTTTCAACACAACGAATATTTATTTAATATATTATGTCCCAGCTCACTACATATATACATATATGTGTTATTTGAGTTGTTTCAAACTCAAATGAAAACCTGGCATCATTCCTTTTGCAAGATTTTTTATTTTTTTTATTTATGTCATACAGAGATTTCAGATGCCAATTTGTCTGGGATCTGTACATGGGAAACTCCGCAGGGGCAATTCACACTTATGTGACATAAATAATTTCATCAGCTAAAACTGGTTTTCCCTACGAATCTCATTAAGCCTAAAAGAAAGATCCCAGACATTGCGTCTATATTAGCTCAGGGGATCCTGCAACTTAGGTAATGAAACAGATGCTTTCTCTTTGAAATAACTTAAATGTTATCTTAATTAGGAGAAGCGTATCTTATGTCTGATATTTGTTTTTAAACTAATTTGTCTTTCTTGACTGCTTGACCAAATGTTTTAGGGCCAGAAGAAAGGTTTAGTCACAATATGATAGGGATTTCAGCTTCACACCTTAGCAAGAAAATGCTTCTTTTGAATTGACCTTTATGATTCATCCTGTGTAATCAAAATAAGTGGGGCTAAATTACACACAGTGACATTTTGGAGTTTTAGCAATGAAATGAATTATTTGATGTATACAACCATCTATATATATTAAATAATAATATGTATATATATATTATTTAATAACATTCACAGATTGTCTGACACCTTCATGTTAGAGATACTTTGAGTCTTCCCCCAAGCACAGGAGCGTGCACCCAGATCTTCATTACCCACCTTTTGAATTTGACCGTAAGCCATAATTACCGATTTACTAGACTATGCCCTATTATAATATTATTATATCATTATATCATCAAACCCCCGGACACGTCTCCTCCCTTCCCCAATATTAAAGCAGCTCTCGCCTGCTGACTGCCCCCTAAGTTTTTCATACTTTTTCTTTTTACATCCCTACCCTATTAAAAACCGAGATTTCTTCATATCAAGTTCATATGCATGTTCACTGGTGGAGTCCTGAGATGACTAACAGATAAGTAGTCAGAAAACTTATGATGGAAAATTTCCTCTCTTCCCTATTTTAACACCCATTCATAGATTGTCCTATCAAAGTACACGATTGTTAGTCACGTATCTATGGACTATTTACTACTCTCTTATAGGAGTTTCTCTAGATATGCATATTTCAGGAACTATAATTATGTGCTATAATCCTTTACCCACATCATCCACCCTCATATTTTATGTACTCTGTATATTATTTGTTGATGTAAATGAACAAAAGTCATATATATTGTATTTGCCAACAATCTCAATAAAAAATTGTTTTAAAAAAAAAAAAAGGAACGTTTCGGGGATCAATCACCCCTTCATCAGACCAAGTAAAATGTGAACAAACACAGGTGTTAAATCAAGTGTTAACCCCTCCCCTAATCAGAACAGGACAGCCCAAATTACAACATTAACATATCTCATAATCAAAAAATAATACATCACATAAAGCAAAAATCACAAAAATAAATGATTCTCATAGACACAACTATAGAGAATACTATTAATTACGTGTGAGAATATTATATATGAAATATGATATAAAGGGGCTGAATCGGTGCACAATAATATCAAGTGTGATATATAGTCACCTAGTATGTGAATAAATGTAATAGAGTACATCCTGATAGTGTCAAAAATAAACGGAACACATTTCTTAACTAAATTCAACAATATGGCACATAATAGCCTCTTCTACCTTAGTCTAAAGATATATAACTAGACTTCATAACAATATGCTAAACGGCCCTTAGGTTTTGCCAATAGAAAAACATTAATTGTAATTCTGTGTTGGTTTGGAATTTGTTATTGGAGTTATGTGCTATTATAGAACCCTTATCTCCTCCTCTTCTTGATGGTTCACAACTCCTCAAACTTCTTTATCAATGGTTGTCACCTTCCCCATGTGTACAGGTTTATTTTCTTAAGGGAATTCTACACCCCCCTCCCTTTAAAATTATGGTTTTAAAGCCCGTCTAGGTAGTAGATGATTGTTAAACTGTGTTTCCTAGCTCTGCAAACAAGCAGGTCCAATGTAAGTACTTATTTAAATATTTACAAACTCACATGTATAGGAAATTGTATACTGTTTTTAATAATAAAAATTATAACTACCATAGGCATCAGTGATAGCAGTGGTAAAGAAAACAGTGGTTTTAGAGGCGTCCCATTTGTACTCACCATGTAACACAATAATTTCTACTTGGAGCAAATGTACCCTGCAAGATGAGTCAGTTACAGAATCTAAAGTATTGGAGCTGTTTGTCAAAACATAGATGAAAAGATGACTTTTACTAAAACATTATTGTTTTATAAACATACTTGTTTGACTGTGCAATAAATGGAAGCATCCTATATTATCATTTATTTGCTTCCAGTTCCAGTGTTTCTCCATAAGCAGTGGCAGATAGCATGGGCCATGGTGGGATATGTAGAGCTCAGGACCCGGTACTAATAAAGGGCGACTTCCTTGAGTTACTTCAGGACAGACTAAGGCATCCTGATCCGGCCCCTGCCCATGAAATGTGCGATCGCTTCTTAAACCCGGACTTTGGAGTGACATGGTGTTGCGAGCGTCAAGGGAGACAGATCTCCAAGGGGAGACTATTGGTTACAACACCCAGCACCAGTAAAGGGGCATGTAAGAACTGCTGCTGCAGGCAGACCACTGGGAGCAGAGCAGAGGCAATGGCAGTTAGCGCAGGGCACTGTTAGCTAATGTACTACTTCCTTCAGTTACTTCAGGGCAGACTAAGGCATCCGGCCCCTACGGACATGAAACATGAATACGGACATATCATACACTAGTGGGAGCTGCTGTTAATTGGTGCCTGCACACATTTGTCTCTTGTGATTGGATAACTACATGTGTTCAGCTAGCTGTCAGTAGTGCAATGCTGTTTCTTCAGCAAATGAAATGAGGATAATCCAGCACCAGTTTCAAACCCCAAGATAGAGGGTACTCCTTTGGAGTGACTGCCACACTCCCAGCAATAGAGTATGAAAAAGAAAAATAAGGGTAACTCCTCTTGTAAAAATCCCAAAATATTTTTATTAGACAGGATCAGACACAGAACACCACAACGTTTCGGGGTCAGTACCCCTTAGTCATGTGATAACAAACATACACACCACACCTGTTTAAATAGGCTGGGCCAGGTAATTGTTTCATCATATTAACTCTTTCAATTCTTTATAATGACAATGGCCCATTAGTATTAATGCTATACTGACCCCTACTGGTCAAGGGTGGCGTGACATGCAAAATTAAAATAAACTTGAAATATAAGGAAGCCTCAAGAAAATATTTACATGTTTACATTATTCAATTAGACTAATATACAGACATAAAAAGAAATTGCAACATGTTATAAAATGTATGTTTCACATTATATTTCATTCTGCAAAGCTGGAGAAGATCAATAACTTCCAAAATCAAAATTAGATTGAATCAAATAACAAGAAGGGACTGTCCCTTTTATTTTTTAAAGGTAGAAACACTATCTCAAATTAAAAAGATGTCTATATATAAAGAGGAACAGAGAGTGATAACTCATTGAACCTCAAAAGGACTGTCCCTTTTAATTGCTATAAATGGCTCTATCTTAAATAAAAGGATGTCTATATATAGAGAGGAGCAGAGAGTGAGAACTCATTGAACCTCAAGATGAAAAGTTTTTGGCATATAAATATACATGCTATACATCCTATACATCCATGTAAAGAAGGGCAAGTAGGGCATCAATAGAAAATAGACCAGTCAATTTCACGGTTCATTCCCTTCGGTTCCAAGGTATCCAACTTAAAAATTCAATAGGATTCCCGTTGTTTCAGTAACAGAGACCTGTTACCGCCCCGTCTTGGAGTCTTAACGTGGTCGATAACTTGGAAGCGAAGTTGGCTCACATGATGCCCAGCTTGCAAAAAGTGATATGCTACTGGGGCAGTTAATACCTTGCACCTGATATTACTTTTATGCTCCGTGATGCGGTCCCCTACCCGTCTAGTGGACTCGCCCACATAGGCGCGCCCACACGGACACTTTATCAGATAGATTACAAAGTTAGTATTGCAGGTATAATAATCCTTGAATTTGAATTTATACCCGGTTTGAGGATGTACAAAATGTGGACTTTTGATTATGGAGCTACAGTTAATACAGCTCAAACAGGGAAAACAGCCCAAATTCTTTTTAGTGATGTATCCTTGTTGGGGTGATCTGCCAGAGCCCACATCAGATTTAACAAGTGAATCTTTCAGACTTTTATTCCGTTTGTATGCTGGCATTGGGCAATGGCAGAACTCCTCAACATTGGGTATACAGTTTTGTAGAATTGGCCAGTGTTTGCGAATTATTCGAGTGATTTGCTGACTTTGTCTGCAATAGCCAGAGACAAAAACCAATCTCTTTTCCTTATCATGATGAGGTTTGGTTTTGAATAGCGTGTCTCTATGAATTGCAGCCACTGTCTGTATAGTGTCATGTACCAATTTCGTGGGATAGCCTCTTTGAATAAATTTGTCCCCCATCTCAGATAGTCTAATCATGGATTTATCAGGATCATCTACAATCCTTTTGACACGAAGCATTTGGCTTCGTGGAAGTAATTTTACAAGGGGTAATGGATGAGCACTGTCATAATGAAGAAGGCTATTTCTGTCAGTTGCTTTTCTAAATATGTCAGTTGTGAAACCCATACCTTGTTTGGTCACAGTGACATCTAAGAAGTCAATACTAAATTCACTCCACACAAGTTTAAACTGTATATTGTTAGTAGAAAGATTTAAATCAGTTACAAATGATTCCAGGGCCCCAACGTCACCCAGCCAAAGCCCAAAAATATCATCGATGTAGCGCCACCAAGTGGCGCCACACTGACGGTATTCCGGGTGTTCAAAAACAAATTTCTCCTCAAAAAGATTCATAAAAATGTTGGCATAATTGGGGGCGACGTTGGAGCCCATGGCTGTTCCCTGTTGTTGCATGTAAAACTGATCCTCAAATAGGAAGTAGCTGTTGTACAAGATAATTTCCAGCAATTGCAGAATGAAAGAAATCTCAGGGATAGAGTATAGACCACTTGAGTGTAAGGCACTGCTTACAGCTCCGACCCCACCAGCATGTGATATAGATGTATAAAGTCTGGTGACGTCAAGGCTGAAGAGTATCGCCTTGTCTGTGGGTAATGTGAGATCATGAATTTTAGCCAAAAAGTCATTGGTGTCCTTTAAAAAAGTGCATGACTGCTCCACCATTGGTCTCAAAATTTTATCAAGATAAATGGCTATATTAGAAAAAATTGAATTGGTACCTGCCACAATGGGGCGACCAGGTGGAGCAGTCATGGACTTATGGATCTTGAGGAGGATATACATCACAGGAGTGACAGGGTCCTTTACCTGTAAAAACTGATTAGTTTTTTTATCAATGATATTCAACCTCAAAGCAGTGTCAATCACCATCTTTATCTCTTGTTTTAATTTAAAAACAGGGTTGTATGAGATAGTACTATATACAGACTGATCACTGAGCTGACGGTGAATTTCCTGCTTATAATCAATCAGCATGGAGGTCATAAGCTGATTGCCTGTTAGCTTATGACCTCCATGCTGTAACTCTCGCTGAATATTTCAGAGTGAAGCGCATCCCACGGGGATTGCGCATGAATACACGTCCCACTTTGCTTAAGGACAACTCTGAGTATTGCCGCAAATTTGAACTCATTCTTAATAAGTGCTCTTTTGATATCATTGTTCTCACAGTGGAGTACTTACAGTTAGAGATTGAGGCAATCAAGGATAACATCTCGAAACTGGAGGATGAATTGAGACAGACAACTCCATCTGATAGCTTTGACAAATTGATGTCTGACAGTCACAATTTACTTGCTGAGATGAGGAAGAGCATTGAGGAACGGAAACGATTGAAATTCCAGCGTGATGAGCAGGATTACTCATCCAATAGAGTATACCGGTGGATCTATGACCCTCAGGGTAAGACGCGACGCATCACTTCCGGTTCACGCAGACGGCAACAGAATCAACCAGGCGGAATGAGCAATAGTGGCTCAGACTCGTCGGATTTCACCATGAGCGAGAGCGAGGACATTCCAGGAAACGTGGGGGCCGTAAGCACAGGCGGTGCTCAAAACAAGAAAACGAAGCAGGTGACAAAGGCTCAAGCGGTAAGAACTATGAGGGCTCGCAAGACATAGTGATTAACTGTTCTAATTACAACTTGGACACTAATGAAGCAGCAATATTACAGAGGGGTTTATCTTTTTGTCCTTCAAGTGACTGTAATGTCTTTGAAACCTATAAGGACATTTTTCGTTTCTTTAGAAACATCAGGTTAAAGTATTGGCATACTAAGCCCCAGGGGGTATATTCTGGACTGGGGGGAGAGAAATTGAATGCCACTTTTGTATCTAATGATGTTGCAACTCCTGTCACTGCTCATAATACTGTTAATCCTGTATTTAATCATTCACTTAAAATAGGTGATTTGGGCTTGAGAAATAAAAGTGTGTTTTATCCACAGCACACTCACCATGGCATAGAAACGTTTGAGCAATTGGTTTTGTCAGATTTAAGTAAATTGCAGCAACATATGCATAAACAGAAATTAAAGGGACATGTACAGAAGGGTAATTTTTCTAAAAGAGATTATCAAGCTTTGAGCAGCCTTAGGAAGAACAACAACATCATTTTGAAGCCGGCTGATAAGGGCGGTGCTACCGTTGTTCTTAATAAGTCTGATTATAAGCAGGAAATTCACCGTCAGCTCAGTGATCAGTCTGTATATAGTACTATCTCATACAACCCTGTTTTTAAATTAAAACAAGAGATAAAGATGGTGATTGACACTGCTTTGAGGTTGAATATCATTGATAAAAAAACTAATCAGTTTTTACAGGTAAAGGACCCTGTCACTCCTGTGATGTATATCCTCCCCAAGATCCATAAGTCCATGACTGCTCCACCTGGTCGCCCCATTGTGGCAGGTACCAATTCAATTTTTTCTAATATAGCCATTTATCTTGATAAAATTTTGAGACCAATGGTGGAGCAGTCATGCACTTTTTTAAAGGACACCAATGACTTTTTGGCTAAAATTCATGATCTCACATTACCCACAGACAAGGCGATACTCTTCAGCCTTGACGTCACCAGCCTTTATACATCTATATCACATGCTGGTGGGGTCGGAGCTGTAAGCAGTGCCTTACACTCAAGTGGTCTATACTCTATCCCTGAGATTTCTTTCATTCTGCAATTGCTGGAAATTATCTTGTACAACAACTACTTCCTATTTGAGGATCAGTTTTACATGCAACAACAGGGAACAGCCATGGGCTCCAACGTCGCCCCCAATTATGCCAAATTTTTTATGAATCTTTTTGAGGAGAAATTTGTTTTTGAACACCCGGAATACCGTTGGTGTGGCGCCACTTGGTGGCGCTACATCGATTATATTTTTGGGCTTTGGCTGGGTGACGTTGGGGCCCTGGAATCATTTGTAACTGATTTAAATCTTTCTACTAACAATATACAGTTTAAACTTGTGTGGAGTGAATTTAGTATTGACTTCTTAGATGTCACTGTGACCAAACAAGGTATGGGTTTCACAACTGACATATTTAGAAAAGCAACTGACAGAAATAGCCTTCTTCATTATGACAGTGCTCATCCATTACCCCTTGTAAAATCACTTCCACGAAGCCAAATGCTTCGTGTCAAAAGGATTGTAGATGATCCTGATAAATCCATGATTAGACTATCTGAGATGGGGGACAAATTTATTCAAAGAGGCTATCCCACGAAATTGGTACATGACACTATACAGACAGTGGCTGCAATTGATAGAGACACGCTATTCAAAACCAAACCTCATCATGATAAGGAAAAGAGATTGGTTTTTGTCTCTGGCTATTGCAGACAAAGTCAGCAAATCACTCGAATAATTCGCAAACACTGGCCAATTCTACAAAACTGTATACCCAATGTTGAGGAGTTCTGCCATTGCCCAATGCCAGCATACAAACGGAATAAAAGTCTGAAAGATTCACTTGTTAAAGCTGATGTGGGCTCTGGCAGATCACCCCAACAAGGATACATCACTAAAAAGAATTTGGGCTGTTTTCCCTGTTTGAGCTGTATTAACTGTAGCTCCATAATCAAAAGTCCACATTTTGTACATCCTCAAACCGGGTATAAATTCAAATTCAAGGATTATTATACCTGCAATACTAACTTTGTAATCTATCTGATAAAGTGTCCGTGAGGGCGCGCCTATGTGGGCGAGTCCACTAGACGGGTAGGGGACCGCATCACGGAGAATAAAAGTAATATCAGGTGCAAGGTATTAACTGCCCCAGTAGCATATCACTTTTTGCAAGCTGGGCATCATGTGAGCCAACTTCGCTTCCAAGTTATCGACCACGTTAAGACTCCAAGACGGGGCGGTAACAGGTCTCTGTTACTGAAACAACGGGAATCCTATTGGATTTTTAAGTTGGATACCTTGGAACCGAAGGGAATGAACCGTGAAATTGACTGGTCTATTTTCTATTGATGCCCTACTTGCCCTTCTTTACATGGATGTATAGGATGTATAGCATGTATATTTATATGCCAAAAACTTTTCATCTTGAGGTTCAATGAGTTCTCACTCTCTGCTCCTCTCTATATATAGACATCCTTTTATTTAAGATAGAGCCATTTTTAGCAATTAAAAGGGACAGTCCTTTTGAGGTTCAATGAGTTATCACTCTCTGTTCCTCTTTATATATAGACATCTTTTTAATTTGAGATAGTGTTTCTACCTTTAAAAAATAAAAGGGACAGTCCCTTCTTGTTATTTGATTCAATCTAATTTTGATTTTGGAAGTTATTGATCTTCTCCAGCTTTGCAGAATGAAATATAATGTGAAACATACATTTTATAACATGTTGCAATTTCTTTTATGTCTGTATATTAGTCTAATTGAATAATGTAAACATGTAAATATTTTCTTGAGGCTTCCTTATATTTCAAGTTTATTTTAATTTTGCATGTCACGCCACCCTTGACCAGTAGGGGTCAGTATAGCATTAATACTAATGGGCCATTGTCATTATAAAGAATTGAAAGAGTTAATATGATGAAACAATTACCTGGCCCAGCCTATTTAAACAGGTGTGGTGTGTATGTTTGTTATCACATGACTAAGGGGTACTGACCCCGAAACGTTGTGGTGTTCTGTGTCTGATCCTGTCTAATAAAAATATTTTGGGATTTTTACAAGAGGAGTTACCCTTATTTTTCTTTTTCATACTCTTCAGCAAATGAAAACAAGAGAATGAAGCATATTTGATAATAGAAGTAAATTGGAAAGTTTTTTAAAACTGCATGGTCTATCGATATCATGAAAGAAAATATGGGGGTTCCTGTACCTTTAAGTTGGCAGAAAGGTTTTATGAAGCAGCAGTGTAAACTGCTGCTTCATAAATATCAATTGCAGGCTCAAATGAGCAAGCCTGCAACTGATCTGGACTTTTGGATCTTGATTAATCTAGACCGATGTTTTATAAATGCAAAAAAATGCATGTTTTTGTTAACATTTTAATAAACAAGATTGCACAATCATTAACATGAGAAACGTAACTGCAAGTTTGGAAAGTAAAAAAATATTGCAAGCTCCCTATACTTTTTATGGTGAGCACAAAGTGGAAACTCACAATCGTATTACAAGTTCATGATTAAAACTTGTACGCGAGAGATAATATTAAAACTTGAAATATTAAAAGCTCTGGCAAAGTCATTGTGAAGGGTCATACAAGACATAATAAACCACAAAATTGGCTTCTTAGGTTTTATTTTCATAATATTTTAATGCTTTTACAAAGAGCTTTGCTTTTGTGCATAAACAAAACACTAGTCTTGTGCAGCACTGAGCAATTTGTTTTGGATGAATCATTCGGCACAAATATTCTGAATAATTAGTTATAGAACATAGAAATTAGCGAATCCTAGAGCCTACGTGAAAAGACCTTCTCCTTTAGCGCAGGCAGGGGATCACGCTAATTGGACCCTTCTTCACAGATCCCAGGGCCTAATTCTCGTCTTAGCACGGCCCTGAACCCTGTGAAGATAGATTAGCGTGCTCCCCGTCTGCGCTAAAGGAGAAGGTGCTTTAGTGCAGGCTCTGGGATCTACTGCAACTAATGTTCATAATAGCGTGGCCATTGAGTCTATGAAGAAGAATGGGATAAGAGCTGATGCTCTGAACCAGGTGTTGTAGATAGTCAGTTGTAGCAAGTAAAGTGCTATAGATGAAGGTCAACCAATGCTTGTATTAAATAAAATTGATTTCTTTAAAAACAGATGATAACACAGATTAAAAACAAACACAGGATGCTTACCTTTGCTTGTGTTTGTTTTTAATCAATTGGTTAACCTTCATCTATAGCACTTTACTTGCTACAACTGACTATCTACAACACCTGGTTCAGAGCAGGTGCCTCCTACATCAGCTCATATCTGGAGTGGGTTAGCTGGTACACCCCAAGTTACTAGCTTGCTCCTACTTATGTGTACTTAGAAAGAATGTGAGTATGCAATTGGCTGACCTTGTGCTATTATCCGGTCTTAACATATTGATACACACATGAGGCGCCCCTCTGGATATCAAGTTGTTAGCTCAACTTAATTTGACTAGAGAGGAATCCGTAAATGGTAGAACTCCTAAAGGACCTGGAAATCAGCTAGGTATGAGAGATTCTCAACACTAACAAGGCAAATTACCAAGCGATGAGGTAATGAGGGAGGAGCAATTTATACCTGTGAGAGGGAAAAAATTAAAACCATTTAAAGGAATAGTACATCTTGAATTCAGATGGTGCAGGTGAGTGAATATATGACAATGTGTGAGAGAGCTTCAAACATGCCCTTGGAACTCTCCTGTTCAGCCCAGGGAACTGCCATGTAAATTGTAAACAAAATACACAGAACTATACAAGGTATGATCCTAATTTGTTAAAGTAACAGAAACTTTCAAAATGATCAGAATTTGTAAAATCACTGCTAGATCTAAATATAAATGTATTAAAATATAAAAGAGAAAGTGCAAAGGTTCATTACTGAGCCGTGGAAACCCATAAATGCACGTGAACTTACCCTGAAGCCAGCACTGATTGGCTAAAATGCATGTTTGTCAAAAGAACTGAAATAAGGGGGCAGTCTGCAGAGGCTTAGATACAAGGTAATCACAGAGGTAAAAAGTGTATTTCTATAACAGTGTTGGTTATGCAAAACTGGGGAATGGGTAATAAAGGGATTATCTTTCTTTTTAAATAACAAAAATTCTGCTGTTGACTGTCCCTTTAAACTCTGACATTATCATATAGTTTTGCCATTAAATTTCCGATTGAAATCAATTAGTGTCTCAAGGGGAAAGGCACATTAATAGGTGACATGTATGCAAGATCGTCATTTCAAATGAAGAAAGAACATGTCTCCAAACAAAGAAAAAAGTGTCTAGAGTCAATTAAACACATAGATTTACGACTATATATAGTGAAGGACCATCAGTTACTCCTCATATGTGGAAAATTTTAGATAGGTGTAGCCATTGTTTTTCTACAGAAATGGAGGCCTGAAAGAGGATCAGCAGATAACCTGTTATATTATAATAGGATGAAACTAATATCTATGATTTAGGGAGGACCTTTATTTATAATGGATACTGCAATTTCCTTCTGCTCAATTAAAAAAAAAAAAACTTTCATGAATGTGATTTAAGGAGTCGAAATTTAATTCTGAGTGCTTGGAATTACTGTTTCTCATTGATTGCTCTCAAACATAATTAAGATTAGCACTTCTACAATCATGTTCAGTTCAGAGGAAATTTGTAAATGTAAATAGCTACATTCAAATTAGATTAGTGAGAATAGCGACATCTCTATTTTTGCAGATGATACTAAGTTAAGTAAGGTCATTAGGTCAGAGCAGGATGAACTCTCTTTGCAAAGGGATTTGCTAAAATTAGAACTATGGGCAAGTGAATGGAAAATGAGATTTAATACGGAAAAATGTAAGTTTCTACATTTTGGAAGTAAAAATAAGCAGGCTATGTATTTTTTAAATGGGACAAGACTTAGCCAAACACAGGAGGAAAGGGATTTGGGAGTAGTAATAGATAACAAGCTAAAGATGAGTGCACAATGCAGGGCAGCGGCTTCAAAGGCTAATAACATACTAGCATGTATTAAAAGAGGCATTGATTCAAGGGAGGAAAGCATAATTCTGTCATTATATAAAGCCCTGGTAAGACCTCACCTTGAGTTTGGAGTGCAGTTCTGGGGACCGATTGCTAAAAAAGATATTGCAGAACTAGAAAAAGTTCAGAGAAGGGCCACAAAGCTAATAAGGGGATTGGAGAAATTATCCTATGAGGAGAGGCTAGCCAAACTGGGTCTGTTCTCTTTAGAAAAAAGGCGCTTGAGAGGTGACATGATTACTTTATATAAATATATTCAAGGCCCATATACAGAGATGGCAGAAGCTCTTTTTATTCCAAGAAAATTGGTTCTGACAAGAGGTCATAATTTAAGGTTGGAGGAAAGGAGATTTAATCTCCTGCAACGGAAACGTTTTTTCACTGTAAGAGCAATAAAATTGTGGAACTCATTACCAAAGGAGGTAGTGAATGCCAATACCATAGATACATTTAAAAATAGTCTGGATAAATTTCTGTATATAAACAAAATTCATGGATATGATTGCTAGTATTAAATGGGTCACATTTTAATGGGGTTATTTAAGCTTAACTGGAGCTTTTTGTAAGTATTTTAGATTTGTATAGGTTGAACTCGATGGACTTCAGTCTTTTTTCAACCTTATCTACTATGTTATGTTACTATGTTACTATGAGAATAAAGCTTTCCGCTCTTTTAGGGGTTGTGTGACAGGAAGGTAGCCACACCATCCAAAAAACTGAAACTTTTATTGAAAGTCAATGATAAGGATCAGCAACGCTTCAGGACACAGCTCTTATTCATGCCTACCTAGACTTAGTGAGTCCACTAGGAATTTTATAGGACATTAAGCCCACTGACTAATTTAACTCTTTCAAAGCAAATACATTGCAAAAATATCATATATACATACACAGTGCCCCCTAGTGGGGAATTACAAAATACAAAGACCAAAATATATACAACCATTAAATCAATTCAGAAAAAAAAGAAATTAAGTATCAAATTTAAAAATGCAAAACACTTCTTTCTGTTTTAAAAGGAGTTCCCTTTTACCCCCACATCTAGGTCTACGTATGCAATCAATCACCTGAAAACAGAGTTGACTCACTCCATGCCCAGCCTGAATAAAGTGATGTGCAACAGGAGCCTCTAAAACCTTATGTCTAATACTCGACTTATGCTCAAGAATTGCTCTCTGACCTTGCGGCTGGTCTTGCCAACATAAGCAAGTCCGCATTTGATAAGATAAATTGCATATTCTGTGTTGCAGGTATAGTACCCTCAGATATCAAACTTCTTTCATTTGAATGGATAAAAAAACATTTTTCCTTTTAGTCATATTAATACAATTTCCACAACCTAAGCAAGGATAAGAGCCCTATTTCTCTTTGGTAATAAACCCTGATCTAAAAGAACAGCCAGGAACAATATCTGCTCTCACTAGACTATCCCTAAACTTTGAGGCCCTCTTATAGGCAAATATTGGTACTCTCTGGAACTCCTTAATATCTGGATTACAATCCCTTAAAACAGACCAATGTTTCACCAAAAGCTTCCTAATTTGTTTTCTTTGTGGACTATATTTTGTAGAAAAAAAATATCTATTCTCATTACTTCGACAGCTAGGTGTTTTTTTTTTAGCAATAAAGATCTTTCATGTCTTAAAGTATTCTCTATCTGATCAACGATCAATTCATCTGGATACCCCATATTTTTAAAGAAGTGACCCATGTCTCCAAGTCTTTGTCTTACTAAATTCTCTTAAGACACAATCCTTCTAAAACGTAGGGACTGACTAATAGGTAAAGACTTAATAAGGGCTGGGGGTGAGCACTTTCATAATGTAAGAGTATTATTGTCAATTGGTTTCTTATACAAATCTACCTTAAACTGTGTCCGTTCTCTCAGGGTTGTTTTATCCAAAAAATCAACAGGTTGTTCACTCCAGACCAACTAGAACTTCAAGTTGCAGGTAGAGTCATTCACATCCCAAACATACTGAAAGAGGGTTCCAATGTCGCTCCACCACACCCCAAAAATATTGTCAATATAGTGGCACTAGGCGGCGCCATACTGAAGAAATAAAGGATGTTCAAACACAAACTTCTCCTCAAAGATGTTGATGTACATTTTTGTGTATGTTGGGGCGACATTGGACCACATGGCTGTGTGCTGAAATTGCAAGTAAAAGGGTCCTGGAAAAGTAAATAATTACAGTATAATATCAATTCTAGCAGTTCCAAAATAAATGCCTGCTGTTGCATAGTATATCTAATATCAGAGGACAGAACACTCCTAATCACCCCTAAGCCACTCTCATGTGGTATTGAGGTGTAAAGGCTCACCACATCCATGGTGAACAATTTACACCTTCCTCCTACATTATCCAATCCCTCCAGTTTGGCCAAGAAGTAACCTGTGACTTTAAGATAGGAATTACTCCTTTCCACATGAGGAAATATATAACCTATAAAAAATGGACAAATTCCTAAGAATACAATCAGTACTGGCAGGTAGGTGAGCAGCTGGAGAATAAGAATGATTGAGTATTTTATAATAGTCCTCTTAGATTTTTATCTTGTCTAGGATAGGCTTGGAAGTGTGAACCAACTGAGATTATCAGGTCCTCAAACACTAGCCAGAAATGGTTTAAATATTTAAAAGTGGAATGACACTGCAGGAGATGACTGACACACACTGTAACTTTGAATAATGACCTATCACTGCATACTGTATATTAAGGGCTACATAGAATTAGAGTTATGTGTCTCTTGCTGATCTTTAGTTTGTAATAAAATGCCCAATCCTCTAAAATGTGACTGCATGGATAGAAATATCACACCAACCCATGGGCAGATTTAATTCAATTTATAAAAACAAAAAATGTGCTGATTGTGGTAGTCTGGTGAAGGGTGAGCTGCTTCACATAGAAAGTAATAACGCTGATCTCAATGGGGAGTGTTTTCAGCATACTTTACTTTGCATTAACTTCTGGTTTTAAAGGGCCAGTAAACATAGAAAATAATGTTATATAATTCTGCACATAGTGCAGAATTATATAACATTATTTTCTATGTTTACTGGCCTTTTAAATGTATGTGTTTTTCAATCTGTACAATCAGTGTACTGGATATTTTGAAACAAACTTGCCAGATGGGTCATTTCATAGTTGCCAACAGTCCCTGATAGTATGTCCCTGGATTTTTTTTGTCCCTGGAAATGTCCCTGAAAATCTCCTTTGCACAACATTTATTGTTTGCATATATATATACACACACATACACTTATACAGATAGATAGATGATAAATAGATATAGTGTATTATTTAAATATAATTAATTCCTAATGGAATATTGTTATTATTATTGAATGGGTTCACATATTATTTGTCTTTCTTAATTTGATGCTGTGTTGTAAAAATAACCATATGCCCAGAATGTGTTCCAGAGACTGGGTAGGTGTAAGAGCTTGGTGCTGTAATCTGTATAATAAACTATGGATAAGTCTAAATTATACTATTACTTTCAAATGGGTGTGTTTTGATTGCAGAACTGAGTGGGCGGAGCAGTTGAACAGTAGGTCGTCAATTCTCCAGTAACCCGCTTGCTTGCTCTGCTGCAAAGTGTCCCTGGAATTTTTTTTTAAATGTTGGCAACTATGGTCATTTTGGGTATAAATTGACTATCCATCCTCACAGCTGTTAGTCTTGAGAAAGCTTCCTGCTTGAGCCGAAATACTTTGACAAGAGAGCAGCTGTCAGGGGTCACTGTTTCCCATTTTGTAAGCTGATTTTAATAGCAGGTTACAACTATATTTGATTTACACTACACACTATGCAAATTTCTTTTTTATTTTAGGTTCCCAGGATTATTGTCGCGGATTATTTGAGACATTCATATCACTTTTCAGAAGATTTGCACTTGGATCATATCGTTATATAAAAATAATGGCCAATTTGGGATAAACTCATGGTGGATCAGTGTATATCTGTATTTATTAGTGTATATAACCTCAATATGCAATATTGATATATGCGCATATATTTTAAATTACTGTTTTTAAACATTGTCTTTTGAATGTTCATTTATATTTCTTTAGATATTTGTTATTAAATGTTATAACCCTAACATCTTGTGGCGCTTTCCTTACTAAATAAGTTGCATTCAGCAAGAAAAAACATTGAGTCTTGCTAGTGTAATACACTTATATAATACTGTTAGATCTGTGGGAGAACTACAGACATGTCCAAGGTATGTCACTGTTCAGCCCTCTCTCCAAGGCGGTGAAATTTATTTTATAATAGAAAAATACAGCAGTCTTTGGACTTTGACAAAATTAAAGGAATAGTCTAGGCAAAATGAAACTTTCATGATTCAGATAGCGCATGCAATTTTAAGAAACTTCTAATTTACTCCTATTATCTATTTTTCGTCGTTCCCTTGGTGTCTTTATTTGAAAAAGAAGGAATGTAAACTTAGGACCGGTCCATTTTTGGTTCAGCACCTGGGTAGCGCTTTCTGATTGGCATCTAAATGTAGCCACCAATCAGCAAGCGTTACCCAGGTGCTGAAACAAAAATGGTCCGGCTCCTAAGCTTACATTCAAATAAAAATACCAAGAGAACGAAGAAAAATTGATAATAGAAGTAAATTAGAAAGTTGCTTAAAATTTAATGCTCTACCTAATCCATACAAGTTTAATTTTAAGTAGACTATTCTTTTATACTGTCATGATTTGGATAGAGCATGTCATGTTAAACAACTTTCCAGTTTACTTTTGAGATCAAATTTGCTTTGTACTCATGGTATCCTTTGCTAAAGAGTAAATCTAGGTAGCCTCATAGGGACGCATAAGCATGCATATGTTCTTAGTATTCTGTTGCAAGTATTTTGCAACATTGTATGTAGCAGAGTTATAAATTGGTGCAATCACTGCTGTAGAGTACTAAAAACACATGCACGCTACTGAGCTCCTACAATACTACCTAATCTTACATTTCAGCAAAGGAAACCAAGAGAACAAAGCAAAATTGATTATGGAAGTAAATTGCAATGTTGTTTAAAATGGCATACTCTATCTAAACTATAAAACTTTAATTTTTAATTTTAAGTTTGTATTTTAGAATTATGTTGTACGTTAAATATAATTTATACTGTGTACCTTTCTTATATATTTATTTTTTTCTCTGTACTCTAAATATAAATTTTATTGTACAGGGAGTGCAGAATTATTAGGCAAGTTGTATTTTTGAGGATTAATTTTATTATTGAACAACAACCATGTTCTCAATGAACCCAAAAAACTCATTAATATCAAAGCTGAATAGTTTTGGAAGTAGTTTTTAGTTTGTTTTTAGTTATAGCTATTTTAGGGGGATATCTGTGTGTGCAGGTGACTATTACTGTGCATAATTATTAGGCAACTTAACAAAAAACAAATATATACCCATTTCAATTATTTATTTTTACCAGTGAAACCAATATAACATCTCAACATTCACAAATATACATTTCTGACATTCAAAAACAAAACAAAAACAAATCAGTGACAAATATAGCCACCTTTCTTTGCAAGGACACTCAAAAGCCTGCCATCCATGGATTCTGTCAGTGTTTTGATCTGTTCACCATCAACATTGCGTGCAGCAGCAACCAAAGCCTCCCAGACACTGTTCAGAGAGGTGTACTGTTTTCCATCCTTGTAAATCTCACATTTGATGATGGACCACAGGTTCTCAATGGGGTTCAGATCAGGTGAACAAGGAGGCCATGTCATTAGATTTTCTTCTTTTATACCCTTTCTTGCCAGCCACGCTGTGGAGTACTTGGATGCGTGTGATGGAGCATTGTCCTGCATGAAAATCATGTTTTTCTTGAAGGATGCAGACTTCTTCCTGTACCACTGCTTGAAGAAGGTGTCTTCCAGAAACTGGCAGTAGGACTGGGAGTTGAGCTTGACTCCATCCTCAACCCGAAAAGGCCCCACAAGCTCATCTTTGATGATACCAGCCCAAACCAGTACTCCACCTCCACCTTGCTGGCGTCTGAGTCGGACTGGAGCTCTCTGCCCTTTACCAATCCAGCCACGGGCCCATCCATCTGGCCCATCAAGACTCACTCTCATTTCATCAGTCCATAAAACCTTAGAAAAATCAGTCTTGAGATATTTCTTGGCCCAGTCTTGACGTTTCAGCTTGTGTGTCTTGTTCAGTGGTGGTCGTCTTTCAGCCTTTCTTACCTTGGCCATGTCTCTGAGTATTGCACACCTTGTGCTTTTGGGCACTCCAGTGATGTTGCAGCTCTGAAATATGGCCATACTGGTGGCAAGTGGCATCTTGGCAGCTGCACGCTTGACTTTTCTCAGTTCATGGGCAGTTATTTTGCGCCTTGGTTTTTCCACACGCTTCTTGCGACCCTGTTGACTATTTTGAATGAAACGCTTGATTGTTCGATGATCACGCTTCAGAAGCTTTGCAATTTTAAGAGTGCTGCATCCCTCTGCAAGATATCTCACTATTTTTGACTTTTCTGAGCCTGTCAAGTCCTTCTTTTGACCCATTTTGCCAAAGGAAAGGAAGTTGCCTAATAATTATGCACACCTGATATAGGGTGTTGATGTCATTAGACCACACCCCTTCTCATTACAGAGATGCACATCACCTAATATGCTTAATTGGTAGTAGGCTTTCGAGCCTATACAGCTTGGAGTAAGACAACATGCATAAAGAGGATGATGTGGTCAAAATACTCATTTGCCTAATAATTCTGCACTCCATGTATAATGTAAATTTGCATTTTTTAATGCTCATTTTTAATTCAAATTTTAGTGTTTACTATTAATAATTTGAAATGCATACTTTGATTAGATTTGCAAGTCTATTTCATTTCAGATGCAGAGATCTTAAAACTACTGCTTCCTAAGCTCTCCGCCACTTCAGAGGAGGAAGTCCCAGGCTGATTAATCCAAGATGACGAACAAACTCTTTGCAAGTCCTGAATGTGGGTGGCAGTGGCGGCTGGTGAATTATGAAGATGGAGGTGCACTTGGCCCCGCCCCTTACCACACCCCTTGAAATAAAGCCCCACCCCTCATATTGCTCATTAGAGAGATAGATAGAGAGATAGATATAGATAGATAGAGATAGACAGATAGATAGAGATAGATAGAGATAGATAGAAATGTGTATTTTTGCAAAGCAAATAAACATTAAGGTAACATTCTGAGAAATAGGAACTTGAAATTAATTCACAGTAAAATAAAAACACAAATTAAATATCTTCATGTTGCTGTGGGCTTCGGTATTGAGGGCAATAAAGAGTTTACCTTAGTCTCCCAAGGGTTTCTGTGCCTAGTATTGTAGTGGATGAGATTCTAGAGCCTGCATATCATCATGTGCTACTATGACACCCTGACCAGCATTTATCTCTCCTGCTAAGCTATGTTTGTAACCTTTCCCCATTTTCACATGTGGCCGGCTGGCAGAGCAGTTAGGAAAGTTTATTGCTTGCTGCTGCTCTACACAAAGCAGTCGTTACAGCCAGTATGTATAGTAAAATATGCTTGCCTTAAATATATTGTGTTGCATTCCATAAAAATATATATTTATTTATGTAGCAGATTTTATTTAGATAAATTTAGTACACATAATTTGTCACACAATGCTAGCTATAAATCAGCTATTTTTAATAAAGAAGCCAGCCACCCTACCTTCTTGTGCCGAACAGGACCTACTGCAACTGCTTCATAACTTTTAGTGAGTCTGCTGAGAGTTACCGGCACGGGGGGAATGGGGCCAGCCCAGGCATGGTGCTATCGCTTGCAATACTTGCACTGCTTTGCAGAGCTCAGCTTCTCCCGCTCTCAATGAAGCAACAGTGCATCCACCTTTTAAGTGCCAGTGTCTGCTTAGTCTGCTACTAACTAGTCTCTGCACTGTGCACACAACACAAGAATTTGAGCTCCTCTCAGCTCAACGACTATCTCCGCAATGAGATTTCGAGCAGTTGAGCTGGGAGGAGCATGTCAAGCCTCATCACGTGACTGTGAGTGATGACGCTCTACTTTGTCACTGGCTGCTGCCTTTCTCTGTAAATAACACCTCCCACAGCTCGCACAGGCTGAAGTGTGCGATACACAAAGTATGGGGATGGGGAGGCTCGGAGCTGCGCAGGCTGCAGATTTAGGATGCGCATAGCACACTGCCATATCTCTTAGCTACCGCACATGCGGTTAGGGTATAAATTATATAATAAAAAAAATAATTTTTTTTCCCTTATTAAACAAACTGTTTGGATTTTTTTGGGGGACAAAAAAAATATATAATTTTTACAGTAGGGGGCTATTGGAAAAATTATATTTTTTTATTCTGTTTTTTTTTTTCTTTCTTCTGGGCTGCTGGGGGGGGGGGCACGTGCGAGTGTGCTCAAATGGAGGAGCCTCCACTGGTGGGTGGACAGATTTACTTGCCAGGAAATATGAAAGAAACATAATATGGCACACTTACACATATGTGCGGTGGTGACTAGCAAGTATAGAGATGAGTAGGGTTTGAGGAAACTATAAAACTTAACATTTATTAAATTGTATTAAAATAAAAGGACTATATTGGCCCGCATTAAAAGAGTAATAAAAAATGTATATTAGTAAACGCTGCCTTCCTGCATATCCTCTACAGTCAAACTATGTAAGTGAAAACCGCCAATAAACAATTAAATAAGAGGCAGTACACAAGTGAATTCAAAAACAAAAAATGTTTGGAGCACCAAAAAGCATGTAAAAAGCAAAATTTTATTATTTGACAAAAGGGTTAATTAACCCCACGGTAAGAGTGAATAAGAAATTATAATTGAAATACAGAGAGCAAAAAGGCTGACCAGTTTCGGCATCTGCCTTAATCCTAGCCTGTTTAAAAAGTGTTTGTAAGTTCACAACTTAAAAACCCACCTCTGAGTTTCAATTGGATGTGAAGTTCACACCTTTCAATTCATTAACCAATACAAACATTCATTTTAACAAGACACCTGAATTCCCTACTGACATCACTGTTGTCAGATGTGGAGATGTAGGTTCAACCCTCATAAAGTTTTAAATGTAAACTTTCCATTGCTGACACCCCAATTAGCATAAAACTGCTCATCGCCACCTCTGATCATGTTGTGAAACAACTAAGTGTTATACATCTAATCAGACATTGTTTCGTATAACCATATTTTGTAGATTGCCATTGTGTATGTACATATCTTTGTGACTATTAACTTTATTTAAATGTGCTCACAAGTATCTTTCGTTCCTTGACCGTCACTGCATTAATAAAAAAACCTCAAACTGACTTGATCCGTTGCCACTGGCTGATACTACAAATGTAAACACTTTTAGTAACAGATCTGATCTCAGCTGCGTGAAGTGTGTGTATATTTGTTTGCTACCATGACGTGTTGGCCACTCCTCCTGCAGCGCCCTATAGGCTTGTATTCCTCTCAACTTCTACAACAGGACTACGCCCACTTCGTGGGCTGTGTGCGGTAAAGGGAGATGTGTGTGGAATCCAATTTCTTTTTGTACGGATAGCGAAATCGCTAATAGTACTGCTCTAACATACTGCCCTCAACTATTGTTTTTATTAGAAAATATCCGTGTCCCTTGAAGGTGCTGCTTTGTAAATTTATCCTACAATGTTGCTGTGCACCTCGTTATGGTGAATAACCCCACTATACTATACGTGGCAATTCACTGGAGTGGATCTGTAGCTTTTGTCTATACTAAATTTAAATATAAATATTCCTTCGTTTTAGTTTCAACAGTGAATCTGCTCTATAAATAAAAGACTTTATTGAGATCACTTTTCTGATCCCTGATTATAGCCACTTGGTCATTCCACTTAATCCTGAAAAACAACATATGATTAATATGAATTGCTGTATTCAAATACCTCCTCTGGTGTTTGTATTTATAATTTGTTTTTTGATGTGCTGTGAAGAACGGGGTGGGTAAGGGGTTTGATGTGAGGGGTTGGCAGGGTGGGAATGAAGTGTGGGTTAGCGGTGGGGGTAAGGGGAGGAGGAGGGGAAGGGGGAGTGTGGGGATGGGGGGTGGGGGTTATGTGGAGTGGGCAGGGAGGGGAATGGGTATAAGTGGGGGGGGAAGAAGGGGGGGTTGAGAAAAAATGGGGGGGAGGGGGAGGGAAAGGAAAGGAGGGGAGGGTGGGGGGGAAGGGGAGGAGTGTGTGGGGGAAAGGAAATTGGAAGTGAGGGGGGGGGGACAGGGAAGGGGGGGGAAGGGAGACGGATGAATTGCCCTCTCGCTACCCCTTTAAAGACCCTCTTTGGATGGCAGCTTGCTGCATGTAGGAGTGAGTTACCTGAGATAGGTTTTCGATAGGTTTCAGTCCTGATTTTCTGACCTGCATGGCCCTTCAGTGTGATATCTAGAAAATTGACTGTATGTTCCTGTACATTTGAAGTGAAACTGATCCCTACCGTGTTTTGGTTTAGACCCTTGATGAACTCCTCTAAACCATCTCTCGATCCCCTCCAGATGAACAATAGGTCATCTATGAACCGCCTGTACCACACTATCTCCTGCCTGAAGGGGTTTCGCTCTCCAAAGACGTGGGAGAGCTCCCACCAACCCATAAATAGGTTGGCGTATGAGGGGGCAAACTTAGCCCCCATTGCCGTCTAACGCCTCTGGAGAAAGAACTCCCCCTCAAACAGGAAATAGTTGTGGGTCAGGAGAAACTTGGTTACTCTTATAACATACTCAATAAACTCCTGATTCCCTGTGTACCTCCTGGAGAGAAAGAATTCTATAGCCTCTAGTCCCTTTTCGTGAGGTATAGTTGAATAAAGAGACCTGACATCTACAGTTAGCCAATTGTAATTGTTTTGCCAAGTCACTTCAGAGAGTAAATTAAGGAAATGTTTTGTGTCAGCTAAAAAGCTCCAAAGGGTGCTTACCATTGGCTGTAGAATGTCATCCAGCCATTCTGAAAGGTGTTCAGTAAGTGAGCCAATTCCGCTGACAATTGGTCTCCCCTGGACATTTTCAATAGACTTATGTACTTTCGGTAGATGATTAAACACCGGTACAGCTGGGTTCTGTATGTGTAAATACGTTTTAGTTTCCTGATCGATAAAGCCCAGATCTACCCCATCGTCCACCAGAGAGACCAATTGACGCTGAAATGACCTAGTTGGATCCTGTTGTAATGTTTCATAATCTGATTCTGTTTTCAGCTGCCTTAAAGCTTCTTGAACAAAATTAGCTCTATCTTGAACCACAATGGCTCCGCCCTTGTCAGCAGATCTTATCACCAAACTCCTGTTGTTTTTTAAGCTATTTAGTGCTTCCTTTTGTTTGCGTGTTATGTTGGATTCCTGGCCCCTTTGTGTAGTATATTGGAGTCTGACTAGATCACTTTCTACTCTTTTCTGGAATTTCTCCAAAAGGGGACCCCTGCTCTGTAAGGGGTAGAATGAAGATTTGCTCTTTAATTTTGGAGTAATTAAGCTCATAGCCCATTCATCTTGTGTCTCCCCTTGGAGAGATTCCAGAACCCTAACGTCACAGAGTTCCTGAAAATTCATAACTGTACTAGAATCCCCACTTGCTAGCTCATTTTCAATGGAACGAGGACTCTCATCCGATTCGTGGGACTCCCTCGTTTCTGTCTTGAAGTGCTTTTTTAGGGTCATGTTACGTATCATTTTGTTAACGTCCAAAAGAGTCTTGAATAGGTTGAAGTCCATGGTTGGAACAAAAGTTAAACCTAAGCTGAGAACCTCCAATTCAGATTTATTTAATACATAACATGACAAATTAATAACATTCAGTCCCTGTAGTTGCCCTTCATTCGTCCTCTTCTTTGGGGGTATCTTCTTTGTTCTCTCGGCTGCTGATATTGCTCTGGAATGTCTCTCCCCCCCCTTCTGATGTTCTTGGGGGTACCTGAAAAACCTGCTCAATTTGGGATCTTTCAGTTTCACCTAAGGGCCCTTGGCTTGCTCTTGGTTGTGCCGGTTCTTCCCTATAGTGTGAAGTGGTTGGTACTGAGCTTTGCCCCTTATTTTTCAGGATCGGGGGGAGCCGATTAGATCCTTCTTTTGGTCTTACTGTGGCTTCCTGTCTTGCTTGATCTTCTCCTGAGAGGAGCCTTCATCCCAGGATTCTCCCTCACTCTCCTGAAAATTTACTTGTCTGTCTCTATTGGTCCTTGACCTGTTGCCCCTTCTGCCCCTGTTGTAATATGGGGTTTGTTTATTTTGTTCCTTTCTTAGGGCAAAACGATCCCTCCTATTCCAGACGTAGACTCTATTTAGATTATAATCTTGTAGATCCCGTAGATATTTTGTGCGTTTTGCTTCCAATAACACAGATTTAGCTTCTGCCAATACCCTTTGTAAAGTGGCATCAAATTTCAAGAAGCTTGGTTCCTCACTTCTCTTATTGAGTTCGTCCTGTAATTCCTTAATTTTGATGCCAAGATCCTCAATGGCCTTTAACTTGAATTCACAAATCAATTTCATTAACTTGAAAAAACACTGCGTTAGATGGTCATTCCACCTATCTATGAAAGATTTATAATCTGTGATGAAAGTTGGAAATGTATTCAATCTCAAACCTCTAGGTACCAGGCCTAGCTCCAAATATTTATTCAGCGTATTCACATCCCATTTTAATTGATCTTCTTTTATGAGGAGGAATTCTACTTCTTCAAAAAGATTAATCAGGCTATAATTAGTTTTGTTTAGCGAGAAGATTTGGTTGCAGTCCCAGGCTGCTGTTTCTCTCTCTTCAGCTGTGCGTAGGGAAAACAAAACTGGTGTCCTGGACATAACACTTTCACCCTGCATGCCCTTTATTACGGAGTAATAAGCAAATATTGTCAAGTGCGAACCACACCCTGAGCTCGGCCACAGATCAAGCAAACGCTCAATATAGTCAAAGAAAAATTATATTTTTTTTATTCTGTTTTTTTTTTCTTTCTTCTGGGCTGCTGGGGGGGGGCACGTGCGAGTGTGCTCAAATGGAGGAGCCTCCACTGGTGGGTGGACAGGTTTACTTGCCAGGAAATATGAAAGAAACATAATATGGCACACTTACACATATGTGCGGTGGTCACTAGCAAGTATAGAGATGAGTAGGGTTTGAGGAAACTATAAAACTTAACATTTATTAAATTGTATTAAAATAAAAGGACAATATTGGCCCGCATTAAAAGAGTAATAAAAAATGTATATTAGTAAACGCTGCCTTCCTGCATATCCTCTACAGTCAAACTATGTAAGTGAAAACCACCAATAAACAATTAAATAAGGGGCAGTACACAAGTGAGTAAATAACCACACCAGCCAGACTACTATGAATTAAAAGGAATCCCTGGTCTATTAAAACATCAACCGTTTAACTAGTCTTGCACAATAGTCTTGGCTGGTACTGTATCCCACAACATAGAAACAATTAAAGTGAAGGTAAACTTTGATGAATCAGTGCCCTGTTTTTAAAAATACTATTAAAAACAGCGGCACTTTCATTCATCAAAGTTTACATTTCACAGTTTTTGTAAAAATACTTAGCTTTTATTCTGGAAACCTCTCCAGCGCTTCCCCCGCCCGTCGCAAGTCTCTTCATACGTCACCAATGACGAATCCGGCTTCCTCCAATCATGGCTTTCCCCCTAGAGCAAACATTGCCTGAGGCCACGCCGTGATTGGAGGAAGCCGGATTCTTCATGTGTGATAAGAGACTTGCAACGGCCGTGGGAAGCGCTGGAGCAGCTTCCAGAATAAAAGGTATTTTTACAAAAACGGTGAAATGTAAACTTTGATGAATGAAAGTGCCCCTGTTTTGAATAATATTTTTAAAAACAGGGCACGGATTCAGCAAAGTTTTCCTTCACTTTAAAGTGGTCTAATAATGCCATAACATGGCCAACAGATTTACAGATTAGTTAGGACATACAGAAAGGCAGTGCGAACGCCTGATGTGCGTTTCGCCACTGCTTTGTCAAAGGCACTGATCCCACTCCAAAACTCTTTAAAGGACCAGTCAACACAGTAGATTTGCATAATCAACAAATGCAAGATAACAAGACAATGCAATAGCACTTAGTCTGAACTTCAAATGAGTAATAGATTTTTTTTCTGACAATTTTAAAAGTTATGTCTTTTTCCACTCCCCCTGTACCATGTGACAGCCATCAGCCATTCACAAATGCATGCACGTACCATGTGACAGCAATCAGCCATTCACAAATGCATACACACTTATTCTTGCACATGCTCAGTAGGAGCTGGTGACTCAAAAAGTTTAAATATAAAAAGACTGTGCACATTTTGTTAATTGGAAGTAAATTGGAAAGTTGTTTAAAATTGCATGCTCTATCTCAATAATGAAAGGTTAATTTTGATTGAGTGTCCCTTTAAAGGATCCGAAGCCAATCAGATATAGTGACATCACACAGATTCATCATCCAATCAGGAATTATTTCCACGTCACATGAGTCTGTGTGTGTTCATCGCATCTCATCTAATCGCAACAGAGGGGTGTGTGTATCTTGACCAATCAGGTCCCTTTAGCTGCCACATCACATGGGTCTGTGTATGTTTCCATCATATTACGGCTAATTCCAAAAGAGAGGCGTGTATATTTTGACCAATCGGGTCTCATCTTGTATTCTTATCCGCTACATCTCACATGTCATCTACAAGTATTGTGTCTGCAGTTATCATATATTTGAGATGAAGAATCCAATGATCCATCTTCGGACGATCATATTGATGAGAAATTAAAAATAATGTTACATATGTTTGATGATCACATATATGTTTAATGTACTACATATCAGAATTTCCCAAACTCAGAGTGTCAGATGGCTATTATCACTCTTCCTGTGTAGTATTTTTTTTTCAACCTTGCCCATAAAATGTCAGACTGGCCAATTGAATCAAAGATAAACATCTATTGCATATATACAAACTCATAGATCTAAAACATAGAAACAAATGCATTGGTTCTTAGTAAAATAGTGATAATTGGATTCTTCATCTTGAATATATGATAACTGCAGACACAATACTTGTAGATGACATGTGAGACGTAGCGAATAAGAATACAGGATGAGGAGCCTAGCCACGCTGGGAGATGGCTGCTTGAATTTTGGCTCTAATGCCCCACTCCCGACTAATGCCTTAATAAAGGGAAGCTGGTCCTACAATCTACGATATAAATGTAGGTGCTACTGCCTATCATGCCATAGCCTCCACAGAGACCTGAGTGAGGCCTCCGGCAGCAACGCACTGTGCATCTAACTTGCCTCAGTGGGCTGGCTTGCGGCCTGTTCCGGAGCACGAACACCGCGTGGGGCTTGCGGTCTGGCCGTTCAGTGGAAAAGAGCTCTCCTCCTGATTGACGGTTTGCCGTAGGCGGTAAGGGGACAGTGCCGACAATCAATTTTTACCTGCTAGACAGGGATAGTTGGGCCGCATCGGACTCACAGCGGTACATCAACCCCACACGCCGGGACTCAGGACTAGACCGGAGGAGCCTAGAGACAGTGCCTGTGTGATCCGGGGACTGACCGCACCACCGGGTGCTTAGCAATCTGCAGGGGGAACGTGAGTACACTGGTTGCAGCTATCCCGTGACATCCTTCACTCCGGTGGGTGGTTGCTCCTGTACAATTAGGCATACAAGTAAACACAATCAATAAACAAAACAGCACAGGGCATACTTTAATACCTGAATTACTAAGTGGTTCACTGGGGCTTGTGTTTGTCTGCTTATTGTGGAGGTACTTTATATCTATCTTTTGGGAAAGTTTGAGCCTTATCACTTGATCAGGTATCTGACAGGCCTTATAACAGAAGCTTAAGAATCTGTGACGCAGTTCCACATACCTGCACCCCTTGCTAAAGAGCCTCTAACAAGCATTTTACTAACAAACAGACTTTACCCAAGAGATTCATTAGCAGACAGAATTTGGCCTCTAGACATTTACAACACTATGTCTAATAGAAAAAATAACAAATCAGAGAAGGGACCTAAATCCTCCAGTCTAACTAACTACCTTAAAACTGCTACATCTAGCACAGGCATGCCAGAAAACAGATCCCTTTCTCCCACTCATGATGCCATGGAGATGTCCTGTTCCACATCCCAGCAGCCTCAAGAATATCTGACTAGAAGTGACCTCAACACCATATCCTCAAAAGAAGATATTAATAAGGTACTAGCAGAAATGAGATCCTTCTTTGGTGACCTGAAAAGGGACATTACTCAAGTGACACAGCAAGTCCAAACACTAGAGAATAAACATGAAACCCTCTCTGCTAAAGTGCACACTAACTCTCAACACATCAGAGTTCAAGAGGAGAATATACAGTTTTTACTTTCCAGAGTGGAAGATCTGGATAATAGGGGACGCCGGAACAACATCAGGATCCGCGGAGTCCCTGAATCTGTCTCTAATGTAGCATTGGAGGGATACTTGCAGGACTTTTTCCGTACATTAAAGGGAACACCAAGCTCCACTGACATACCTATCGAAAGGGCTCATAGGGCCCTTAGACCCAGACCTCCGCCCAAGGCCCCACCTAGGGACATCATAGTCAAGTTCCTTAGCTACAAGGACAAAGACTTGATTATGCAAAAGGCAAGGAGCCTCCAGAACATAACTCATGCAGGGATCCCCCTGCAAGTTTTCTCCGACCTGAGTTTAGCTACCTTGCAAAAGAGAAGAGAGCTCAAATATATAACATCTGAACTTCAGGCCCACAAAATACCGTATAAGTGGGGTTTCCCAGTGAGCCTAGTAGCCTCTAAAAATGGTACACAAGCAATCTATAGATCACCGGCAGATCTTCCCGAGTTCTGCAGGATACTTAAAATCGATATCCTGTCACCAGACCAGATAGGGAACACCCAACAAGATCCTCCTCTGCAGGGAGTAGAAGATCCTGCTTAAACCTCCGATGTCTGAATGGTGTTTTCTGCCGTTACACTACTACCTGGACATATATCACAGGGAACTGGATAAGTACTTTATCTCTCTGTTTGCTTGCTGGGGGTGTGTTGGACGATTTCCCTTGGGTTAGAAATATGGGTTCCTTCAGTCTGTAATGATTACTTGCCCAACCCATTAATTGCAATGTTTGAACGTTCCCTAGAATTAAATGTCAATGTCATGCTTACTCAGGGAACACTGTTATATTTGAACAGGCCTTTTACCATATAGTACCTTCTATGCATAATCTGAACTCCAGAGATTATATTTGTTTTCTGTTATATATATATATTTTCACCATTCTGTCTCATTGGGGATCCATGGATGTCCTTAGAGGAGCCATATATTATCATGACAATGATACTGTTGAAAGTTTGTGCTGGACGCACAGGATCCACAATGCTGATTATAATGGTCTATTTGTTTATACTGATGATTATATTAGAGAATGCAATTGCTTATTAAAATAAGTTTAATATACTATTTTGTCCTATAGTTGAAACGTGTTTGCCGGAGTGTCTTACATATATATGAATAGTACCTATTTCAATGTACAAGTTTAGGATAGACTGCTCCCTAAATTTTGATTTATTCTTACATATTTTCTATTGGTCGGGTGTGGGGATACTGACCCCACGCTTATTCTACTTTCTCTCTTGTCTTTCCCTTCCATAGTCCGAAGGGAACGTACAGGTATTTCTTCTAGAAACTCACCTAACCTCAGCATTCTGCTGGAACATCTCTTATTACCTTACTAACTTCTGTTTACTCTTTTTAAATCCTCTCTCTCTTTTTTTTTTTTTTTTTTCTCGTTTGTCCTCCTCTCCCCATCCTTTCCCTTCCCACCACTTCCCAGCCCCCTCCCCTATTAGTAAATACACATTTAAAGAGATGGAGCCCCAGGGCACGCAGTGCTTAACATTGCTAACGATAAATACTAAAGGACTCAACACTCCTGAAAAGAGATCTCATTTGATCAAAGACGTGACTAGGTTAAAATGTGACATAGCATACTTACAAGAAACCCACTTTAGGAGGGGGAGGGAACCAAGATGGATGAATCCCAAGTTCCCAACATCCTTTTTTGCCTCTGGCCCTACTAAAAAGAACGGAGTGGGAATCCTTATAAAACACTCCTTATCATTCAAACTGACTCAAGAAATTAAGGATCCAGAGGGCCGTTACCTAATTGTAATAGGCATCTTGTATAATAGACCTGTCACGTTGGTTAATGCATACTTCCCAAACACACACCAACACAAATTTATGTCAGCTCTAACAAATAAAATACTTGAAACACAAAAAGGAGCCCTGCTCCTAGCAGGAGATTTTAATCTACCCCTGGATCCAATACTTGATACCTCTAGGGGGATAGCATCAGTCCCAAAAAAGATTATCAAGCAGTGTATCACTAGGCTAGAGGAATTAGCTGTACACGACATTTGGAGAACACAATTCCCCACAAGACAGGACTATACCTTCTTCTCCCATCCCCACGACCTGTATACTAGAATCGACTATATTTTCACTGACCAATCCACACTGGCCTCTGTAGAAAAAGTGCAAATCCTTCCCATGACATGGTCAGATCATGCCCCAGTACTCTGTAAACTAAGATGGCCGACTATACCAGACCATCCATTCATTTGGCGATTTGACGACTTTTTACTCAATAACCAGTTACTCAGGGGGAAAATTGAGACTACACTCACTGACTACTTCACCATCAATGACATAGCTGAGACTCCTAAACATATACTTTGGGAAGCTCACAAATGTGTACTTCGAGGCGAACTCATTAAACAAAAAGCCATTGTGGCAAAACAAACTAGAACACGGTTCTCTTCACTCCTCTCTAGTATACGCAAACTAGAACTTAAACATAAAAAAAACCCGTCGGACACCTCAGTGCTTACCGATATTACCAAGGCTAGGAGAGACATTCAAGACATCCACACATTAGAATATCAAAAAATGGCGTTACGGAATCAACAAAAATTCTATGAATTTGGAGACAAACCTGGTAGACTGCTAGCTAGGGCCCTTAGGAGAAAACATTTGAAAACACACATTCACTCACTGATAGATAAACATGGCTCCACACAGGCAGACAGCCCAGCCATTGCTGAGACGCTCAGAGTATATTACCATGATCTATATAATTTACAAAATCCCTCTCACCCCTCTCAGGGTAGTGTAGGGCGATCATCTTCTTCTGATTTGAGTTCTTATCTGGACTCAATTACTCTGCCTTCCCTGTCACAGGATGAGGTAGAGATGTTAGACGCCCCTATATCTACGGAGGAAGTGTCACATGTTATAGACGACCTACCGGCTGGTGAGAGCCCAGGCCCCGACGGCTTTAGTGCCAAATATTATAAGCTCTATAAATCGATCTTGGCCCCCCACTTGGACTGTTTGTTCAATACTCTAGATACCTCCCAGGGATTTCCCCCCTCCATGCTCACAGCCCACATTACTACTATCCCTAAACCGGGTAAACCGTCAAACCGACCAGAAAATTTTAGACCAATATCACTCCTTAACGTGGACATAAAGATATTCGCCAAAATTCTCTCTAACAGATTGAACAAATTTCTGCCTAAATTAATCTCCCCGGACCAAGTAGGCTTTGTACCTGGCCGAGAGGCCAGAGACAACACTATAAAAGCTACCCTTCTTTGCAATTACGCACAAATTAATAAGGTCCCGATGATCCTGGTCTCTACTGATGCCGAGAAGGCCTTCGACAGGATCAGCTGGAATTTTCTGAGAGCGGTCCTGTCGAAGATGAGATTTGGACAGATTTTTACACAAAGGATCTTTGCACTTTACACAGCCCCTTCGGCCCAGGTCAGGATCAATAACATACTATCAGACCCCTTTAATATCACAAACGGAACCAGGCAGGGGTGCCCGCTATCCCCATTGTTATTTGCTCTGGTGATGGAGGTCCTAGCTCAGAAGATTAGGGATAATGGGAAGATTAAGGGATTACGGATAGGGGATCATGAGCATAAATTGTCCATGTACGCGGACGACGTCTTACTTTCTTTAACGGAACCACTAACTTCACTTCCAGAGGCACTGTGTGAATTTGAGGAGTATGGGCGGTTCTCAAATTTTCACTTAAACAAAAATAAATCAGAAATATTAAATATCACTCTCCCCCAGGCAGACATTTGCCAACTCTCTTCAATGTGTCCACTACGCATACAAACCCGTACTCTTAAATATTTAGGTATTAACCTTACCCCTACACCAGACACACTACACGAGGCCAATTACTCAAACTTACTTACCGAAATCACAGGGGATCTTTCCTCCTGGAGAAACAAACCGGTCTCCTGGCTCGGAAGAGTTGGCATTGTGAAAATGAACATTTTACCTAGGATACTGTATTACTTTCAGACTCTCCCGATCCCACTACCTACACACTTTCTACACAGATTCCAAGGGATAATAGAGGAGTTTATTTGGAAAGGAGTTAAACCAAGAATTGCAAGGAGAACTCTTTACTTACCAAAAGAGAAAGGGGGACTGGGAATCCCTAACCTAATCGCATACAGGAAAGCTATCAATCTCCAGCATCAAGTTGAATGGTGCCATAATTCTATAGATAAAACTTGGGTCCAAATATGCAAAACAATTCTAGGAGTACAGAATCTAGGTACACTGGGATGGACCTCCGCCAAATTCAGGCCCAAAATGCTGGAGAATTTCCCCCTTCTTAAAGAATTTTATACACAGTGGGATAGAACCCTGGTGGACTACCCACACATTACCTCAAATCCCTCACCACTTACACCATTTATAGATAATCCAGATATACCTTTCACTTGTACACAGCGGCTGCTCATAGATAAAACCCGACTTACACAAGTGGTTTTTCACCGCCTTCTGACACACAAAAGAATTAAGGATAGAGTAGACTTAGCGCACACTGGACTTAACATTCCTTGGTTTTTTTATACGCAACTCCAACACTTTCTACTGACATACAAAGGATCAGGTGATGTGACTAGACAACCGACCACCCTGGAATCCCTATGCCTGCTTCCGAACACACCGAAACATTTGATCTCTATAGCCTACCGCTTGATCCTTTCAAATAAAGAAACTCCTCTCCCTGACTATGTTAGACGCTGGAACAAGGAGCTCAGCCCCCCCCCTACTGATGGGGAATGGCATAAGATCCTAACCACTCATGTGAAGGCCTCGGTCTCAGCAAGGGTAATTGAGTCCAATTATAAATATCTGTCTAGGTGGTACCTTTCACCTGACAGAATTCAGAAAATATACAAACAAACTGATGGGAAGTGCTGGCGAGGCTGCGGAGAACGTGGCACCCTCCTTCACATTTGGTGGGAATGTGGTCCCGTTAGGCCTTATTGGCAGTCAGTTTTAGATGTGATGGAGACCACACTTAACATATCACTAACGAGATCGCCCAGCCTTCTGCTGTTCCACGACCTTCCTAAATTTAAAGATAAACCCTCTAAACACCTTTTCTTTATAATGCTCAATAGTGCTAAAGCCCTGATCCCTAGGAGGTGGAAGAAGATGGACATCCCTACATTAGAGGACTGGGCGTCTCAGGTAGATACACTTTTGCAGCTAGAAAGATTCAGATATATGAGGGATGACAAAATAGAATTGCATGAGTATATGCTGGAAAAATGGAAACCAGTGATCGCTGACTTACGACCTAACACTCAGAACGATACTCGGTGTTGAGGATCTGGCGGCCCTCGCTGGGCTTAGGGGCTTAGTTTTGGAACCTCCCTATACGGGAATACACTAGTATTACCTTTCCTCCCACACCTTCGCACCCCTTGTTTCTCCCCTTCCCCCCCCCCTTTTTTTTTTTTTTTTTTCTTCCCTCCCTTTTTCCTCTTCTCTCCTCTTTCTTTCTTCTTTTTCTCTTCTTACACTCTCGACGTGGCAGTGTGTGCTAAAGCCCACGTCGAGCTCATGTTATCTTTTAGACTTTATATAACTATTATACTGCTTTTGTTATGTATTATCAGTTTGAGTGCATACTCGTGGGATCTTGTAACCAATGGTGGACACTATTTAAAAAAAAAAAAAAAAAAACCTTTTTAAACTTTCAAACAGTATGTGTATTGTTATCTGGTTTTAAAAATCTAGACATAGATGACTATGGACTCTCCACTGTTGCATGCAAAATGCTTAATTTTTATCTTGTAACTTTTTCCTTCCGATGTATGTACTGTTATTGCTTTTTCTTAATAAAGCTTTGAAGAAAAAAAAAAAAAAAAAAAAAAAAGAATACAGGATGAGACCTGATTGGTCAAAATATACAGACCTCTCTTGTGGAATTAGACGTAAACTATGACGGACACATACACAGACCCATGTGATGTGGAAACTATAGGGACATGATTGGTCAAGATACACACCCCTATGCTGCGATTAGTTGAGATGCGATGAACACACACACAGACCAATGTGACGTGGAGATCATTCCCGATTGGATGATGAATCTGTGTGACATCGCTAGATCTGATTGGCTTCGGATCCTTTAAAGAGTTTTGGTGTGGGGCGATGGGCACCTTTGACAAAGCAGTGGTAAAATGTGCATCAGGCGTTCACACTGCCTTTCTGCATGTCCTAACTAATATGTAAATCTGTTGGCCATGTTATGGCACTATAAGACCGCTTTAATTGTTTCTATGTTGTGGGAATACAGTACGGAAATACCGGTGGTACTAACAACCAGCCAAGACTATTGTGCAAGACTAGTTAAACTGTTGATGTTTTAATAGACATGGGATTCCTTTTAATTTATAGTAGTCTGGCTGGTGTGGTTATTTACTAATTTGTGTATTGCCCCTTATTCAATTGTTTATTGGCGGTTTTGACTTACATAGTTTGACTGTAGAGGATATGCAGGAAGGCAGCATTTAGTAATATACATTTTTTATTACTCTTTTAATGTGGGACAGTATTGTCCTTTTATTTTAATATAATTTAATAAATGCTAAGTTTTTATAGTTTCCTCAAACCCTACTCATCTCTATACTTGCTAGTGACCAACGCACACATATATGTAAGTGTGCCATATAATGTTTCTTTCTCTTTTCCTTTTTATACATTATTACTATCCACAACATTAGGCACTGCCTCACTGAGCTATGTAGGCATATATCAGGGGGATTTCTGAGGTAGTCTCTTACCCCATTGCCCCTGACATCTTTGTCTGGGGATTCTTTTGCTAGGAACTGTGTCCGTCTGATATTTCTTGAATAGAGTCCTATATTGTGTAGAAATCTGGGAGCCATATCACCAGAAGAATATAAACTGGAAACTGCTTAAAGAGGGACTACTAAAATGGTACATTTCCAAATAAATATAAAGATTTGATGGCCTGAATATGAATAGCCTAAAAGAGAAATGGATAGAGGAGATAGAAACCTTCAACTATATTAACCCCTTCCAGCCATTAGGACGTTCCATGCACTGGACTTTAGTGCCGTTAGGACGGCATGGAACATCCTAGCCATTCTGCAGTCCTGAAGCCGTAACGGCTTGCTAACTGGGATTGTGGGCTGGAAGGCATGTCTATCGTCATAGGCACTCCCCCCCTGACTCAATTCCATCATTGAAATCACACGATTGCATATACAATCATGTGATTTCAATTTTTTACTTGCTTGTTTACATCAAAACAAATAAGTACCATCACTAAAAAATGATGCCTAAAGCTCACTTCCAAAACAGTCCCCTAGCGGACTGTGAGTAGCAATTATACAACAAGGAAAGGAAGGGAGCGCTATAAGCTGAATAGGCTAAATGAGCTAAATAGTCTGGTCTTTAGCATTTGAAAACACAATTTTAATGAATGAGTCTATACAATAAAATTATCAATTAAAAATGGCAGCAGCCTAGGGATAACATTAGCCTAAAATAAACATGGATCCATGAAACATTAAAATATACAGTAAAACAATAAAACAAAGGATGGTGATAGCAGAAAAAACAGTGGATGGTAAAAGCAATCCTATGAGGTCCTGTAGAAGCTTATTATGGTTATCCCCTAGAAAGCACAAAGTAAATGCGATACAATAAAATAAGATAAAAAAATAATAATAATTACAATATAGTATAGTGGTACAAAGCACAGTGTTAAAATGCAAACATCAGTGTCCAAAATTAAAAACAGTGTCCAAAATAAAATTCAGTGTCCAGAAAAAGGTGAGATCTGTCCAAAATAACTGTATATGTTCAAAAAACTGGGAAATGGTATCCAACAAAACTGTGTTAGCAATCCAATAAGTCCAAATGTGTCAAAGCAGCAAAAAAGATCAAAAAGGTGGTTTCAATAAACCAAAAAATGTTTTAACTAAGGGGCTCATGACCTAAAGCTCTTTGCTCAGGTGAGATGTTCTAATAAGTCTCATCAGTACGCAAGGTCCCTCAAAGAATTGTAAAATGTTACCTTGAGAGATATTTATTTCAATATGTGAGGGAGAGAGTCCTTATATAAAGTTAAAAAAAAATCCTAAAGATGTTGTAGGCTTTATCTCCATTGTGGTGAATTTTTGATCACTGCAGAGAAATTATACTGCAGACTTCAAAGGGGTGGAAAAGGGAAAAGAAAAGTATTGAAACTCACAGAGGGGAGACCAAGTTTAACAGGGAAGTGCATGACACATATAAAGTCTCAGTTTGCAGCAAACACAAATTAAAATGATTTTTTTTTTAAATTTAACTAGCATTTGTTTCTAGTTTAGTACATATTACTGACAGTAAAGCGTATTGTGAATTTTGAATAAACTTCACCTGCATGCAGCTGGGGAGAGAAATCAATGAGACAAAAATGCTTAGAGCATATCATAAGAATTATGAGAGATTTAGACACAACATTTCAAATATAAAGTCTAAAGAAATATAGAATACAAAGTGCAAATGTTAAATGTAACATAACTCTCATGTCATGCAGTGCTATATTAAACTGGTCTTGTCTCTCCTTCCCATCCAGTAATGCAGGGGACATCCCTTAGAGAAGTATAGCAAAATTTGCCTTTCTAGAATCTTGTGAGGGATCTGACAGTGCTGGAGGATCATTTTAGATTATCTAATTTTAGGATAGACCCTCAGTAGCTGGTAAAGTGAAGTTTGCTAACCTTTTTAAATTATATTTTTAAAACCCTTTAGTACTTAGTCTTGACACTTATTTCAGTTTTTTTTCTACTTTAAAAAATTCTGACAGTAATTGGAGACCACAGAAGGCTACAGCATAAAACAACAGTACACAAGTTATCTTATTGTCACATTGCAATTATTAGTAGTGTCCCATGTGCCTATAACAATTAAGCCACCTACCAGCTAGAGAGCAGTCAACTCCTGACTGCCTATGCCCAATATAACCTATTGGATAGCTGCTTATTCTGCCATTTCATATCATTCTGCCTAATTATTTGATTTGAATAGGATTACTGATTAACATGCAGTCTGTGTGATTCCCATGGAAACCATACTGGATAGGGATAACAGTACTTTTCTCTGGCCAGTATTAAACTATTTGTATTACTAAATCTGTGACCCTGTGTAAAAGAGGCAGGGCCTGGGTGGTCTGAACTAGATGTCTGAGTGGTCATGAGAAATACTGGATGGTCTAGTAGGGTTTCATTGGTTTATGGCATTTACAAATTTTGATGTGATTTTGGTGGTTCCAGTTTTCCTTTAGAGAAACTAGGACATAAAAGGGTAAAAGATGCATAAGGAATGATCTAACTAATTGGAATTGTCACCAAATTAGATAGATGAGTGTGCCATTGACAGTCAAAGTTAAAGGGATACTAAACCCAATTTTATTTTAGCTCCTACATTTCCCTTTGTTAGAATTAAAAACAGTAGTTTTTTTTTATTTGCACCAGAAACTAATCATTGCATTGCAAAAGCATTTTAAACTGTCATTTTGTTAGCAAGATTTGAATGTTTTACAGTCCAGGAGCACACCTCATTGCTGTGGCCAAATAGAAATAAAAATGAAATTCTGCACATATTAAGCAATCACTCTGCAGCATGTAGGATTATTAATACCATGTAAGGCAAATCATGCTCTCTAAGTAGCAGAAAGGGGCAGGTAAAATAAATAATGAAAGTGCACAACAAAAAGAAACCTTCTATAGGGCATTTATTAATTATAAGAGAAGTCACAGTGCTCTTCCACTTTTAGAGTGCTGTGCCGCACGCAGTTATATATAGTTTTAATATTGATTCACAGGAGACATTGAGCTTTGATAACCAGATCAGAAATATCTGTTTCTTAAGTTATTGGATAAAGAAGATGTGGAGACACAAGGTCCTTTTGGTGTATGATATGGTATTTTCTAGTATTGTTGAAGCAACAAAAACATAATTAAAAAGTAAAATTGTTTTTCAACCAGTTGTGCATATTTGGATCCACTCGGAAATGAAAAAAATCACCGGTAAAAGCTGTAAACGGATTGGCCTTATGTGCGCCCCAGTTCATCACACGCTTCCCGCAACCGCACACATTAACTAAACTTTTTTTTCCAGCCCTCTGGCTTATTTGGAACATAGGCAAAAAAGGTGTCTTTTGTACCCAATCAACGTAAGGTAGTCCAGCATCCAATTACAATGAGAACTAAATCACCCAATCAGCAAGCAGCTTTCATTTGGACGCCAGGGGCTGGCTCTGGATGTCACAGCGGCTCGCAGTCTAGTGGCTGCTGTGGTAAGGAGGTGGGAGCCTCCGCTAGTCTCTGCAGCCTCCTGGTGACAGCGCTACTGTATCTGCTGCCGCTGCAAAGGGGAAGCTGCTCCGGCTTCGGGATGAAGACTGTGCTGCACAACTCTTGCCTCGCTGCTGCCTCTTTCCTTCTCTGTAAGTAAAATCCCTGTTGGCATTGATAGATTTGTATATTGCAGTCCCATGTAAAGCTGTTGTATTTGCCGAGTGCGCTTGTGGTATTAAAATACACACTGAACTTTGTGTGACTTCTTAGGGACAAAGATCTGAATCTTTGTAAAGAGAATGAACTTATTCACCATTTTCGATAACCTGTATCTGTGAAGTGCCATTCTGACAAAACACTGCCCCAGCCACATTATGTTTTGATATTGCAAGCAGCAGTAACTCAAACTGCTTGTTTATAAGGAACATCAATATTACAGGAACGATTCGTTTGTTGGCGCTTCAGAACATTTATAGTAAAGAAAACCATCTCTTTTTGTCTGTTTCGCCGCTCATTATGCTTATTAGACACTTTATAACTGTTCTTTTTACATTAAAGGTAGAAAAGTCGTTTGCTTTCTTTCACATCACTGCTTATATGATTTAAATGAGATACTGGGTACTTGTTTTCATTTGTGCAAACCACCAATGGATATCTATAATGTGTGTAAGATTAATAAGTAATTGCATGAGTTAGACTCACATAAGGGACATGGAAGTCAGTGATATTTTGGGTTTAAAGGGACAGTATACACCAATTTTCATTTAACTGCATGTAATAAACAAAACAGCTGTTTATGCTATATAAATGGGTCCTTTACAAAACATTTATGCAAAAAAATAATCTAGTGTATAATGTCCCTTTAAGTAGACCCAGCATATTATTTGTAAGCACTTTTTGGCACTGGAATAAGTAGAGGGATTGTGTACATGAACAGTATTTGTGTGTATAATATAGATCATGTGTGTGTGTATAATAAATCAGCCACCTGGGTGCAAATAATAGTTCCAATAAAAAATCCATTCTCAGGATTTTCCATTCAAAAAAGTCAGCTTTATTGGATGACGTTTCAGGAATATTATATCCCTTTCATCAGATCAAAAAGTCATGTAAGTTTAGAAGTCAGCCCATTTTTGGTTCACAACCTGGGTTTTGCTTGCTGATTGGTGGTTAAATGCACCCACCAATAAATAAGTACTCTCCAATGTTCTGAACCAAAAATTGTCTGGCTCCTTAGCTTAGATGCCTTCTTTTTCAAATAAAGATAGCAAGAGAACGAAGAAAAATGTTAATAGGAATAAATTAGAAAGTTGCTTAATTGCATGCTCTATCTGAATCATTAAAGAAAAAAACTGAGTTAAGTATCCCTTTAAGGATTCACTTGAAAAAGTCCAGAGAGTGCCGCCTCTGTGGTTTCTATATTAAAGGGCCATGATACCCAAATGTTGAAAAACTTGAAAGTGATGCAGCATAGCTGTAAAAACTGATTAGAAAATATCACCTGAACATCTCTATGTAAAAAAGCAAGATATTTTATCTAAAAAGTTACTCAGTAGCCACCTCCCATTGTAAAGGACTTCTAAGCAGCAAAGCAGTATGTCTGTCCCGGGACAGCTAAGGGAGTGAGCTTTACGTGCACACTCATCTTATTTTCCTATTCAGTTTAAGGAAGTTTTCTATGAAATCTCATGAGAATTAAGTCAAATCTAATGAGATCAAAGTAAAAGAGTTCATGACCTCAGCACCGTTGATGCTGATTGGCTGTTCTTCATTTCTTCTTTTTCTTTTTTAACGTGCAGCTGGGCAGCAGCTGAAGTATTTTTTTTTACACAGAACTTACTCTGCTGAGCTGAGGAAATTGTGAGGTAAAATATCTTCCTTTTTTACATAGAGATGCTCAGGTGATATTTTCCTGTCAGCTTTTTACAGTTATACTGCATCAGTTTCAAGTGATTTAGCATATGAGTATTATGTCCCTTTAACTTGGCTTGGCACCCTGGTAAATGTGTTTTTGGTGAAAGTGCACTCTCTTTGGGACACTATTCTTTGTTTTCAAACTGTGTTTTGTAGCAGCATACTATCATTAGTTCCAGCACACCAATAACATTTAATCTCCTAATGCAAATTCTGTAATTCATTGGAGCATTTTGTCATTTCATTAGTGTTTGCCAATAACTCTCTTCAATCTCTGCAAAGGGGTTAAATGAGTGTTTAAAGGGACAGGAAACTCAAACATTTTTTCTTTCATGATTTGGATAAAAAAAATTTTTTAAACAACTTTCCAATTTACTTCAATTATCACATTTTCTTCATTTTCTTGTTATCCTTTGCTGAAGGAGCAGCCATGCACAACTGACAGCTAAGTGAACACATCTAGTCAGCCAATTACAAGAGACAGATGTGTATACACCAATCAGCAGCTAGCTCCCGCTAGTGTAGGATATGTGCATATTCTTTTTCAACAAGGTATGCCACGAGAACAAAGCACGTGAATTACACAATCTATCTGAATCATGCAAGTTTAATTTTGACTTTCCTATCACTTTAAACGGCTAAATAACGACACGTAATTCGTTAGAGCATGTCATTTTAAGACTATCATCCCTGTACTACTATGTGTTTAACCCTTATAAAAGGATATTTTTTTTATTTTTAAAGTTTACTTTTTATTATTAAGAAGGAATAGGGCAAGATAATAACAAAAAAGGAACAACAATAATAATATATCTGATCACACGAGAATACAAGAATTACATAAATAATAAATAGATATCGTCCCATACGGAATAAGGCATCAAAACAAATAAATAAAAGGATATTTATCCCAACACTTTTTTTCGTTCAGGATTCAGATAGAGGCATGCAATTTCAAACCACTTTCTAATTTACTTTTATTATCAAATTTTCTTCATTTTCTTGGTATCTTTTGTTGAAAAGCAGGGACGTATGCTTAGGAGCCAGCCCATTTCTAGAGTATTATATGTCAGCAGTTTTGCAAGAATTTTATTCATTTTCAAGAGCACTAGATGTCAGCACTATTTCCTGCCATAGATGCCTACCTAGGTATCTCTTTAATATAGAATATCATGGGATCTAAGTAAATTTGACAATAGAATAACATTGGAAACTTTTTTTTAAATTGAATGCTCTGTCTGAATCACAAAATTAAATGTTTGGGTTTCATATCCCTTTAATGACCGTGCATTGGCCATTCGTTCACATATTCTCTTATGTGGCCTCGCAAATAGTGCAGATGTTGGCAAGACTGTGCTATATCTGCAGTAATAGCGCAACTTTGTGCCCTTAACAACCACACAACGTACAGAGTATGTTGCTCATTAAGGTTTCAAATACACAGTAGAAATACCGATTGGGACCCACAGAGCACTGCTGGTTCCGAGTGAAAACCGCCTCTGATCCAATCGGCAGCACTAGACGCATGACTCAGATGTGCAACTAGCACTGATATTGGATCAGCAGCAGTTTCAGATGGGGACCAGCAGTGTTCTTCAGGTCCCTTTGCATGGGTTAAACACACAGTAGTGCAGGGTTCATACGAATTAGAGCATGTCATTTGTTTGATTATGTCTCTGTCTGGTAAGGGGATTCAGTGCATTAGCTGTGTCCAATCAGAAGCGGCATATGTATGTAGTCACCAATCAATGGGTATGTCTGTCTTATTTGGATCGACTCAGGAAGGCAGCTTGTTTACGAGAATAATCATAAAGCGGTTTTACCATTTTATAAGTGAGCATTAAAGGGACATGAAACCCGAATATTTTCTTTTATGATTAAGACAGAATACAATTTTAAAAAAAGTTTCCAATTTGCTTCTATTATCAACTTTGCATTGTTCTCATGTTGTGCACATGCCTGAAGCACTACATGACAGGAAATAGTGCTGCCGTCTAGTGCTCTTGCTAATGTATAACATTGCTGCAAAGCTGCTGCCATATAGTTTTGCACACGCTTGAACTTACCTTCCTGATATTCAACAAAGAATAAGAAGAAAATTTGATAATAGAAGTAAATTAGAAAGTTGTTTAAAATTGTATGTTCTGAATGAAGTAAGAAACAATTTGGGTTTTATGTCCCTTTAATGCAAACTACGAAAATACTCTTAAAGGGACACTATACCCAAACATTTTCTTTCATGATTAAGGTAGAGAATACAATTTTAAACAACATTCCAATCTACTTCTATTACCTTAATTTGCTTCATTCTTTAGATATACTTTAATGAAGAAATAGCAATGCACACGATGAACCAATCACAGGAGGCATCTATGTGCAGCTACCAATCAGCAGCTACTAAGCATATCTAGATATGCTTTTCAGCAAAGAATATCAAGAGAATGAAGCAAATTAGATAATAGAAGTAAATGAGAAAGTTGTTTATAATTGTATGCTCTTTCTAAATCATGAAAGAAAAAAATGTGGGTTTCATGTCCCTTTAACAAATCAGAGCATTTTATTAGTTAACACTGAGTGGACTTTTCTCCTGACTGGCTAACTATAGTGATATTGTTTCCACTAATATCTATATTTGTGTTCTATGTTTATAAATATATATCATTTGTTTTTAGTTACACAGTGATGCAGAGATACATTGTATGGTAGATTTCATTATTTATATGTAAAGTGCTAGTATATGATGCAGTGCACATTACACTCATACATAGCATTACAATCCAGTGTATGAATTGCTGCCTCTTTACAATTCAGTAAATCTATTTAGTGATAGCCTGCTGAAGAGAAAGCATGCAGGCTATTGGAAATGAATACATTTTTATTTTTCGTAAACTTCAATACATTTATTGGATTATTTAATAATTAAGATATTCTTGAAAGTTCACATTACCTTCTCTATAGTCGATTTAATTGCAAAATAATTGCCCAAGCCAAGCTCATTAGTTACAGTAGGTCTTTGGAAGCCATTGGTTGTCGTTGAAGTGTTAATAAAATGCCTACTGGCATCCATCTATCTATCCAAGGTGAACCCATCTAGCTTCGAATAGAAGTCTATCACTCACCCTGACTTCTCAAGCCTGTAGCTAAAGGTGTCCGCTTGCCAGCTACGTTATATCTCACATATATTAGACACAAGCTACTATGAAGCCTGAAGTCTATTGCAGAAAATAATCAATTCTTCCATAGTGATCTGCCTTGTTTATATTTATCATATATTATGCTTTATTAGTTGTTTTTTTTTTCTTTCATTTTTATATTATCACAAATTATTATGCTTCATTACACTGTTTTTTTTAATTTTTATATTTATTACAATTTTTCTTTAACCATTATTTACCGTTGGGAAGGTAGAATGGTTCTGTGGTCTTTATAAATATATTTGCTGCCTGCTACTGTTAGTTGTAGCTGATTTTGTTAAAAATAAATCTGTAGCATTCTTTTCTAAAATGGTTAACTTGTTTCTTCATCCTTCACTGAACTCCAGCAGCCTCAGTGTCTTAACTGCACTAATCCAGCTCTCTTGCATCTTTTGTACAAATCCCTTGTAAAAGATGGGAAAACAAAACGGTAACCATGCATTTTTACATGCTGTTCTAATGCTTAAGAAGAATTTTAATCAGAAACAAGTGATGGTAAATTTTCAATAATGTAATAACCCCATCGCATTTCTAAACCTACTATATGGTGGATTTTTTTTTTTTTTTTTTAATATTCAATCAGTAGTTTTAAAAATGATATATTTGTCTTACCGCGATACTACTTTGTCATGTAGAGAGCGGTCCCACCCGCTCCCTACGTCCATTCTATGAGCAGTGTTTCTTCATGGGTAGCTTTGCGCATGCGCTAGATTGTTAGTCCGATGAAGGGGTGTGTGTGTGTTTCTTCAAAGGATGCCAGCTGGGCCGGTTTATCATTGGACGATAAAAATGTGACTTCTATTTTTTTATTTATGAAAATAGACGGGCGGTGGAATGGCGGCACAATTTCACAGGTATTATATGTTAATAATTGGAAATAATGAATGAAAGTCCTATTCTTTTGCAGTGTTGCATATGCGGATACTTTACCATAACTTTAAATAACACCTTTCTGTTTATTGGGCATTATCTTTCTTGTGTTCAAAATTAAAGGGTCATTGTACTGTCAACTTTTTTTCCCCTTTAATGTTTTCTTAACGATCAGTTTTAATATCTGGAGCGTATTTATTTGTTTACAAATAAATAATTTACCTTTATTTTGTCATTTGAAATTGCTGCTCTGCTGCTGCCTGTTGAAACCATCACCTGTACTGAAAATATGAATACTGCTGTGTTCTCTAAAGCTATTTAAACAAGAAGCAGCATAGGGGACAATTATATAAAATTTGCCGATATAGATGTGGTTTTCCACGCCGACACTTGCAGGGGCAGCCCTCAAGGAATTCTATAAAAAAAAAAGGGGGGTTGTCCCTGCAAGTAACGAGATGTCTCCCATAGAAATAATGAGAGCTTTCTGTTACATAAAAAGTTTGCAATGGAGGAGAAGTACATGTTTAAACTTGAATATTATGCCTAATACAAATGATATTACAGTGTTTTCAGTGCACTGCACCTTAAATTTGCTTTAATTTTTGTATGCATAGGTTTGCGTTTCAGAGAAATTAGTGTTTTGAGTATTTTGATAATTTTTTTTTTTTAAACAGTTCTAATTCTAAAAGTTGCCTTTCTAATATTGTTTGAGTGATCTCTCAGTACTGGTGAGACATCTAGTAGGCAGCAATACCCTTCCCGCATTTATCATTGAGCACTACAGCTAGTGTGCAACAACGCCCCCACCCTGCGCTGTCAGTTTACCCGGTCGGAAAAGTCCGGGGGGATAGAGATACGCTTGCATAACAGGTAGTGAAGTCTAATGACCGCTGGTTCTTATAGCTCAGTTGCAAGTTCGCTCTTGCAAGCCTGCAGCCAGAAGCTTTGATAAATATGGGCCCTAGAATCCTGCATAGAGAGATAAATAGCTAACAAGCTAAACTTAGGATTTGTATATACAGAAACAGATAAGATGTGGAGCCTTTTGTGGATATAAAATTGATTTAAATTGGCCATGGTTTCAATAATCAAAAACATCTATTTTGTATTAAAAAAATAAATCTAAAGTAGCAATTATCTTAAAAAAGGAGCAGTCTCTGCCAGTGGTGAGATGTCTCTTATAGAAAGTAATGGAGGTCACTGGAAAGGGAATCTTCGCTGTGCATGTACACATTAACCCTTTGAGTGCTAAGCACTTTCCCACCTAGGTGCTAAGCTGATTTAAAGTGAAGGTAAAGTTTTCTCTTTCTGGAAACATTATTTAATCTATCACCTTGTAAAATCCACAGTTGCTAACTTTTTTTTTTTACCTAACATTTTTCGTTAATAAATAAATATATTTTGTTCTACACTACCGTTCTGTTCCAAGCTCTGCCCACGATCCATTTCCTCTCTCTTTAGCTTATGACGTATAGAGCGTTCCCACCCGCTCTATACGTGCCTACAATTCTCGTGCCCGGCTAAGAAAAATACTGCGCATGCGCAAAACATCGACAAAGTCACATAATGCGCATGCGTTAATGCCAGTCTTTGCTTTACACAGTGCAAGCATCATTGATCTCGGCAACATAGTATTCAATGAATATATATATATATATATATATATATATATACACATACATACACACACACACATTCAATACTATATTGTACGAGAGAGAGGAGCTGTATTTTCCGTTCGTTTTGTTAATTTCTTACAAGTTGAACACTGCCTATAATCACAATTAGTTTTTAACAATATAGGACAGAAATAAATGTGTTTCATATAGATAAGCTTTATCTTCTTCACGTGAATTTACCATGGAGTGTTCACTAAAATTAAATATTAAAATCTGTGTAACAATTAAAAAAAAAAAAAAAAGTTGGCATAGTCTTTGATACTAGCTAATCATTGAGTTTAAAATTGTATTTATCTAACATTGTTTATGCATAAATGGTTAATCGTTAATACAATTCTTTATCTTTTTTTTTTATATTAATAATATTGAGATTGGAAAAAGAAAGTCTATATTATAATTATTATTGGTTTAAAATATAGATAATCCGTTTATTAAACATTACACCTTTTTCATAACCAAAACATTTATATTAATAAAATGTTTAGCTTTGTGATTAACTGTATTTTAGAAGTCTTCTAATAATATGACTTTGACTGTTTCTTAGATATTGTCTGTCATTTATCATTGTCTTTTGATAAATCTTATACAACACCCTGTGCCTGCACAAAGTGTTCTATATATTCTAGACGTGTTGTTTCAGTCTTTCTGTTAAAACTAGATTGAAAAAGCATGTGATAAGAGCACACCATCAAAGTCTTAGAAATTAGCATTAGAGCATAGCTATCTTTATTTTAAAATAAGAATACCAAAATAAATAAGAAAGTTTGATGAGTAGAAAAAGTTTATCATATTTTATGCTCCAATGTTAAAATATACCACATATAATTATTTTAATCTATTGCAATATTAAATTATTAAATCTAATAATAATATGAAAGATTCTTTAAAACTATTTAAAAAAGAAAATTCAATAAATTATTTTCATTAGTCATATTTAAAAGAAAACTAAATAATGCTAACATTTGTTAACTTTACTGCTGTTCTCTCATATGCTTTCCAAAAACTTTATCTTTGTATGAATAAAATTAAAATGCTTCCATAGCGACTTTATAAAGTAGGATTCATATTTTTCTTCAAACATGTCAATTTGTATTATATTTACTATAAGTTGTAAAAGGACAGTAAAGCAAAAATTAAAATGTTAAGATTCAGAAAGAGCATTGAAAGTTTTTACAATTTAAAAATTGGATAACATAACAACTTTGATCTTCTGTTATTATTTTTGTACAAGCATACGTAGGTAGGCAATAGATAAACAATTAACTATTGGTAGCTAGCTGTTGATTGTTTTCTGCACATATGTGCCTCTTGTCATTGGCTCAACTACTGTGTTAAGATAGCTCACAGTATTGCATTATTTATCATTGAACAAAGGATACAAAGATAATGGTAATATAATTTTAATTTAAAGTAGTATAATCATAAAAATACATATTTTGGTTTCAGATCAAATCAATGTTTTAAACCTATCGATTGCTACTGCTACATGTTAGCCGAAACACCGAATATTATATATTTATGTATTTAAAGAAATGTTTTTAATATCCCATAACAATTCAAGTTTTTAAGGGTTAAATTGTAAATTTCATTTATTTATTAAAGATGTAATATATATTTTACTAAATATTAATATGATTGATGAGAAAAGAACAAATGGAGTGATTATCATTAGTATGAATTTGAATTGAATGCTCGTTTAAATATTAACCCTTTAACAACACATGTCGTACAGGGTACGTCGCACACAACCTTGTCTTTAAAGACCAGCGACGTACCCTGTACGACCCTGTACGACATTAGGGTTTAAAGCGGCTGGAAGCGATCAGGATCAAGGTATTATATTGAGGCATCACTGCAATACCTTTTTTCCAAAACCGATGCAGAGAGAGCCACTCGATGGGCCCGATCGTTGGTGGGTGGGAGCAGCTGCAGGGAGGCGGGTGGGCGGCCCATTGCTACCCGGCATCCGGTTCCTGAATGTGCAATGTGCACGCAGGGTGCCGGGGGCCTGCAGGGAGCGCGCGCGATTGCGTAAGAACCACTGCCACCAATGAATGAATGAATGGGAGAGAGGGAGGGGGGGAAATAACAATCAAAAGTATCTGGGAGGGGGAGGAGGGTATTGAGGGGGGGCAGCTACACTACAGAAAAATTTGAATTACATAAAAAAAAAAAAAAAAAATACATTTTGGGAGGCAAATTGGGTACTGGCAGACAGCTGCCAGTACCCAAGATGGCAGCAAATAGGTTGTGGGCAAGGGTTATAGAGCTGTTTGAGGGGGATCAGATAGGTTGGGGGCAAAGGGGGGGGGGTCCATCACAGTTAAACAGATATTTAAAATAAAAATAAAAAAATTAATTAATAAAAAAATAAAAAAAGCCTTTTATTTTAGTACTGGCAGACTTTCTGCCAGTACTTAAGATGGCGGGGACAATTGTGGGGTGGGGGAGGGAAGAAATATATGTTTGGGAGGGATCAGGGGGTGGGATGTGTCAGGTGGGAGGCTGATCTCTACACTAAAGCTAAAATTAACCCTGCAAGCTCCCTACAAGCTATCTAATTAACCCCTGCACTGCTGGGCATAATACACGTGTGATGCGCAGCAGCATTTAGCGGCCTTCTAATTACCAAAAAGCAACACCAAAGCCATATATGTCTGCTATTTCTGAACAAAGGGGATCCCAGAGAAGCATTTACAACCATTTATGCCATAATTGCACAAGTTGTTTGTAAATAATTTCAGTGAGAAACCTAAAGTTTGTGAAAGATTTTTTTTATTTGATCGCATTTGGCGGTGAAATGGTGGCATGAAATATACCAAAATGGTCCTTGATCAATATTTTGGGATGTCTTCTAAAAAAATATATACATGTCTAGGGATATTAGGGATTCCTGAAAGATATCAGTGTCCCAATATAACTAGCGCTAATTTTGAAAAAAAGTGGTTTGGAAATAGCAAAGTGCTACTTGTATTTATTGCCCTATAACTTACAAAAAAAGCAAAGAACATGTAAACATTGATATTTCTAAACTCAGGACAAAATTTAGAAACTATATAGCATGGATGTTTTTTGGTGGTTGTAGATGTGTAACAGATTTTGGGGGTCAAAGTTAGAAATTTTTTTTTTTTTTTTTCCTCATATTTTATATATTTATTTTTAGTAAATTATAAGATATAATGAAAATGTTATATTTAGAAAGTACGTTTAATGGCGAGAAAAATGGTATATAATATGTGTGGGTACAGTAAATGAGTAAGAGGAAAATTACAGCTAAACACAAACACAGCAGAAATGTAAAAATAGCCCTAGTCCTTAAGGGAAAGAAATTGAAAAATGGCCTTGTCCTTAAGGGGTTAAGCATGATGAATACATATAAATAAGTAACTCTAGTAGTGTTTATTCTAAAAAATATATTCTATAAATAAAGGTACATTTATATTAAAATAAATATTGTGTTTACTTGGAAAATACAATTGGAAAAAATAAAACTAAAATAAAACAAGTGCATAGAATAATAAAAAATTGTAATATAGTAATGCTCAATGGTTATGAATTTATTTCGTTTAGTAATAAATTGACTGTTCCGTAGATATCAATTATTAATTTGATTTGTTAATCACAGCAATTTTTATAAAATTCTATTTTTCACTTACAATAGTAAGATCAATGTTTGGGGATTACACCGTTTGTTTGGTTTTAAATGTTAAACTAATTCACAGTATTGCAATAATCATTTACTAATCAAGTCTTTAACAAGATATATACGATAAAAATATGATTTAACAGTCTATATATACAAAGATATGAACTTACTTTAAAGGATATATATAACTTCGATACGCAGCGATGAATTCTAACAATAATTCTTTCTTTTTTTTTTTTTTTTTTTTTTTTAATTAGTTTATTTATAACCAACATGTGGTATTACAGACAAGAGAAAAAAAAAAAGGAAAAACACACCTCGCAGGGTGAGCGAAACAACATAAAGAACAATTAATAACATTGTAGAATTTCAACAACATTCATCAATAGAAAGTTATCAACTGTTATAGCAGAATGGACTAAACCAAATTGTGTCCACATCTAGGCACCACTTTCATCATTTGTCTAACATATACTGCTATGTAATCATAATTTTATTAATACCACCATGTTGGGATTTTTAACATTTTGGGGAACACTCTAAACCTAACTACCGAAACCAAACTAAACCACACATACATTAAAAAAAAAAAAAAAAAAAAAACAAGACAAAACAAAACAAAACAAAAAAAAGAAAAAAGGGAGGGGGAAACAAATTCCTTTATCCTAATACAATCCAATCAGCCGGGAAATCTCCTAGTAAGACCAAATCCGTAAAACTTTCTGAACTCAAAAAAGGAAATAGTATCAATTTTTGAATACCGATTGGGAAAGATTTAATTATGGGCAACCAACCCACTAAAAATTGTTTGATTTTTTTTTCTTTCAGAAACCTAGTATGATAAGATTCAAAAATAATCTGATTTTGGATTTCTTGCAGAACAAATTTTAATGTGGGCGCTCGTTTAGCCTTCCAATTTTTGGATATTAAATGTCTTACTAATAAAATTATAGTGTTTAATATAGTCTGACCTAGGGGAAGTGTTAATATCTGAATATTTAATAGGAATATGTTCTCTATCTCCAATACTACATTTAGTTGATAGTGCTTATTAAACCAGAAAACCACCTTCTTCCAAAGCTGTAAAATCTTAGGGCAATACCAATACATATGTACCAGGTCAGCTGCATCCGATGAACACCGGGGGCACACACAGAGTAACTGGGGAGAAAATCTTGAGAGCCTCGCCGGGGTTAGATAAAAGTTATTTATGAGTTTGAAATGAGCTTCCCTCCAACTCATCGGGATTTGATACTTGCTTATCAAAGTACAACTTGCTATGATTTTATCTGTATTTATATCTGGAAGAAGCATTGCCCAAGACTCACACGTCTTATTCAGTGTGAACAGGCTTTGCTTAGCCAGCATTATGTCATACATTAAAGATATAGAGGTATTCCCCGCTCTGAAAATTTTCACCCAACTCTTGACTTCGGCCCATTCTACCTCCCTAGTAACATCCCAATTCCATTCCTGTATATAATGTCTTATTTGTAGGTACGCAAAAAAATTATTAACGTGAAGACCAAACTTATGCCGCAGACTCTCAAACGTTAATATATATCCCTCGGATGAAAAAAGCTGTTGAACGACTGTGAGGCCCTTTTCAGCCCAGCTTTGAAATACTAATTGATGTATCCCGGGGGAGAAATTTATGTTGCCCCTTATTGGTAAGAACTCTGAAAAAGAAAAGTCCATTTCCAATATAGTACATAGCTTCTGCCAGCCTACGACTATGTTTTTTAATGACACAAGACCAGCAATATTTGCCGGGAGTTTCTTTACAGGAGAGTGTAAAATAGCTTTTAGTGAAAAGGGATATGCCAAATGACTTTCTAGGTCACTAGTAGAAAAAATATTACCCTCCGACAGCCAATCCAAAGCAGTCCTAGCCAACATAATAATGTTATAAAGATAGATGTCAGGTAAGGCAAGACCTACCATATTACGAGATTGCATTAATTTTTTCAGAGCAATGCGCGGTTTTTTATTACTCCATATAAATTTTGAGAACGACCTATAGATAGCTTTAATGTCAGCTGTTGGAATCAAAAGAGGAAGATTTTGTAAGAGATAAAGCAAGCGTGGAAAAACAATTGTTTTTATTACATTTACTCTTGCCGTTATTGATAACGGGAACTGCATCCATGCTTCCAAATCGGATATCATTTTCTTAATAAGAGGAGCAAAATTAATGTTATACCAAGTTTTAGGGTTCGAATTGAGGTATATACCCAAATACTTAATTGTCGCTACTTCTTTAAAAGGCAACCTTTGAGGGCTATACTCCGACCTTTTTATCCACATCAGTTCACTCTTTCCACAATTAATTTTATACCCTGAGAAGGAACTATATGTCTCCAGGCACGCTAGCACAATTGGGATTTCTTGGGAAGTATTCTCCACGCAAATCAGCAGATCATCTGCATACAGAAGAGTTTTAAGATTATGTTCCCCTAGCCTAACCCCCTTAATAGAGCTTCTTAGCCAGGTTGCCAAAGGTTCAATGGCCATATTAAACAGCAGGGGAGATAGAGGACACCCCTGTCTGGTTCCCCTGCTAAGGTTAATCTGTGGAGAGAGAACCCCATTAATTAACAAATATGATATTGGATGTTTATACAGGTTCTGTATAAATAGGGAGAACTGATCTTTAAATCCCATTTCTGCTAATACTCTAAAAAGATGTTTCCAAACGATAGAATCAAAAGCTTTCTCAGCATCCAATGTAATAATGGCGGAGTCAACTCTATTAAACCTCGAGTTTTTATCTGAATTCCATACAGCGTCCAAGTAATTAATTACTCTACGAATATTCTTAGATGAGTTCCTTGTTTTCATAAAACCTACCTGATCTGGATGTATAAGCTTGTCAAGACATTTGGAAAGTCTCTCCGAAATAATAGCCGCAAGAATTTTATAATCGGCATTCAAGACTGATATTGGTCTATAAGAAGCTAATTCCTCACTATGTTTATCCTTCTTCAAGATTAGAGAAATATTTGCTGCAGAGAAAAATCTAGACGGCACCACATTCATACCATATTAACTATTAAACAATTTCTCTAATGTATATTTAATCTCCTCCGCCAGTATTTTCAAAAATTCTACCGGAAGACCATCAGGGCCGGGAGCTTTATTAAGTTTAGCCTTATCTATACTCTTAAGAATTTCGTCGACTGTAATAGGGCTATTTAGAGCCACCAGATCTACTTCAGATACCTTTGGCATAACAATACCTGCCCAGAAGCTTTCCAAATTGAACTCATCAATATCAGGCGCTGTATATAACTTCTGATAATAATTATAGAATACATAACTAATATCTTCCAACTCTGTATATCTATATTTCTCGTCACGGATGGCAAGAATATAATTCTTTTTCTTTCTATTTTGTACCAGTTTTGCAAGGTATTTCGCCGAGGAACCATGTATACCTTTGTACAAAAGACTAGATTTTAACTCTTCTTCTTGCGATTTACTTTTCATGAAGACATCTCGAGCCTGCCTAGCTTTAATATAATTATCCCAATTAGTGCTCCCTTGCTCTGAAATAAACTTTCTGTAAGAGTTTCTCACCTGGTTAGAAAGTTGTGTTTCCCGTGCATTCATTTTTTTCCTTTGAACACAAAGATATGCCTTGATTTCCCCACGCAGAAAAGCTTTGGACGCTTCCCAAAATATTTCTATTTTATCATAATAAGCGCTATTGTAAGCTGTATACTCCTTCCACTTTAGTTTTAACCACTGTGAAAATCTTACATTATTAAGCAGATATTTAGGAAAAAAGAAGCCTAAGTTTTTACCTTTAGGCTGCCGGATAGTGTCAAAAGAGATCAATATTATTGCATGATCCGAGATCATTATATCATTTATACAGGCCTTCATTTTCAAAACAGATAAAGTCTCGGCAATCAAAAAAAAGTCTATCCTTGAAAAGGTTTTGTGGGCTTTAGATTCACATGTATAAGTACAAGAATCCGGATGTTTTATTCTCCAAATATCTACTAACTTTAGCTTATGACAAAATCTCTTGAAATATTTGGCTTGCTTATTGTATTCTACCGAATTTCTTGTGCCATATCTCTCCAACTCCGGGCATAACGACATATTAAAATCCCCCCCAACAATCAAATTTTGATTAATGTAAGGGAATAACTTCATCCTCATTTTTTCCCAAAATCCACTTGAAAACCTATTTGGGCCGTAAATGTTGCACAATACTAGTCTTGTGCCATTAATTTGAACATGGACTAGAATGTATCTTGCGTTCTCATCCCTCTCTATGTTCACCACCTTATATGATAGATTTTTATTAAAAAGTATTGCGACCCCATTTTTCCTAACTATGCTGGGGGTGGCGACCACCTCCCCCACCCATTTGAATTTAAGCTTTGGGATTTCAGAGGCTTTAAGGTGCGTTTCCTGTAAAAACACTATACTCGGGTCTAATTTACCAAGTCTTTTAATAATTAATTTACGCTTAATTGGGGATGTCACCCCTCCCACATTCCAAGATAAAATCTTCATATTACTTATTAATACCATCTAAGACGAACTTTATTAAAGTTGCCTGGTCCCTGCCCTGCAAGTCACCCCACCCCAAATGAGACATAAATTGGAAGGAAAAAAATAAAATAAAAAAAAAATAAAAAAAATAAAATAACTCCCTTACAACTGCATAACCGCATTCACACCATAATACTATACAAAAAAGAAATATAATAAACCATACTGGCCGGGTAGCCCTCACTAGTGGAGACCACCAAATATCACTTCCTGACAAACCAAAGAAAAATAAAAAAGATAGCCATCCGCACAGATACCATCCCTTGGGCATCTTTTGACAGGCCTCTGTCACTGTTTTGAGTGTATAAAATTCTTTACCTCCGAGACTTCCGCAAAGGTCAGCCTACTGTCCCCGTCCTCTACTATAATCTTAGCCGGGTATATCATCCAGGCACGAAAGCCGGCCTTAATAAGTTGGGAGCAGAACGGGGCCATCAGCTTCCTCCTCGCCGATGTCTCAGAGGAAAAATCCTGAAACAATAGGATCTTGTGATTTCCTATCATAAGCGGGGCCTTTTTCCTAAACATTTTGAGGATTTCAACCTTATCTTGGAACTTTAAAAGCTTAAAGATAACCATTCTATCTTTTGTTCTACTATTACCTGAGAAATTTCTAGGGCCCACTCTATGAGCTCTTTCTATGGATAGAGGTATTTGCTGTGGGGGGAACCCTAACACTTGGGGCAATAGAACAGCTGCAAATTGCATGAGATCATCAAATTCAGTGGACTCGGGCAAACCTACAATTCGAATGTTATTACGCCTCGAGCGATCTTCTAGATCCTCGAGGCGTAACTGCATAGAATTGATTTTAGTATCATAGCTAGAGACAGTCTCCTCTTGAATATGGAGTCTGTCTTCCAGCGTTGAGATTCGATCCTCTGCCTCCTGCATACGGGAGGCAAATTGTCTCATCTCTGTGGATAAGACACTTAAATCTGCGGAGATAGTCCCCAGTTCTTTTTTTATGCTCTCAAATTGGGGGGTAAAAATACCTACAAGTTGGGAAATTAATGTGTGAGTTTCAATAGAGATATTGTCTGGTATATTTTCTTCACTGGCATCTGCCAGTTTAGCTTTTTTATCCTTCCTAACAGGCATTCTTGGTGAATTACCCTTCCCTTGTGTAACAAATTTTTCCATGTGAGTGTGAAAATGAATTAATATAAAGGGGAAAAAAAAAAAAAAAAAACCCCTTTACAAAAAAAGTGTACTTCAAGGACCCCGCGGTCCTGGCAAAAACCTAGGAAAATCAAGGAGTGTACAAAAAACAAAAGATAAAGTGGAAACACGTGAACATCCGGTGTCACATCCGGAGATAATTAAGTGATACAAAAAAAAACAAAAAAACAATTTTTACCCAACAAACAACGTGAGTTTAAAGCCTGATACCCAGGACACTCTCTAGAGCTATCTTTTGCCTAAATTCAATTACCACCAGACAATGATAAAAATATAGACGCTTGCCAATCCCCTTGCAACCCTTGTCACATATTCTGAAAAAACAAAAAAATCTTTTTTTCTCAAATATGCAATACAGCACACCCACAGTAAATATAATTGAAAGAAAAAATATGTTATACCCCAATAGTGATACAGAGACTCCAATAAGCAGCGGTAATATGGCCCATATTTCAGTAATTCAGCAGTTTCCCTATTAGAGAATTCTAGACAACTGTCATATAGCTGACAACTATAAATCAAAAATAGAGGGGAAGACACCAACAGCCTGCTATTTGATTATATAGATACAATGTGAAGATGTACAAAAAGCCTTTCCTAGTTGTTTATGACTTATGCCCTTAACTTATACAGTTCGCTGGTGTTGTCAGATATCACAGAATGTCTAATAAAAAAAAAAAAAAAAAAAATGTCCAGAATGAGTGGCTTCTGACCACCTGGCTAGTAGGACACTTGGCAGTTATAAAGGCCTCCCCTCTGTCCAGACTAGGCCCAAAGAACAATTGCCACTATATCTTCTTTCTTTCCACTTTCTCACTTTCCTTCTTTTATCCCCCTTTGTTCCAATCTCCAGAACAGACCGTCAATTCTTAGAGAGCCTGACCTTCACCCAGCACTTAGCGGAATATATTGTATCAAAGTTCGGCCAAAAAAGCCCTTAGTTAAATCCAACCTTCAGCCAGAAGAAGTGGGGAGATTTATACCGATAAACATAGTGCAGTAAGAAAAGGACAGTACCTGTAAGGTGATAGGAAAGGGGATCCCATCCCCACCTGGCAAAAAATTCTCAGCTCTTGCAGTCTCCGTCAGCGCCTAGGAAGCAGCCACCTGCGAGGGATCTACAGCAGGTTAATTCAGTAGAAATACAAACTTCCTCTAGGCAGGGCTATATTTATCTTTAAAGCGTTTTCCGATGGTACCGCCACACAGGCAACTGACCAGGCGGCTGCACAGTATCAATGCCTTACTGGTATATCTCCGCTGCTGCAGTTACCCTGTATCGGTTCCAGGTGCACCGCTCTCTTGTGCGCTCAGCATAGCACACCCAGCCAGCTGATCAAGAAAGAACTGTGTGGATCTTCGCACCCTGCCGGTATCTGGTCCCGTTCTCTACAGGCATCTGCGCCCGATAGGCGTACCTTCCGTCTATTGCATAGGATATTCCTTGGCAGCCAAGTTGCTCTCCGCTAGCTGAACCGGCTTTCCTCCCAGAGTGTGTAGCGTTTATGACCTGCTTCCTTCCATGCAGCGGCAGCTTGCGGGGTGAAACCCCGGGGAAAATAAAAAGTTCAGCAAATGAATTGCTAGCACCATCGGCTAGGGAGGACTCCAAAACTCGGGCGGGCCATAGCCTCGCAGAGCGCCACACACAATCCTGGCAAGCTCTCCAGGGCTAAGTGGCTTGGAGTGGGGAGCGATAACTCAGCGTCCTCTCACAACGCAGGTATGCAGGTGAATTGCACAACACCTGCACAGCACCTCCCCCAACGGAAGTCCTCTCCGTGACCCAACAATAATTCTTTCAGCCTTAGATATTGTATCAAACATTATAAACAAACCTGCTACTTATTGCTGTTGAAACAATTGTTGGTCAGTAAGCATGCGCTAAACGGAGCCGCGCTTGGTTTTCCAGGGAGAGGAAGGAACCTAACGCATGCGCAGAGCTTTGACGATAGCGGTGGCGTCAAATGACGGCCGCCTAACGACCAGGAAGTCAATTGGCTGTTCTACAAATGTGACCAACAAGCGAAAAAATAAATAACGGGTTGAATCGAACGCTTGTAAGATTGCGGCTAAAAAATGATAAAACTAATAATAGAGATACATTTTCATGAATGAAAGTACCATTGATTTGTGCTGTATTGCAGATAAGTGCATAGTAATATAGCAAAGTTTACCTTCACTTTAATTTTTTTTTTATTTTGTGAAAAAAAATGTTTTAACTTTTTTTTTATTTTTTCCAGATCCCCAAGACTTACACCATTGGAAAGGTTAGGCGATTACCTTCCCAATGGTGGGTCTTGGGGGTTTGTAGCTGCCTAGATGCCTGAGATACAAAAAAATAAACCCATTGTACTGTCTAGCATCTTACAGTCGCCTCTATTTTTATATGCATGTGTTTTTCTATTAAAGGGACATGAAACTCAATTTTTTTTCTTCATTATTCATATAGCGAATACAATTTTTTAAAAAAGTTTCCAATTTATTTCTAGTATCCAATTTGCTTTGTTCCCATGTTCTCCTTTGTTGAATAGATACCTATGTAGGTAGTGTGCACATGCCTGAAGCACTACATGACAGGAAATAGAGCTGCCATCTAGTGATCTTGCGAATGTATAACATTGTTGCAAAACAGCGGCCTTATAGTGCTGCAGTCGCGTGCACACTCCTGAGCTTAAATAACTGCTTTTCAACAAAGGGTAATAAGAAACCGAAGACAATTTGATGATAGAATTAAATTGGAAATTTGTTTTAAAATTGTATGTTCTGTCTAAATCCTGAAGGAAAAAAAAATAGTTTTGTCCCTTTTTTAGTATTTTGTTACAACCTCGGCACAGTTTAGTTTGTGAGGACTGTAGGGTGGAAATGTTTAGATGTTCAGCCCATTTTGGGGTCGATCCGATATAAAGCGTCGCCCGCAAAAGCCGGCGACGCCAATATTTACGCTGATTTGGTATCCTATATACGGCGTAACCTAGAAGTTACGCGCGTATATTTCTGCCGTCGCCCGTAGTTTTTTGGGCCATAGGCAGGTATACCAAACCAGCGCAGTTTGGTATCCAATATGCAGCGTAAGGACTTACGTGGCGAAAATGGAGAAAACTTACTCCATTTTCACCTCGCCACAAAAAGCAGCCGTAAGAAGCCTTACGCTGACTATTGGAGCCCCGTAACTCCCTAAACTAGTTGCTAAATAAACCTAACACCTAACGCATGCGCAATGTCTATCTCCCTGTCAACCGCGATCTTCTAAAATAAACCTAACACCTAACGCATGCGCAATGTCTATCTACCTGTCAACCGCGATCCCCCCCCCCCCCCGAAATCCCTAATAAAGTTATTAACCCCTAAACCGCCGCTCCCGGACCCCGCCGCCATCTACATAAACTAACCCCCTACTGTGAGCCCCTAAAACCGCCGCCATCTACCTTATCTATCCCCTAATCTGACCCCTTACACCGCCGCCACCTATATAAAAATTATTAACCCCTAATCTAATCCCCCTATACCGCCGCCAGCTATATTAATATTATTAACCCCTAATGTAAGCCCCTTACACCGCCGCCATCTCTATTAAAATGATTAACCCCTAATTTAATCTACCTACCCCGCCGCCAGCTATATTATCTATATTAACCCTAAGTATATTATAGTTAATATAGGTATTACATTATATATATTAACTATATTAACCCTAATTATATTAGGGTTAATATAGTTAATATAGTTACTATAGTATTTATATTAACTATATTAACTCTATCTAACCCTAACACCCCTAACTAAATTTATATTAAATTAATCTAATTCATTTATAAACTAAAATATTCCTATTTAAATCTAAATACTTACCTATAAAACAAACCCTAAGATAGCTACAATATAATTAATAATTACATTGTAGCTATGTTAGGGTTAATATTTATTTTACAGGTAAATTGTTAATTATTTTAACTAGGTATAATAGCTATTAAATAGTTATTAACTATTTAATATCTACCTAGTTAAAATAATTACCCAATTACCTGTAAAATAAATCCTAACCTAAGTTACAAATACACCTACACTATCAATAAATTTAATAAACTACAAACATCTATCTAAAAATACAATTAAATTAACTAAACTAAATTACAAAAAAAAACAAACACTAAATTACAAAAAATAAAAAAAAGATTACAAGATATTTAAGCTAATTACACCTATTCTAAGCCCCCTAATAAAATAATAAACCCCCAAAATAAAAAAAATTCCCTGCCCTATTCTAAATTAAACAAATTTCAAAGCTCTTTACCTTACCAGCCCTTAAAAGGGCCTTTTGTGGGGCATGCCCCAAAGAATTCAGCTCTTTTGCATACAACAAATACAATCCCCCCCCCATTACAACCCACCACCCACATACCCCTATTCTAAAACCACCCAAACCCCCCTTAAAAAGCCTAACACTACCCCCCTGAAGATCTCCCTACCTTGTCTTCACCACACCGGGCCGAACTCCTGATCCGATCCGGGCGATGTCTTCCTCCAAGCGGCAAAGAAGAATTCTTCCTCCGGCGACGTCTTCCTCCAAGCGGCAAAGAAGAATTCTTCCTCCGGCGACGTCTTCCTCCAAGCGGCAGCAAAGTCTTCATTCTTCCGGCGGCATCTTCAATCTTCTTTCTTCGCTCCGCCGCCGCGGAGCATCCATCCCGGCCGACTGCTGTACTACGAATGATGTACCTTTAAATGACGTCATCCAAGATGGCGTCCGCCGAATTCCGATTGGCTGATAGGATTCTATCAGCCAATCGGAATTAAGTTAGAAAAATCTGATTGGCTGATTGAATCAGCCAATCAGATTCAAGTTCAATCCGATTGGCTGATCCAATCAGCCAATCAGATTGAGCTCGCATTCTATTGGCTGTTCCGATCAGCCAATAGAATGCGAGCTCAATCTGATTGGCTGTTCGGATCAGCCAATCGGATTGAACTTGAATCTGATTGGCTGATTCAATCAGCAATCAGATTTTTCTAACTTAATTCCGATTGGCTGATAGAATCCTATCAGCCAATCGGAATTCGGCGGACGCCATCTTGGATGACGTCATTTAAAGGTACATCATTCGTAGTACAGCAGTCGGCCGGGATGGATGCTCCGCGGCGGCGGAGCGAAGAAAGAAGATTGAAGATGCCGCCGGAAGAATGAAGACTTTGCTGCCGCTTGGAGGAAGACGTCGCCGGAGGAAGAATTCTTCTTTGCCGCTTGGAGGAAGACGTCGCCGGAGGAAGAATTCTTCTTTGCCGCTTGGAGGAAGACATCGCCCGGATCGGATCAGGAGTTCGGCCCGGTGTGGTGAAGACAAGGTAGGGAGATCTTCAGGGGGGTAGTGTTAGGCTTTTTAAGGGGGGTTTGGGTGGTTTTAGAATAGGGGTATGTGGGTGGTGGGTTGTAATGGGGGGGGTTGTATTTGTTGTATGCAAAAGAGCTGAATTCTTTGGGGCATGCCCCACAAAAGGCCCTTTTAAGGGCTGGTAAGGTAAAGAGCTTTGAAATTTGTTTAATTTAGAATAGGGCAGGGAATTTTTTTTATTTTGGGGGTTTATTATTTTATTAGGGGGCTTAGAATAGGTGTAATTAGCTTAAATATCTTGTAATCTTTTTTTTATTTTTTGTAATTTAGTGTTTGTTTTTTTTTTTGTAATTTAGTTTAGTTAATTTAATTGTATTTTTAGATAGATGTTTGTAGTTTATTAAATTTATTGATAGTGTAGGTGTATTTGTAACTTAGGTTAGGATTTATTTTACAGGTAATTGGGTAATTATTTTAACTAGGTAGATATTAAATAGTTAATAACTATTTAATATCTATTATACCTAGTTAAAATAATTAACAATTTACCTGTAAAATAAATATTAACCCTAACATAGCTACAATGTAATTATTAATTATATTGTAGCTATCTTAGGGTTTGTTTTATAGGTAAGTATTTAGATTTAAATAGGAATATTTTAGTTTATAAATGAATTAGATTAATTTAATATAAATTTAGTTAGGGGTGTTAGGGTTAGATAGAGTTAATATAGTTAATATAAATACTATAGTAACTATATTAACTATATTAACCCTAATATAATTAGGGTTAATATAGTTAATATATATAATGTAATACCTATATTAACTATAATATACTTAGGGTTAATATAGATAATATAGCTGGCGGCGGGGTAGGTAGATTAAATTAGGGGTTAATCATTTTAATAGAGATGGCGGCGGTGTTAGGGGCTTACATTAGGGGTTAATAATTTTAATATAGATGGCGGCGGTGTTAGGGGCTCACTTTAGGGGGTTATAGATATAATATAGCTGGCGGCGGGGTACGGGAGCGGCAGTTTAGGGGTTAATAACTTTATTAGGTTGCGGCGGGGTACGGGAGCGGCGGTTTAGGGGTTAATAGCTTTTTTATTGTTAGGATAGTGAGGGGGGATAGCGGATAGAGGGTTAGACGTGTCGGGCTATGTTAGGGAGGCGTGTTAGACAGTGCGGGCTATGTTAGGGAGGCGTGTTAGACAGTGCGGGTGTTTTAGACTTTAGTCAGGTTTTATAGGCGCCGGCAGTTTCTAACGTGCCGCAAGTCACTGGCGACGCCAGAAATTTGTACTTACGCAGATTTCTGGACATCGCTGGTTTATCCGACTTACGGCACGTTGGCATCTGACGGCGACCTATATGGGATAGCTCGAGTTGCGAGCTGAAACTGCGGGCGACGCCGGTTCCCTCGCTTGCGCCGCAAACTGCGATCTATATCGGATCGCGCCCTTGAAGTTTAAACAAGTTATGCTTTGTATTTTGTACTTATAAATATGAATTGCTTTGTGTTTCTTTTTTTTGCATATCCAATGTTTTTAAATTATTTACGCTGTGCATATTTAATACAATTTATTATTTACGTAGAAATTTTGTTTAGATTTTTATTTTTTAATTTTTTTTATTTGAGGGTTGTTATGAGGCACACATACAATACATAACAATAAGACTGAATACAGATGAGATATATACATCATAGTACCACATATTTTGAACGTAAATGACATATTCCAGACAGGAGGTACAAGGACACGGTACACAACTAGTATGCCTAATTATCATTATGCCTCCCTAATAACACACGAGGTCACTCGGGCCTCAGTAAGAAATATCTACACTGTGGGAGGGAAACTGCAGTAAAGGAGACCACTTCTTGATCTCAAATGACAAACCTCATTTTTTAAATGAATAGTAAAAGTTTTATACATTTTGTCACGAACCCCCCTAAAATATGCAAATATGGATCGAACATACCATCTCATAATCGATTAGTTGGTCTGTACACAACACCAGTTGCTTCACTCCATTGAACTCCTGCACATGGTATTGTGTTTTATGGTTATGTCCTTAGCCTAAAGGACGTCTACTTTTTCACTTTTTCAGAACAGTATAAGTACCCCTGGCTTATGTGCAACCCAGATATAATAAGAGTCGTCATTTGGATTGTTTATATTAAATCAGGTGATTTGGAACTATGTTTTGTATGATATAGTGCCAAGCTTTTTATTTACACCTAGCCCCTAGATTGATGGGAGTTGCTATTTGAACTGATGTGCACTATTATCTGCACAATTATTAGCGTATTGCTTGCTATTGCTGATTATATGTACTGTATAAATAAATGTGTAAGGCTTGGTCATGTTATTGATATATAGTCTTTAGCGCTTTTGATTCATTGTGATATGTTCCAGATTCAAACTTTATAAGTATAAATTTTGTTATTTTTAGAGCGGACTAGATATTTCCCCTAACCTTATAGCTGTTTTTTTTACCGTTGCATATAGATATTAAAGATATTTTTTATGTTAGAATGAAGTCAAGGGTTACTTTGAGAGGCCCCTTTGCCAAGGTGGAAGTTCTACCTCTTTTCAAACAGTTTTTGGTTGTGTTTAATTATAAAACTGTGCTCTGCTGTTTTAAAATTGGACAAACAGTTGTGTTAATGTAAAGTTTTAGTCTGAAGTTTATATTGTAACACTCAGTATGTGGATTCTATTTAAAATATACGAAACAATTATTGATTATTTCTTTAGGCCATTAGTCGATTAATCAAAAAAATAATCTGCCGATTAATCGATTATGAAAATAATCGTTAGTTGCAGCCCTAAATAAATATGAGGTAAATGTAGGGGGTTATAGCTGCCGGGGCCCTCTAGGAGCCAACATATTAGTGAGGTTCTATATATACATTAGCGTTGGTTATATAGGCCACTTTTGAGCCTATGGCAAAACATGCTAGAGTTATTGTACATAATGCTGTAAGGATTAGCACAGTTATAGACCTATAAAAAAAACTTGTATGAAGCTATTAAAATAGAGAATATGAACTTATAGCTATTATAATTGTCCCCCAACAATCATTCTGCACTTTTCTAATTGCAATAAAATATATGGTATGTCAGTGCAGTAAATGTCAATCTAAACAAACATTCACATAATCGCTGTGTACTTTACATGCATAGACCTGTCTAGCATCTATGATAGATAATATCTTACTATAACAATATAATAAAACTCAGAACAACTTGTATCTTCTGAACATAGCCTCTGCCCCTATGCTAACATATCTGATAGAGGATGTGCCCCCTTCCCTTAAACCACAGAATAAACTGCAAATAACAGTGCCAGATGGACAGCCCTGAACACATACACTTAGAAATAATACTCAGGGTAAATACAATTTAAACATGTAATTAAGGCCAAATATATGAACTAACCGGTCTCAAGAATCGCCAAATAGCAACTAGAGAGAGAGTGATTTTAATTGTCTATGTCTACCCATCTTTTTAAGTTAATAAATAAAAGTTAAATTTTAAATTACACTAGTTGTCTCTCTACCCCAGTCTGGGCAGAGAGTGCTACATAGCATTTCTTTCCAGGGAGTCTATCCCAATTGTTTCTGCAAGTTAAATACAATGGTGTCTACAGCATAAGTCATCTACCCAGGCCTATTGTACTCACATTGCTGTACACTAAAAAAAAATTGTCGGAAAGGGTACGCAACGCAATAAACACAATATAATTCTGAAAGTATATTATTCAGCATCAGACTAATAAGTCATTAAGAACAGTGGCTCTACCGGATCAAAGCACAGGACATGGGGTTTCTAACTCGGCTAGACCAGATTGCAATTATCTCCCCACTTATCCAATGCCAGAGCACTGATGCAGAAGGACACTACAAACAGAACCAGGCAAGTCTCGTGCACCATAACTCACACTATTGTATGAGGCCCCGAATCCTTGAAAGTCACTGGTCAGTCCGCTCTCCCACGGACAGGAGATCAGAATATTTAGCGAAGTCGCCATCTCAGCAACTGTTATCAGGTCCCCCAGGTCAATTGTAAAGACAACAGGGTTGCACGGACGGGAGCCGGCCGCTCTCCCCCCACACAACCACATGTAACAAAGTACTCATGTCCTGGTGGTCCTTGAAAGAGCAACTACTAGAAGTGCTATCTGTCAGGCCTTGATTAGCAAAGGATCCTCGATCTCCTCCTGTATGTAGCACGGGTATAGATAGTTCGCCCTCCGATTCACAGGCACCTCCTGACTTTTTTCTTTCAGCTCAGTACTAACTTGCAGCCCCAGTAGAGGAATCTGCTCTACACTTGTGTCGTCATCATACTGTAAGATAGGCGCAACAGCGATTCTGGAATTAACAGGCGCTGACACCTCCCTTATCGCTGCCACGTTACAGCATAACTCTGTAAGGCCATCCAGCCTGATGCATAGTTTACGCTCCAAATCCCCCATAAGGGTTTGGAAAAAGGTGCACAGCTACTCCATGATAACAGGTACCAGCAAACCATTAGGCAGGTATATAGTGAATCACAAAATTGAAAACTGTTCCCAGTTTATACAGCAGCACTGTTCGTTATATAGAGTCTTGCAGTTACTACTTAAAACTGCATTACAGCTAGCGTCCAAAGACACCCGCTAGGGGGGGTAAGTGGAAGGGGCCGAGGCCCCAGAGTAGTCTCCGGTGTACTCAAATAGTTAAATAGTCTAGCACACAGCTCAATTGGCACAGGACCCTCTCACGACTTAGATTATTTAGGTCTAATCACCATTTAAATTCAACAGGAGTAGGAGTTAAATACATTTCTTATGAGCTGGCGCAGCTCTGAATACTGCGCCCTAAGATGGCCGCTGGCCGGAAGCCTCCCCCCTTCTTGTTTAGATTTTTATGCACCTTAACAATGTTTTCCTGTCTATTTATGTGTGAATGGTTCAATTTATAATTTTCTATGATTTTAATTGTGCACTTGTAATGTATGCACCGCTTCCTTCCCATATGAAAATGCAGTATACGCCCTTTGGTGGGAGGTTAAAAGTGGCTTTAGATAATTCCACCAGGAAACAGAAGTACAGGTGACCATTCTTATAGAATCTCACCAGCCCAGAGACCTTTAGATAACCAGGCCCTAAGGGTTTCAGTGATCAAAATCTTGCGGAAATGGAGAGAAATCGCACAAAATTGTGTTGTTATACCTCAGATTGTAATCTAGGGGTCTGTCTGTCACACCCAGGACCCTGCATAGTGAGATCACCAGCTCTCAAGATAAATGTTGCCTCTTTAAAGATGTTTGCAGGACTTCTCAGTACTGACAAGGCTTTACCAGACCAGAGAGCGTTAGTTCATGGGTCCTAAGTTTTGTCATTAGCGTACACAAGGAGAACTGATTTTGAGGCTTTTGTGTATAAAGAGAAAGATAAAGAAGGCTGCCTCCTGCAAGGTCAGCCCATTTTAAATGGGCAGTTGTTTCAATTACTACATGCATACATACATTAATTCATTCTGAATCTGGTATAACAAGCCCTTAAAAATACAGTAAGGTGAAAACTGTTGTACAGTACCCCTTTAATTTGGTACCTGTTCTATATTTCTCACCAGTCTGAGGTACCTTAGCTTTGTAGAAAGTAATCTTAAAATTGCTAAGAAAGGTGTTTGTCTTCATAAATGAATGATATCTTCATATCATCCTTTGCTTCCTTTTTGGATTTTTCTTCACTTATTAAAATATACATATCTCATGTTAGTGTGTAGGCAGGCAGGAAATGATTATATTGTTTAATATGTGGATATTTAGTATGTAGACTGAAGGAAATGGGAATATAATGAGAATATATTTCTGAATTACTGCCTCTCTGCAGTCTGTGACACAATATAGTAACTGAAAGATTATTTTCACAAACAGACTCTCTGCTTATATACTAGCATGATTAAAGTGTTTTATGTAGCCTCGCAGAAGTGTATTTAAAAGTTCCTAGGTGGTTTCCAGTTTGTACTTGTGATATTCTAATAAAGACATAATTCATACTTCTTGTTTTCTACAATCATAAAAAAGTTTATTAAATTAGTCTACAAGTACATCAATATATATAGATATATGCAATATTACATTAGAAAACAACATATTTACCAATAAAAATCCATTCTACGTAACCGTTAGTAACTAGTGTGTGTATTGTTAGTTACCAGACCCTCCACTGTTGCAGAGAAGCAAGAGATATCCCATAACCCCTAGTGTTATTACTAAGCCCACCCTATATATTCACTCTGACCAACCCTCTTGACTTACTGTCCAGCAAAGCAAGCCTTCAGCCATGCTTTTAGCATTGGGGTTGGTAGACAATGAACGTCCAGCACATGGAAAATGGTGAAGGTATCACTTTGTTTTGTTCGCCCTCTGTGCATCACCTTCATATCTGCTTTTGTTTGGTTTCATGAACACGCATTGCCAATTTGATGCCCATACATGGGTAGTGGGAGCATGGATTTGAAAGACAGTAGAAAATGCTAGAGGCAGTAGTGCCTTTGGAGTTCTCTAACAGTGAAATGTAGATTTTCTTTATTTTTTTTTTATTTTTTATATAAGATACGTATGCTCTTTTGGCTTAAAACTATGGGGTGGCTATTTCCCTTTAAGTCATTAAAGGGACATGAAACAAATATTTTCTTTCATGATAAACAGAACAAATTAGACAATAGAAGTAAATTGGCAAGTTGTTTAAAATCAGAAGCTTTATCTAAACCATGAAAGAAAAAAATTGCTTCATGTCCCTTTCACTTTATTAACTATTAAGTATAAACAGTCATGATTCTGATAGCGTTCCATTGCCGCTGTGTTTGCAGCTATGGGTAACATTGCTATAAATTCTAGGTTGACTGACATTCGCACCTCTGATGTTTCGGAACTACATTTTCCATGCTCCTCAACTAGACTGCAGAGGGCCTAAGTATCATAGGAAATGTAGTTTCAGAACATCTGGGGTTTGAAGGTTAGCCATCACTGGTTTAGAGCTTAGGAGTGTGCACTGTCTCTAGCATTCTATGGCAGCAGTGTTTACAGCTATGTAATTGCTGTCAAATGACTAAAGACGTGTACGCTCCTAAGCTTAACTAGGGAAGGATACCAAGAGAACTAAGCAAAATTGATAATAGAAGTAAACTGGAAAGTTCTATCCAATCCATTTAATCTGCAAGGGACCGTCTAAAATAGCATTTTTATTAATTAAAAATATACATAATCCCTTTATACATTCCCCAGTTTTGCATAACCAACACTGCTATATTAATACACCTTTTACCTCTGTGATTACCTTGTATCTAAGCCTCTGCAGACTGTCCCCTTATTTTCTTTTGACAAACTAGTATTTTAGCCAATCTGTGCTGACTCATAAATAACTCCATGGGAGTGATCACAATGTTCTCTATATGGCCTACATGAACTAGCACTCTAGCTATGAATCTATCTAGGTTTAGCTTTCAAAAAACTATACCAAGAGAAGAAAGCAATTTGATGGTTAATGTAAATTGGAATGTCCTATGTGAATCATGAAAGTTTAATTATGACTTGACTGTCCCTCTTACTATCTCATATTATACTATATAAAAACTAGACCGGTTTTCACAGCCTGTGCAGCTTAGTTTGTATGGTTGTGACTCAGACGGTTACTGGTTCAAATACTCTTAAAGGGAAACTGAACCCAATTTTTTTTTCTTTCATGATTCAGATAGAGCATGCAATTTTAAGCAACTTTCTAATTTACTCCTATTATCAATTTTTCTTTGTTCTCCTGCTATCTTTATTTGAAAAAGAAGGCATCTAAGCTTTTTTGTTGGTTCAGAACTCTGAACAGGACTTTTTTATTGGTGGATAAAGTTATCCACCAATCAGTAAGAACAACCCAGGTTGTTCACCAAAAATGGGCCGGCATCTAAACTTACATTCTTGCATTTCAAATAAAGTTACCAAGAGAATGAAGAAAATTTGATAATAGGAGTAAATTAGAAAGTTGCTTAAAATGTCATGCTCTATCTGAATCAGGAAAGAAAAAAATGTGGGTTCAGTGTCCCTTTAAGTTTTGCATGCAATATTTTTATGTAACAAGAGATTATGGATATTTGTGTCATATACAGTTGCAAGAAAAAGTATGTGAACCCTTTGGAATGATATGGATTTCTGCACAAATTGGTCATAAAATGTGATCTGATCATCACAACAAGTCACAACAATAGACAATCACAGTCTGCTTAAACTAATAACACACAAAGAATGAAATGTTGCCATGTTTTTATTGAACACACCATGTAAACATTCACAGTGCAGGTGGAAAAAGTATGTGAACCCTTGGATTTAATAACTGTTTGAACCTCCTTTGGCAGCAATAACTTCAACCAAACGTTTCCTGTAGTTGCAGATCAGATGTGCACAATGGTCAGGAGTAATTCTTGACCATTCCTCTTTACAGAACTGTTTCAGTTCAGCAATATTCTTGGGATGCCTGGTGTGAATCGCTTTCTTGAGGTCATGCCACAGCATCTCAATCGGGTTGAGGTCAGGACTCTGACTGGGCCACTTCAGAAGGCATATTTTCTTCTGTTTAAGCCATTCTATTGTTGATTTACTTCTATGCTTTGTGTCATTGTCCTGTTACAACACCCATCTTCTGTTGAGCTTCAGCTGGTAGACAGATGGCCTTAAGTTCTCCTGCAAAATGTCTTGTTAAACTTGGGAATTAATTTTGCTTCGATGATAGCAATCCGTCCAGGCTTCCTCTGTGGTATCCTCCCATGAAATTCATTCCTGTTTAGTGTTTTACTTATTGTAGATTCGCTAACAGGAATGTTAGCATTTGAAAGGGACTTTTGTAAGTCTTTAGCTGACACTCTAGGATTCTTCTTCACCTCATTGAGCAGATATTTATCAAAGCCTCAACTATGCTGCATTCGCCGGCACCAATACACTCGCCTAACATCGCTGCCACAGACCTGAATACGCTCTCCATATTTTTAAAAAAAGCCGTCAAAAAGCCGTGCACCAAGTACGGGGCAATGAGCATCGGACTGTTGTTAACTAACAGTCATCGATCTCGCTGCTATTTGGATTTTTACCAACTTTATACCCGTCACTAAACGCAGCCACTATACTAAAATGTTTAACCCCTATCCCGCCACTCCCGGACCCGGCCGCCGCTAAATAAACGTATTAACCCCTAAACTCTGGCCTCCCACATCACTACCATTAACTAATAACCCCTAAACCACAAGCCCCCCACATCGCCATAAACTAAATTAAGCTATTAACCCCTAAACCTAACAACCCGCTAACTTTTTACCTTAAAATTACAACATCCCTATCTTATAATAAATTAAAACTTGCCTTTAGAATTAAAATAAAATATATTAAACTATTAATTAACCTACCATAACTATTATACTAAAATTACATTAAACTAGCAATTAAATTAACTACATTACATATTAAAAAACCTTAACCTTACTCAAATTATTTAAATCTACTATTACAAATTACTAAATTACAAAAAACAAACAAACCACAGTATCAAAAATAAAAACGAATTACACCTAATCTAATAGCCCTATCAAAATAAAAAAGCCTCCCCAAAATAAAAAAAAAAAACCTAGCCTACAATAAACTACCAATGCATTGCCCCAAAGGAATCAGCTCTTTTACCTGTAAAATAAAAATACAAACACCCCCAACAGTAAAACCCACCACCCCCCAACCAACTCCCCCAAATAAAAAGCCTATCTAAAAAACCTAAGCACCCCATTGCTCTAAAAAGGGCATTTGTATGGGCATTGCCCTTAAAAGGGCATTTAGCTCTTTTACCTGCCCAGACCCTACTCTAAAAATAAAAACCCCTTATAAATAAATAAACCTAGCACTAACCCCCGACAATCTACTTACAGTTTTTGAAGTTCCGCTTGAAGGATTTTAAGGGCCATTGGTAGTTTATTGTATGCTAGGCTTTTTTTTATTCTGGGGGGGGGGGTCTTTTTTATTTCGATAGGGATATTTGATTAGGTGTAATTCATTTTTATTTTTGATACTGTGTTTTTTTTTTGTTTTTTTTTTTAGTTTTTTTTGTAACTTGGTGTTTGTTTTTTGTAACTTAGCGTTTATTTTTTTTTGTAATTTGTAATAGTAGATTTTAAATAATTTGAGTAGGGATTTTAATATGTAATGTAGTTAATTAATTGCTAGTTTAATGTAATTTTAGTATAATTGGGTAGGTTAATTAATAGTTTTAATATAGTTTATTTTAATTCTACAGATAAGTGTTAATTTATTATTAGATAGGGATGTTTGTAATTTTAAGGTAAAGTTAGCGGGTAGTTAGGTTTAGGGGTTAATAGCTTAATTTAGTTTATGGCGGTTTAGGGGTTAATAGGTTTAATTAATGGTAGTGATGTAGGAGGCCAGAGGTTTAGGGATTAATACATTTTATTTAGTGGGGTCCGGGAGCGGCGGGATAGGGGTTAATACTTTTATTTATTTTGCGGGGATGTCGGGGCGGCAGATTAGGGGTGTTTAGATTCGGGGCTTATGTTAGGGTGTTAGGTGTAAACGTAACTGGTTTTCAACCATAGAAATCAATGGGATATCTGGCTCCAGGGTGGGGAATTGAAAACCAGGTACGCTGGGCCGGAATAGCCGCGAGCGTACCTGTTAACTATTTGATAACTTTGAAAAAGTGTCAAAGTACCGAATGTGTATTCGAAACATCTGTAATGACGTAAGCATCGATCTGTGTCAGATTGAGACTGGCGGATCGTCCGTTACATCACAGATTTCAACTTTTGCCGGTCTGTAGGCTTTGATAACTAGGTTGAATCAAGCTCGCCACAATTACGCTGCGGAATTCCAGCGTATTTGCGGTTGACGGCTTGATAAATATCCCCCTTGGACTTTATGGGGTCTATTTAAGAAGCAGTGGATGCTGCCTCCGACCCACTCCGCTTTAGTTCCGGCGGAAGTTAAGAAGCGGCGGTCCTAAGACCGCTGCTCCTTAACTCGTCCGCCACCTCTGAGGTGGTGGACAGCAATCCGCCCGATCGAATATGATCGGGCTGATTGACACCCCCTGCTAGCGGCCAATTGGCCGTGAATCTGCAGGGGGTGGTATTGCACCAGCAGTTCACAAGAACTGCTGGTGCAATGATAAATGCCGACAGCGTATGCTGTCGGCATTTATCGATGTGCGGTGGACATGATCCGCTATTTCGGATCATGTCCGTATGCACATTAATAAATGGACTCCTAAGTCTCAAAGCATTTTAAAAGGGACACCAAAAATTGACCCCTGGGGGTGCCAGTAACACGCACACCTGCATGTATACCCTTGTGTCAAGAGAGCATGGTGCCTCTTATTGTTTTTTTTTCTGTGCACTCACTTCCTCTCATATGTGTCGGCAGACTTTGATGCGGGAAATTGAAGAGAGTTCTACTCCTGGGTAAAGACCACTAGGAACATGTGACAAGAAGTGGTGCCGGAGCTATTGATACCTAATTTCCACTGAATGGCGGGATCCAGTGATAGTAGGGCAGCAGTGAGTGAAGCCAAGATGCATTAGAAATGAGGCAGATTATTGTGACACTTTGTCCTGTCCCAGTTTTTAGATGCCATGGTTTGTCGCCTGGCACTTGATAAGCCCTAGTCTAAAAAAAGAACATTTACTCAAAGACTTTATATAATAAGTTATTTCATAAAGTTCAAAAGTAAAGAACTTTCAAACATTAATACCAGGAAAAGAGGAGATTTTGCGTTGCAGAGTTAAGTATTTAGTGAAGCAGTTTAGTGTGTGATGGGGGCATATTAGAATGATTGGAATATGCATAATGCTATCATATGAATTGTCTTGAATTTATATAGAAATGGGCAGACTACGGTGTTAGGATGATGAATTAAGGCACGCTTGAACTTCCTATATTTAAGATTTTGAGAGTAATAATGATTTTAGAGTAATTAAGACTAAATTGAATAAAACAAACATCTCTATAAAGGAGAAATTAAATTTTGGAGTTTTTTTTTTATTGTAGAACAGAAGTTTCCCTAATGGTCACATCTGTTAGTTACAACAGACTGGTAAACTAGTGCGATAAAACTCTGGAACTTAGGAGAATATGTTCTGATCAGCAGTGTTTACCTGTTTGTATACTGTAAATATAGAAGGCAGATGCCCGCTCAAAAGCTGTCAATTTTTGTACCATGTATTTTAGGACTGTCTAAAAACATAAACAGATTTCAAGTATTTTAAAGATGTTTATCTTTACTGTGAAGTGGAAATTTCATGCAACGATATAAGTGTGCTGAAAGGCACAGGGTACTCAAACAAAATTAGTCTTTGGGGCCGAATTATCAAGGGCTGAATACCCCTGTTTCTGCGCGAGCCTTCACCAGAAACAGGAGTTAGGAAGCAGCGGTCTTAAGACCGCTGCTCCTTAACTCGTCAGCCACCTCTGAGGCGGCGGGCATAAATCAGCCCGATCGAATACGATCGAGTTGATTGACACCCCCTGCTAGCGGCAGATTGGCCGCAAATCTGCAGGGGGTGGCATTGCACAAACAGTTCACCAGAACTGCTTGTGCAATGTTAAGGCATTCAGCGATGTCTGGAGGACATGAAAAAAACAGAAAACCCTGCTAACCCCCTCCCCAACAAAGTATTGTAATACATTATGAAACCTATTTTTTAGGTGGATCAGATAACATTTTTTGAGTATCATATCACTTTAATTCAGGGCTTAAGTTTTTTTTCCAAATCTACAAATAAGATGAAAAATGTATTCATGGAGTGCACCAATCAGCAGCAGCTCCCACTAGACGAGCATGATATGTGCGTATTCTTTTTCAACAAGGTATACCAAGAGAACGAAGCACATTTGACAATAGAAGTGAATTTAGGTGTCTTAAAATGACATGATCTTTCTGAATCGCACAAGTTTAATTTTGACTTTCCTATCCATATATATATTTTTAGAACTACTCCTAAAATGTGCACATTATTTATGCAGGCACATTGCAGTGCTGTGTTTTTTTAAAGACGGATTAGGATGTTTATATAGAAAAATATAAATTTATGGAACATTTATTTATTGCACTATAGTTTGCATATTGATTGTTTAACCCCAGAGCAATACACTACTGGGAGCTAGAGGAACACCTATGGAGAGCCAATGACTAGAGGTATATGTGTGTGGCCACCAATCATAAGCTAGTTCCCAGTAATGCATTGCTGCTGCTGAAGATGTGCAATTATACAAAAGATACCAAGAGAAACAAATAACTTTGTTAACAGAAGTGATTTTTAAAGTGTCTTAAAATGACATGCTGTATCTGAATCATGCAAGTTTAAAGGGGTTTGCAACCCACACATTTTTCTTTTGGGATTAAAACAGAGCATACAATTTTAAACAAAGTTTCCAATCTACTTCTAGTATCAAATTTCATTTGCTTTGTTCCCATGATAATCTTTGTTGAAAAGATACCTAGGTAGGTTTCTGGAGTACAGCATGGCAGGAAATAGTGCTGCCATCTAGCGCTCTAGACACATGCACGCTCCTGAGCTTATGTCCATGTTTTTTTTAACTAGATACCAAAAGAATGAAGAAAATATTATAGTAAAAGTAAATTGGAGCGCTGTTTAAAGGGACATTAAACACTAAATAAATCCTTGATAGAATGATGTATTCAGAGAAAAGATTAGCATGAGAATAATATATAGACATATTTTTAAAATGTTAGTTTTTTTTAAATATTGAAAAAAAAAGGTTAACATTTTAATGTCCATAAAGCAGTTTGCGCCACCATATTGTAACTTGGGTTTCTTTTACTGCTAAGGCCAATTAGGGGCCGTTATAAATGGCTTATTAGCGTGTGCAACCAATGACCATGTAGATTACAGCTGTGTCTGCATTTCCACTTTTAACCGGAATTTTGGAAGTCCCAATATTCAGAATTAAATTATATGAAAAGGGAACAAAATAAATAATACAAGTATATTGCAAAGTTGTTTTATCACATATAATTAAACCTTTGATATTAATATCTGAAAGTGTTTAATGTCCTTTTCTTCTGTTATGTGTGATCAGTCCACGGGTCATCATTACTTCTGGGATATAACTCCTCCCCAACAGGAAATGCAAGAGGATTCACCCAGCAGAGCTGCATATAGCTCCTCCCCTCTACGTCACTCCCAGTCATTCTCTTGCACCCAACGACTAGATAGGATGTGTGAGAGGACTATGGTGATTATACTTAGTTTTTATAACTTCAATCAAAAGTTTGTTATTTTACAATAGCACCGGAGCGTGTTATTGCCTCTCTGGCAGAATTTGAAGAAGAATCTACCAGAGTTTTTTACTATGATTTTAACCGGAGTAGTTAAGATCATATTGCTGTTTCTCGGCCATCTGAGGGAGGTAAAAGCTTCAGATCAGGGGACAGCGGGCAGATGAATCTGCATTGAGGTATGTAGCAGTTTTTATTTTCTGAATGGAATTGATGAGAAAATCCTGCCATACCGTTATAATGACATGTATGTATACTCTACACTTCAGTATTCTGGGGATGGTACTTCACTGGAATTACTCTGTAAAAAGTACATTAAACCTTTTAATAGGTATTTATTATGTTAAACGTTTTTGCTGGAATGTAGAATCGTTTGCATTTTCTGAGGTACTGAGTGAATAAATGTTTGGGCATTATTTTTCCACTTGGCAGTTGCTTGTTTTAATTGTGACAGTTTCGTTTCTTTCTCACTGCTGTGTGTGAGGGGGAGGGGCCGTTTTTGGCGCTCTTTGCTACGCATCAAAAATTTCCAGTCAGTTACTCTTGTATTTCCTGCATGATCCGGTTCATCTCTAACAGAACTCAGGGGTCTTCAAACTTCTTTGAAGGGAGGTAGATTCTCTCAGCAGAGCTGTGAGACTTATATATTGACTGTGATTAAAAACGTTGCTCTTTAATTTTTACGTTTCAAATTTAATTATTGTTACTTTACTAATGGGAACAAACCTTTGCTAAAAGTTGTGTTGTTTTCAAGGATTGATGCTATAACAGTTTTTCAGTTCATTATTTCAACTGTCATTTAATCGTTTAGTGCTTCTTTGAGGCACAGTACGTTTTTGTTAAATAAGATTGTAACCAAGTTGCAAGTTTATTTGCTAGTGTGTTAAACATGTCTGATTCAGAGGAAGATACCTGTGTCATTTGTTCCAATGCCAAGGTGGAGCCCAATAGAAATTTATGTACTAACTGTATTGATGCTACTTTAAATAAAAGCCAATCTGTACAAATTGAACAAATTTCACCAAACAGCGAGGGGAGAGTTATGCCGACTAACTCGCCTCACGTGTCAGTACCTGCATCTCCCGCCCGGGAGGTGCGTGATATTGTGACGCCTAGTACATCTGGGCGGCCATTACAGATAACATTACAAGATATGGCTACTGTTATGACTGAAGTTTTGGCTAAATTACCAGAACTAAGGGGCAAGCGTGATCACTCTGGGGTGAGAACAGAGTGCGCTGATAATACTAGAGCCATGTCTGATACTGCGTCACAGCTTGCAGAGCATGAGGACGGAGAGCTTCATTCTGTGGGTGACGGTTCTGATCCAAACAGATTGGATTCAGATATTTCAAATTTTAAATTTAAATTGGAGAACCTCCGTGTATTACTAGGGGAGGTTTTAGCGGCTCTTAATGATTGTAACACTGTTGCAATACCAGAGAAATTGTGTAGGTTGGATAAATACTTTGCGGTACCGGCGAGTACTGACGTTTTTCCTATACCTAAGAGACTAACTGAAATTGTTACTAAGGAGTGGGATAGACCCGGTGTGCCGTTCTCACCCCCTCCAATATTTAGAAAGATGTTTCCAATAGACGCCACCACACGGGACTTATGGCAAACGGTCCCTAAGGTGGAGGGAGCAGTTTCTACTTTAGCTAAGCGTACCACTATCCCGGTGGAGGATAGCTGTGCTTTTTCAGATCCAATGGATAAAAAATTAGAGGGTTACCTTAAGAAAATGTTTGTTCAACAAGGTTTTATATTGCAACCCCTTGCATGCATCGCGCCGATTACGGCTGCGGCAGCATTTTGGATGGAGTCTCTGGAAGAGAACCTTAGTTCAGCTACGCTGGACGACATTACGGACAGGCTTAGAGTCCTTAAACTTGCTAATTCATTCATTTCGGAGGCCGTAGTACATTTAACCAAACTTACGGCTAAGAACTCAGGATTCGCCATTCAGGCACGTAGGGTGCTGTGGCTAAAATCCTGGTCAGCTGATGTAACTTCTAAGTCCAAATTACTTAATATACCTTTCAAAGGGCAAACTTTATTTGGGCCCGGTTTGAAAGAAATTATCGCTGACATTACAGGAGGTAAGGGCCACGCCCTGCCTCAAGACAAAGCCAAAGCTAAGGCTAGACAGTCTAATTTTCGTCCCTTTCGGAATTTCAAAGCAGGAGCAGCACCAACTTCCACTGCACCAAAACAGGAAGGAGCCGTTGCTCGTTACAGACAAGGCTGGAAACCTAACCAGTCCTGGAACAAGGGCAAGCAGGCCAGGAAACCTGCTGCTGCCCCTAAGACAGCATGAATCGAGGGCCCCCGATCCGGGACCGGATCTAGTGGGGGGCAGACTCTCTCTCTTCGCCCAGGCTTGGGCAAGAGATGTTCAGGATCCCTGGGCGCTAGAGATCATATCTCAGGGATACCTTCTAGACTTCAAATTCTCTCCCCCAAGAGGGAGATTTCATCTGTCAAGGTTGTCAACAAACCAGATAAAGAAAGAAGCGTTTCTACGCTGTGTACAAGATCTGTTATTAATGGGAGTGATCCATCCGGTTCCGCGGTCGGAACAAGGACAAGGGTTTTACTCAAACCTGTTTGTGGTTCCCAAAAAAGAGGGAACTTTCAGGCCAATCTTGGATTTAAAGATCCTAAACAAATTCCTAAGAGTTCCATCGTTCAAAATGGAAACTATTCGGACAATCTTACCCATGATCCAAAAGGGTCAGTACATGACCACAGTGGATTTAAAGGATGCTTACCTTCACATACCGATTCACAAAGATCATTACCGGTATCTAAGGTTTGCCTTCTTAGACAGGCATTACCAGTTTGTAGCTCTTCCATTCGGATTGGCTACGGCTCCAAGAATCTTCACAAAGGTTCTGGGTGCCCTTCTGGCGGTACTAAGACCGCGAGGAATTTCGGTAGCTCCGTACCTAGACGACATTCTGATACAAGCTTCAAGCTTTCAAACTGCCAAGTCTCATACAGAGTTAGTTCTGGCATTTCTAAGGTCGCATGGATGGAAAGTGAACGAAAAGAAGAGTTCTCTCTTTCCTCTCACAAGAGTTCCATTCTTGGGGACTCTTATAGATTCTGTAGAAATGAAGATTTATCTGACAGAAGACAGATTAACAAAGCTTCTAAATGCATGCCGTGTCCTTCATTCCATTCAACTCCCGTCAGTAGCTCAATGCATGGAGGTGATCGGCTTAATGGTAGCAGCAATGGACATAGTACCCTTTGCACGTCTACATCTCAGACCGCTGCAATTGTGCATGCTGAGTCAGTGGAATGGGGATTACTCAGACTTGTCCCCTACTCTGAATCTGGATCAAGAGACCAGAAACTCTCTTCTATGGTGGCTTTCTCAGCCACATCTGTCCAGGGGGATGCCATTCAGCAGGCCGGACTGGACAATTGTAACAACAGACGCCAGCCTACTAGGTTGGGGCGCTGTCTGGAATTCTCTGAAGGCTCAGGGACAATGGAATCAGGAGGAAAGTCTCCTACCAATAAACATTCTGGAATTGAGAGCAGTTCTCAATGCCCTTCTGGCTTGGCCCCAGTTAAAAACTCGGGGGTTCATCAGGTTTCAGTCGGACAACATCATGACTGTAGCTTACATCAACCATCAAGGAGGGACAAGAAGCTCCCTAGCAATGATGGAAGTATCAAAGATAATTCGCTGGGCAGAGTCTCACTCTTGCCACCTGTCAGCAATCCACATCCCGGGAGTGGAGAACTGGGAGGCGGATTTCTTGAGTCGCCAGACTTTTCATCCGGGGGAGTGGGAACTTCATCCGGAGGTCTTTGCCCAAATACTTCGACGTTGGGGCAAACCAGAGATAGATCTCATGGCGTCTCGCCAGAACGCCAAACTTCCTCGCTACGGGTCCAGATCCAGGGATCCGGGAGCGGTTCTGATAGATGCTTTGACAGCACCTTGGAACTTCGGGATGGCTTATGTGTTTCCACCCTTCCCGCTGCTTCCTCGATTGATTGCCAAAATCAAACAGGAGAGAGCATCAGTGGTTCTAATAGCGCCTGCATGGCCACGCAGGACTTGGTATGCAGATCTAGTGGACATGTCATCCTGTCCGCCTTGGTCTCTACCTCTAAGACAGGACCTTCTGATACAGGGTCCATTCAAACATCAAAATCTAAATTCTCTGAAGCTGACTGCTTGGAAATTGAACGCTTGATTTTATCAAAACGTGGTTTTTCTGAGTCGGTTATTGATACCCTGATACAGGCTAGGAAGCCTGTTACCAGAAGGATTTACCATAAGATATGGCGTAAATACCTATACTGGTGCGAATCCAAAGGTTACTCCTGGAGTAAGGTTAGGATTCCTAGGATATTGTCCTTTCTACAAGAAGGTTTAGAAAAGGGTTTATCGGCTAGTTCATTAAAGGGACAGATCTCAGCTCTGTCCATCTTGTTGCACAGGCGTCTGTCAGAAAATCCAGACGTCCAGGCCTTTTGTCAGGCTTTAGCTAGAATCAAGCCTGTGTTTAAAACTGTTGCTCCGCCATGGAGTTTAAACCTTGTTCTTAACGTTCTACAAGGAGTTCCGTTTGAACCCCTTCATTCCATTGATATAAAGTTGTTATCTTGGAAAGTGTTATTTTTAATGGCTATTTCTTCGGCTCGGAGAGTCTCTGAGTTATCAGCTTTACATTGTGATTCTCCTTATTTGATTTTTCATTCAGATAAGGTAGTTCTGCGTACTAAACCTGGGTTCTTACCTAAGGTAGTCACTAACAGGAACATCAATCAAGAGATCGTGGTTCCTTCCCTGTGCCCGAATCCTTCTTCAAAGAAGGAACGTCTTCTACACAATCTGGATGTAGTTCGTGCCCTCAAGTTCTACTTGCAGGCAACTAAGGATTTTCGACAAACGTCTTCCCTGTTTGTTGTGTACTCTGGTCAGAGGAGAGGTCATAAGGCTTCGGCTACCTCTCTCTCCTTCTGGCTTCGTAGCATAATTCGTTTAGCCTATGAGACTGCTGGACAGCAGCCTCCTGAAAGAATTACAGCTCATTCTACTAGAGCTGTGGCTTCCACTTGGGCCTTTAAGAATGAGGCCTCTGTTGAACAGATTTGCAAGGCTGCAACTTGGTCTTCGCTTCATACTTTTTCCAAATTTTACAAATTTGACACTTTTGCTTCTTCGGAGGCTATTTTTGGGAGAAAGGTTCTTCAGGCAGTGGTTCCTTCTGTATAATGAGCCTGCCTATCCCTCCCGTCATCCGTGTACTTTTGCTTTGGTATTGGTATCCCAGAAGTAATGATGACCCGTGGACTGATCACACATAACAGAAGAAAACATAATTTATGCTTACCTGATAAATTCCTTTCTTCTGTTGTGTGATCAGTCCACGGCCCGCCCTGTTTTTTAAGGCAGGTAAATATTTTTTAAATTATACTCCAGTCACCACTTCACCCTTGGTTTCTCCTTTCTCGTTGATTCTTGGTCGAATGACTGGGAGTGACGTAGAGGGGAGGAGCTATATGCAGCTCTGCTGGGTGAATCCTCTTGCATTTCCTGTTGGGGAGGAGTTATATCCCAGAAGTAATGATGACCCGTGGACTGATCACACAACAGAAGAAAGGAATTTATCAGGTAAGCATAAATTATGTTTTTAAAATTGCACGCTTTTTCTGAATCATGAAAGAATAATTTTGTGTTTCATGTTCCTTTTTGATTTTCATTTCTTATTTTCCAGTTTACTTCTAATTGTAAATTGCTTTGTTCTTTTTGTATCTTTTTTTGAAAAACATACCTAGGTAATATCAGAATCAGTAGTACACTATTGCTTGCTTTGCCTCTTGTCATTGGCTCGCCCAGTGTGTTAATCTAGCTCCCAGCAATGTGTTTTCTCCTTCAACAAAGGATACCAAGAGAATGAAGCATATTAGACAATAAAAGTAAATTGGAAAGTTGTCTAAAATTGTTTGTGAACTCTGAATAATGAAAGAAACGTTTGAGGTTTTCATGTCCTTTTCATATTTCTTTTCCTTATTTGTGATTCTGTATGTAATCATAAGTAATATTAAAATGGTTGTATAAAAAAATAAACTTTATAAACATAAATAGATTTCTTCTGTTAAGTGTGATCAGTCCACGGGTCATCATTACTTCTGGGATATTACTCCTCCCCAACAGGAAGTGCAAGAGGATTCACCCAGCAGAGCTGTATATAGCTCCTCCCGTCTACGTCACTCCCAGTCATTCTCTTGCACCCAACGACTAGATAGGATGTGTGAGAGGACTATGGTGATTATACTTAGTTTTATATCTTCAATCAAAAGTTTGTTATTTTAAAATAGCACCGGAGTGTGTTATTATCTCTCTGGCAGAGTTTGAAGAAGAATCTACCAGAGTTTTTGTTATGATTTTAGCCGGAGTAGTTAAGATCATATTGCTGTTTCTCGGCCATCTGAGGAGAGGTAAACTTCAGATCAGGGGACAGCGGGCAGATGAATCTGCATAGAGGTATGTAGCAGTTTTTATTTTCTGACAATGGAATTGATGAGAAAATCCTGCCATACCGATATAATGTCATGTATGTATACTTTACACTTCAGTATTCTGGGGAATGGTACTTCACTAGAATTACACTGTATGAAATACATAAAGCTGTTTAATAACTAGAGATTATGTTTAACGTTTTTGCTGGAATGTAAAATCGTTTTCATTTGCTGAGGTACTGAGTGAATAAATGTTTGGGCACTATTTTTCCACTTGGCAGTTGCTTAATCTGTTTTCTGACAGTTTCTGTTCTCCCTCACTGCTGTGTGTGAGGGGGAGGGGCCGTTTTTTTGGCGCTTTTACTAAGCATCAAATATTTCAGTCAGCAACTCATTGTATTCCCTGCATGATCCGGTTCATCTCTACAGAGCTCAGGGGTCTTCAAAACTTATTTTGAGGGAGGTAATTTCTCTCAGCAGAGCTGTGAGAATTATAGTTTGACTGAGATAAAAAACGTTTATTCTGTAATTTGTTTCCTGCTTTCAGAATTTATCTTTGCTAATGGGATTAAACCTTTGCTAAAGTTGTGTTGTTTACAAGGATTGAGGCTATAACTGTTTCAATTTATTAATTTTCAACTGTCATAAATCTTCTGTGCTTCTTAAAGGCACAGTACGTTTTAATATTATTCTAATTGAATTGTATTTCCAAGTTGCAAGTTTATTTGCTAGTGTGTTAAACATGTCTGATTCAGAGGATGATACCTGTGTCATTTGTTGCAATGCCAAAGTGGAGCCCAATAGAAATTTATGTACTAACTGTATTGATGCTACTTTAAATAAAAGTCAATCTGTACAAATTGAACAAATTTCACCAAACAACGAGGGGAGAGTTATGCCGACTAACTCGCCTCACGTGTCAGTACCTACATCTCCCGCTCAGAGGGAGGTGCGTGATATTGTAGCGCCGAGTACATCTGGGCGGCCATTACAAATCACATTACAGGATATGGCTACTGTTATGACTGAGGTTTTGGCTAAATTACCAGAACTAAGAGGTAAGCGTGATCACTCTGGGGTGAGAACAGAGTGCGCTGATAATATTAGGGCCATGTCAGACACTGCGTCACAGGTGGCAGAACATGAGGACGGAGAGCTTCATTCTGCGGGTGACGGTTCTGATCCAAACAGACTGGATTCAGATATTTCAAATTTTAAATTTAAACTGGAAAACCTCCGTGTATTACTAGGGGAGGTGTTAGCGGCTCTGAATGATTGTAACACAGTTGCAATACCAGAGAAAATGTGTAGGTTGGATAAATATTTTGCGGTACCGACGAGTACTGAGGTTTTTCCTATACCTAAGAGACTTACTGAAATTGTTACTAAGGAGTGGGATAGACCCGGTGTGCCGTTCTCACCCCCTCCGATATTTAGAAAAATGTTTCCAATAGACGCCACCACAAGGGACTTATGGCAAACGGTCCCTAAGGTGGAGGGAGCAGTTTCTACCTTAGCTAAGCGTACCACTATCCCGGTGGAGGATAGCTGTGCTTTTTCAGATCCAATGGATAAAAAGTTAGAGGGTTACCTTAAGAAAATGTTGTTCAACAAGGTTTTATATTGCAACCCCTTGCATGCATTGCGCCGATCACGGCTGCAGCGGCATTCTGGATTGAGTCTCTGGAAGAGAACATTGGTTCAGCTACTCTGGACGACCTTACGGACAGGCTTAGAGTCCTTAAACTAGCTAATTCTTTCATTTCGGAGGCCGTAGTACATCTTACTAAACTTACGGCGAAAAATTCAGGATTCGCCATTCAGGCACGCAGGGCGCTGTGGCTAAAATCCTGGTCAGCTGATGTTACTTCTAAGTCTAAATTGCTTAATATACCTTTCAAAGGGCAGACCTTATTCGGGCCCGGGTTGAAAGAGATTATCGCTGACATTACAGGAGGTAAAGGCCATGCCCTGCCTCAGGACAAAGCCAAGACTAGACAGTCTAATTTTCGTTCCTTTCGTAATTTCAAAGCAGGAGCAGCATCAACTTCCTCTGCACCAAAACAGGAAGGAGCTGTTGCTCGCTACAGACAAGGCTGGAAACCTAACCAGTCCTGGAACAAGGGCAAGAAGACTAGGAAACCTGCTGCTGCCCCTAAAACAGCATGAATTGAGGGCCCCCGATCCGGGATCGGATCTAGTGGGGGGCAGACTTTCTCTCTTCGCCCAGGCTTGGGCAAGAGATGTTCAGGATCCCTGGGCGCTAGAGATAATATCTCAGGGATACCTACTGGACTTCAAATACTCTCCTCCAAGAGAGAGATTTCATCTGTCAAGATTGTCAACAATCCAGACAAAGAAAGAGGCGTTTCTACGCTGCGTACAAGAGCTCTTGTTAATGGGAGTAATCCATCCAGTTCCACGATCGGAACAGGGACAGGGGTTTTACTCAAATCTGTAAAGAGGGAACTTTCAGACCAATCCTGGACTTAAAGATCATAAACAAATTCCTAAGAGTTCCATCGTTCAAGATGGAGACTATTCGGACAATTTTACCTATGATCCAAGAGGGTCAGTACATGACCACTGTAGATTTAAAAGATGCTTACCTTCACATACCGATTCACAAAGATCATTATCGGTACCTAAGGTTTGCCTTCCTAGACAGACATTACCAGTTTGTGGCTCTTCCATTCGGATTGGCTACAGCTCCAAGAATCTTCACAAAGGTTCTGGGTGCTCTTCTGGCGGTACTAAGACCGCGGGGAATCTCGGTAGCTCCTTACCTAGACGACATTCTGATACAAGCTTCAAGCTTTCAAACTGCCAAGTCTCATACAGAGTTAGTGCTGGCATTTCTAAGGTCACATGGATGGAAGGTGAACGAAAAGAAAAGTTCACTCGTTCCACTCACAAGAGTTCCCTTCCTGGGGACTCTTATAGATTCTGTAGAAATGAAGATTTACCTGACAGAGGACAGGCTAACAAGACTTCAAAGTGCTTGCCGCACCCTTCATTCCATTCAACACCCGTCAGTGGCTCAATGCATGGAGGTAATCGGCTTAATGGTAGCGGCAATGGACATAGTACCCTTTGCACGCTTACACCTCAGGCCACTGCAACTGTGCATGCTAAGTCAGTGGAATGGGGATTACTCAGACTTATCCCCTTCTCTGAATCTGGATCAAGAGACCAGAAATTCTCTTCTATGGTGGCTTTCTCGGCCACATCTGTCCAGGGGGATGCCATTCAGCAGACCAGACTGGACAATTGTAACAACAGACGCCAGCCTTCTAGGTTGGGGTGCCGTCTGGAATTCTCTGAAGGCTCAGGGACAATGGAGTCAGGAGGAGAGTCTCCTGCCAATAAACATTCTGGAATTGAGAGCAGTTCTCAATGCCCTCCTGGCTTGGCCCCAGTTGACAACTCGGGGGTTCATCAGGTTTCAGTCGGACAACATCACGACTGTAGCTTACATCAACCATCAGGGAGGGACAAGAAGCTCCCTAGCTATGATGGAAGTATCAAAGATAATTCGCTGGGCAGAGTCTCACTCTTGCCACCTGTCAGCAATCCACATCCCGGGAGTGGAGAACTGGGAGGCGGATTTCTTAAGTCGTCAGACTTTTCATCCGGGGGAGTGGGAACTTCATCCGGAGGTCTTTGCCCAAATACTTCGACGTTGGGGCAAACCAGAGATAGATCTCATGGCGTCTCGACAGAACGCCAAGCTTCCTCGTTACGGGTCCAGATCCAGGGATCCAGGAGCAGTCCTGATAGATGCTCTGACAGCACCTTGGGACTTCAGGATGGCTTACGTGTTTCCACCCTTCCCGTTGCTTCCTCGATTGATTGCCAGAATCAAACAAGAGAGAGCATCAGTGATTCTAATAGCACCTGCGTGGCCACGCAGGACTTGGTATGCAGACCTGGTGGACATGTCATCCTGTCCACCTTGGTCTCTACCTCTGAAACAGGACCTTCTGATACAGGGTCCCTTCAAACATCAAAATCTAACTTCTCTGAAGCTGACTGCTTGGAAATTGAACGCTTGATTTTATCAAGACGTGGGTTTTCTGAGTCAGTTATTGATACCTTAATACAGGCTAGGAAACCTGTTACCAGAAAGATTTACCATAAGATATGGCGTAAATACCTATATTGGTGTGAATCCAAAGGTTACTCTTGGAGTAAGGTTAGGATTCCTAGGATATTGTATTTTCTACAAGAAGGTTTAGAAAAGGGTTTATCTGTTAGTTCATTAAAGGGACAGATCTCAGCTCTGTCCATTCTGTTACACAAACGTCTGTCAGAAGTTCCTGACGTCCAGGCTTTTTGTCAGGCTTTGGCCAGGATTAAGCCTGTGTTTAAAACTGTTGCTCCACCATGGAGTTTAAACCTTGTTCTTAATGTTTTACAGGGCATTCCGTTTGAACCCCTTCATTCCATTGATATAAAGTTGTTATCTTGGAAAGTTCTATTTTTAATGGCTATTTCCTCGGCTCGAAGAGTCTCTGAATTATCAGCCTTACATTGTGATTCTCCTTATTTGATTTTTCATTCGGATAAGGTTGTCCTGCGTACTAAACCTGGGTTCTTACCTAAGGTAGTTACTAACAGGAATATCAATCAAGAGATTGTTGTTCCTTCTTTATGCCCAAATCCTTCTTCAAAGAAGGAACGTCTACTGCACAACCTGGATGTAGTCCGTGCTCTAAAATTTTACTTACAGGCAACTAAGGAATTTCGACAAACGTCTTCTCTGTTTGTCATTTACTCTGGGCAGAGGAGAGGTCAAAAAGCTTCCGCTACCTCTCTTTCTTTTTGGCTTCGTAGCATAATTCGTTTAGCTTATGAGACTGCTGGACAGCAGCCTCCTGAAAGAATTACAGCTCATTCTACTAGAGCTGTGGCTTCCACTTGGGCCTTCAAGAATGAGGCCTCTGTTGAACAGATTTGCAAGGCTGCAACTTGGTCTTCGCTTCATACTTTTTCCAAATTTTACAAATTTGACACTTTTGCTTCATCGGAGGCTATTTTTGGGAGCCTGCCTATCCCTCCCGTCATCCGTGTACTTTTGCTTTGGTATTGGTATCCCAGAAGTAATGATGACCCGTGGACTGATCACACTTAACAGAAGAAAACATAATTTATGCTTACCTGATAAATTCCTTTCTTCTGTAGTGTGATCAGTCCACGTCCCGCCCTGTTTTTAAGGCAGGTAAATATTTTTTAATTTATACTCCAGTCACCACTTCACCCTTGGCTTTTCCTTTCTCGTTGGTCCTTGGTCGAATGACTGGGAGTGACGTAGAGGGGAGGAGCTATATACAGCTCTGCTGGGTGAATCCTCTTGCACTTCCTGTTGGGGAGGAGTAATATCCCAGAAGTAATGATGACCCGTGGACTGATCACACTACAGAAGAAAGGAATTTATCAGGTAAGCATAAATTATGTTTTTCATTTTAGATAAACAACTTCCTTTTATATTTTATTTTAGCAACAATAATTTCCCTTTACAAAAACAGTAAACGACCGTGATGCTGCAGCATTTCAACTGCAGATCATTCATATTTTACCTATATGGCTGCAAGGTTGTATTGGTGGGTTGGCTCAGTATTTGTTTTTTTCCTACAAAAAATATTAAAGCGGCGGTCCCCAACGCAGAACATGCAGTGATCTGAGATGCCATCGCAGAAAATGCAGCATGTCTGCAAAAAAAAAAGACACATTCAGGAACTGTTACTACTTTAACTTGTAGCTCTGCTCCACATTAGACTGTTCTCTTCAAACAGAGCTTTGCTATGGCTGTACTGTGCAAGTTTTCCTTAACCCAACGCACCTACAGCAAAGTGCTGTTTGAAGTGAAAAGTCAAATATGCAGTGTTGACTGACTCTCAGATTTTGGGAAACCTGCTCCCTAGCCTTTCCCAGTCTGCAAAGCTGTTTATTCTGAATGTAAGACATTCTTATGAGCAATGCACCATTTGTATTACTAAATTTCTATGTTAAACCAAGAGAAAAGGAAACTAATTTATTCAAGAGACAATTTACTTTTTTTTTTTTGTCTGCAGCTAATTTAAAATTGCTGTATTCCTTAGGTAATCAACACATTGCAACTGGTGCTTTAGTGTAACAGCCTAATTTAAAATGGCATTTTTTATAAAAATAACCTGCAGAAACATTTTCACTAAAAAAAAATATTTTTGCAGAAAGTGAAAAAAAGGTTCTGCCTCTGGGGTGGCGGTTAGTCAAAAACATATTTAGTATGACTATAATCTGTTTGTTTTTTTTGGCAATTTATTACTTATATCCTGCATTATTTTTTCCACAACATTAAATATATCATCAATAAATTTATGTCTTGAAAGGAATAAAATGTGTTCTACAAGTAGCGACCGTTACTATGCAGTAGATATATTCACTAGTTTACTAGCCAAACAGGCTGCAGGCCATTTACCGATATTTTCCTTATTCCTGACTGGTGATATGTAGTGATTTATTTATTTTTTAAAGCCCTTGTGAATAACATTTATTTCATGATGACACTATGAGAACTGTTACATTGTAATATAGGTTTATTTCTTGTAATCTGAAAGGTATTTTAAATATTTATAGACCAATTTATTAAAATACAACACATTTTTCAGCTTTATTTTTTTACTCTATTTTTATTGCTATTCAAAAAAAATACAAATAAAATAGTATTAGCTGAATCCTTTTTTTTTTATTCCAGTGTGAGTCTTCTAATTGGACCTACAAACTGTATATTAATAATTTGTTTAAAGGTTTATTTTTCACTGGAAAAGGGGACCATTGTCACTAAATGAGTAATTCTTAAAGCAGGTTGGTTGTTTTCCATGCCATTGATTTAGCAAGAAAAAGCATATAAAGATGTACATTCTTGTTGCTAGGCTATAACTTAATATTGATGGCTAAATTGCATTTTGACTATATAATAATACTTCAGCAGTATACTTGGAAATAGTGTAATTTTTGATCCAATGTAGAAACAATTTTTTTTTCTTTCTGGTATTTTGCACATAGCAGTTTATTGGAAAGTGTGTGTGCCTTATCTCGCTTGTACTGTGTAATTTTATTTGTTTTTTTATATTAAGCTTACCTAGGAATGTTATCTAACCCGGATACATATGGAAGGCAGGCTTATCTTAGTGAGAGAGAAGATTTATAGTATATTTAACAGATCGATACTGCTGTAATTAGATGCACTGCTCTAGGTAAGACAGTACGCTGTGATAAAACATTATTAGTTTATTTCTTCACACTTTTATACCATAATAATAAATGTTTTGCTGCACGTGCATGTCTGCCTTTCCATAAGTGTGGCACAGCACATATAGAGAACTGTAAGTGGCCATTTTGTTTCTACGGGTCTATCTAATTAAAGAGCCAAAATAGTGTTCTTTATAAAAAAAAAAAAAAAAAAGGGTGATGTTAGTATTGTGTGTGTGTGTATATATGTGTATATATGTGTGTGTATATGTATATATATATATATATATATATATATATATAATCTCTAATGGTAGTGATAGTCCACAAATACTATTTTTACAAATGGGAATTAGATCACTTGGCCACCAGGTGGAGGCAAAGACACCCCAACCAAACCATCCCTCCTACTTCTTTGCCTTGTCTAAGAGGTATGCAAAGATGGGTGCTCTGTAGGATTTTTTCATTTTTTTTTTCTCTTCAGACTCTCAATGGATAGTTCCTAGAGGGTGAAGGGAGTTGCATCTTCTTTCTTGTTAGCTCTCAGTAGAGTTAATTCATCAGCAGTTCTGAGGTGTTGCAGGGAAGTTCCCTAGCCTTCCTCTGCATACTAACTTAATTTGCTCCCTCAGGTGTACTTATTCTTTTTATTACAGGAGACTTATATATCCTGTCTTTTCCAAAACGGGTTTGGATGAAGCTGTCCGCTGGATTAATGGGTAAATCCTTTAATCCATTCCACAGGCTATGTACTAGTACTTATGGGGCTCTGATTCTCAGTAAATACTGTAATGGCAACAGGCTCATTCAATGTCTAGTGCCTGCATTGCAGAAGCTGGTGTGCATGTGTATGGGAAGAACATTTCATATCTTTTTATTATGGAAGGGCTGATGTGTCTGTCAGTGACAGAATAAGTCTTCACTATATGAGCGCTGCTCCGGTCTCAAAGCGGAGAGCTTGTCTACTTTAGAGTTAAGCCCTTTATATGGTCAGTGACAGTAGGGAATGCTTAGGTGCTGTTTTGTTTAACTATCCTGCGGCAATGCTTTGGTTAAGTCCCCCCAGCCAGAGAACAGTTTCAGCGCGTGCCCCGCCTCTTCCAGCAGCCACCACAGCAGAGAGCGTGAGTCATTGTGTAGGAAAGGAGTGTTCAGGTTTGTAGATGCATCGCCAAGAGGGGGTGAGACAAGCCAGAGCATTCTAGGGGTTATCCCTCAGAGGGATTATTGGGACAATTTACTTTATAACATTTTAATTTCTCTATAACCACCTAGCCTGAAGGTCTCTCTTCCACCAAAACTGAAGGGGTGTATTCATTTATCTTCACTTCCCCTTTTACTTATTATTGATCTCAGTGGGATTTAATTTTTGTTTGGTGAGTATTGTGAGTGAGAGGTACTATGGAGTTTTCAGGGACTGCTGAGGTGTCACCTGTGGGGGACCTCGCTAAGATTCTTATAGATAATAAATTTCCCTTTTGCAAATTAAAATTAGTGTGCCTGCCAGCCCAGCTTTGCAACTCTTGTTTGATGTCTGTACTGCATTCTCATTCTGTGTCCCCTGGCCCTCCAGATACCTTCTGCTTGCTTGGCCCAGATTCTTCAGTCACAGCTTCCAGGATCTAGCAGCCAGCCTATTAGTATGCTCCCCTCCCATGACCTCTCAGCATGAGTTGGTGGTTGTTGGCGCTCAAGATCAGGTATCTAACAAGGTCTTACCAGGGTCATAGGGTGACCTTTCTCCTTTTCCCCCAGATTTTACATCTCCGTTACAGTTTGCTGTGTTGGGTGCAATGCCACTTACTGGAGATCGAAAAAGAAAGGTTAAATATTTCTTCCCTGATTGTAAGTCTGATGGGAATATTGGGTTTTCTGGGAACAGACAGGGGTCGGTCTCAGTTGACAAATCTTCACTGTCTAGTTCGAAGGGTGAACTATCTTCTTCTAAGTCCTCTAAGAATCTTGATGAGGACTTTACCTTTTAGATTCAAAATAGAAAGCCTTCGATACTTACTTAAGTAGGTTCAAGAACCTTTGGGAGTTTCCGATTCTAATCTAGTTGAAGAGAAACAGACTCAGAAATTAGACATTATTTTTAAGCTAAAACTGCGGTCTCCTGTGGTTTTTCTGGTTCCTACTTTAATATCTGATATTATTTCTAAGGAATGGTAGAAGCCTGTGTTCCTTTCTCCTTCCTTTAAGACATTGTTTTCTGTGGCCATTTCCCACTCGGAATTCTTGAAAACAGTTCTGTGGGTTGATGGTGTTATACCTACTCTAGCTAAAAGAACCACTATTCCTCTAGACAATAGTACTGCCTTCAAGGATCCTATTTATAGAAAACTAGAGGGATATCTTAGGAAGGCCTTCCTGCAGGGGGGTCTTCTTTTTCAGCCGGCAGTAAGTATTGATGCTGTGGCGGGCACTATTGCTTTTTGCTGCGGCTCTCTATCTGAGTTTATTATGGTGGAGTCTCCCCTAGAGCAGATTCAGGACCACATTCTAGTGCTCAAGACTGCTAATTCTTTCATTTGTGATGCAATTATGTTGGTAGGTTTAAGAGCTGCTAATTGGTGGCTGCACATATATTCCTCCATGTTACTGGCTCACCTGGTATGTTCAGCTAGCTCACAGTAGTGCATGGCTTCATCTTCAACAAAGGATACTAAGAGAATGAACCACATTAGATAATAGAGCATTAGAAAGTTGTTTAAAATTGTATTCTCTGTCTGAATCATGAGATTTATTTTTAGTTTCATGTCCTTTTTTTAAAGTGATATGAAACCTAAAATGTTTCTTTCATGATTCAGAAAGAGCATGTGATTTTAAACAACTTTATAATTTACTTCAATTATCAATTTTTCCCTTATATTCTAGAGCACTATATGGCAGCAGTTTTACAAGAATGTTATCCATTTGCAACAGCACTAGATGACAACACTATTTCCTGCCACGTAGTGCTCCAGACACCTACCTAGGTATCTCTTCAACTCAGAATAACATGGGAACTAAGCAAATTTGATGAAAGAAGTAAATTGGAAACTTTCTTAAAATTGCATGCTCTGTTTGCATCGCAAAAGAAAATGTTTGGGTTTCATTCCATTTTAAACATTTGGACCCCATTAATTAAATCCTGGATGGACAGGGTTCCCTACTCCATTTGATTAACCCTTTCCCTGTAGGAATTTCAAGTAAAATGCGCTGCTGCAATTAGCATAATTCTAATTGCCAAGAAACAATGGCAAAGTCATGCATATCTGCTTTTTCTGAACAAAGGGAATCCCAGAGAAGCTTTTTTAACCATTTGTCATATGACTGCAGTAGTTGTGCATAAATAATTCTAGTGAGATACCCAAAGTTTGTGAACGTCCTACAGAAAAAATCAGTTAACTACCAAGGACGTACCCTGTACATCCTTAGGGGTTTTAAGCGGTGGAAACAATCTTGATCACTTCCAGCCACTTTCCAGTTATTGCAGTGATGCCTCGATATCGAGGCATCCTGCAATAACACCCCTTGGCCATCCGATGCAGAGAGAGCCACTCTGTGGCCCTCTCTGCACCGGACATCGATGGCCGGTATCGTTGGTGGGTGGGAGGTGGGTCGGCGGCCATCGATGGGCCCTATGACGTCGTGGGGGGCAGGATCGCAAGGGGTGCGCACGGGGAGTGGGGGCGGGTGCGTGCACGGGGTGGAAGCGGGTGGGAACAGCTACACTACAGAATATTTTTTCATAAAAGTGGGATAGAGTGGGATTAAATTTCATTAAAAAAAGCATCTAAGGGATCTGGGAGGGTGTGGGGAGTTGGTATTTTGGGGGGGGGTAAGCTTCACTACAGAAAAAATAAAAAATAAGCATTATTTTTAGTAAACTGGGTACTGGCAGACAGCTGCCAGTACCCAAGATGGCTACCAATAAGGTAGAGGGGGGGATTAGAGAGCTGTTGGGGGGGGGGGTCAGGAAGCTTGAGGGCTAAGGGGGGATCCTACACATCAGCATATGTAAATATGCTAAAAAATATATATATATATATATTTTTAAAAGATACTTTTTTATTTTAGTACTGGCAGACTTTCTGTCTGTCCAGTACTTACGATGGCGGGGACTATTGTGGGGTGGTGGGGGGGGGGAAAGAGAGCTGTTTGGGAGGGATCAGGGGGTGTGATGTGTCAGGTGGGAGGCTGATCTCTACACTAAAGCTAAAATTAACCCTGCAAGCTCCCTACAACCTACCTAATTAATCCATTCACTGCTAGACATAATACAAGTGTGATGCGCAGTGGCATTTAACGGCCTTATTATTACCAAAAAGCAACGCCAAAGCCATATATGTCTGCTATTTCTGAACAAAGGGGATACCAGAGAAGCATTTACAACCATTTGTGTCATAATTGCACAAGCTGTTTGTAAGTAATTTCAGTGGGAAACCTAAAATTGTGAAAAATGTAAAGGTTTTTTTTTCATTTGATCGCATTTGGCGGTGAAATGGTGGCATAAAATATACCAAGATGGGCCTAGATCAATACTTGGGGTTGTCTACTACATTAAAGCTAAAATTAACCCTACAAACTCCCTACTAGCTCCCTAATTAACCCCTTCACTGCTTGGCATAATACACGTGTGGTGCGCAGTGGCATTTATCGGCCTTCTAATTTCCAAAAAGCAACGCCAAAGCCATATATGTCTATTTTTGAACAAAGGGGATCCCAGAGAAGCGTTTACAACCATTTATGCCATAATTGCACAAGTTGTTTGCAAATAATTTCAGTGAGAAACCTAAAGTTTGTGAAAAAGTTATTTTTTTTTTATTTATTTTTTATTTGATCGCATTTGGCGGTGAAATAGTGGCATGAAATATACCAAAATGGTCCTAGATCAATACTTTGGGATGTTTTCTAAAAAAAAAATCTATACATGTCAAGGGATATTCAGGGATTCCTGAAAGATATCAGTGTTCCAATGTAACTAGCGCTAATTTTGAAAAAAAGTGGTTTGGAACATGTAAATATTGGGTTTTTCTAAACTCAGGACAAAATTTAGAAACTATTTAGCATGGGTGCTTTTTGGTGGTTGTAGATGTGTAACAGATTTTGGGGGTCAAAATTAGAAAAAATTTCTTTTTTCCATGAAAAGATATGAAAATAATGGTATCTTTAGAAAGTCCATTTAATGGCGAGAAAAACGTTATATAATGTGTGGGTACAGTAAATGTGTAAGAGGAAAATTACAGCTAAACACAAGCACCGCAAAAATTTAAAAATAGCTTTGGTACCAAACGGACAGAAAATGGAAAAGTGCTGTGGTCATTAAGGGGTTAAACAGAGTGGAAGAAAAAATGCTAAAATTTCTCTGGGCAAGTTTTTCTCTGAAATTTCTGGTAGTGAAGAGGTTATACAACTTTCCCATTTACTTCTCTCTTAAATTTTCTTTGTTCACTTGACATCCTTTGTTGAAGAGTAATCCTAGGTGGGCTCACAGGACTTTAGGAGCATGTACGTGTCTTTAGAACTCTGTCAGCAATGTTATACAAAGTGGATTTCTATCTGAATCCTGAAAGTTTAATTTTGACTTCATTTTCTCTTTAACTTGTGGCAAGCGCAAGTACGTAGCTCATATTTCAAAAATAACAAAGGAGGATTGAACTAAGCTTTTGTAGTAGATAAATACTTTAACCATACGGATTGAATAGCTATTGTATTTTATAATTAGAATATTCGTTTGCTGCACTATTAATATTTGCTTTGTGTAAAAAGTCACGAATACAGAATATTCTGCAACATTTGTTCCTTTACTTTAGGTGAAAAAAAAAATCACCTGTAGTTTTATACTTGCCTATAATTTAGGATTTGCACGGCTCCCCAGTGCGCTATAGGTAAGTATTTTAGTTAAACACTTTACCTATAGTGCGCTAATCCCAACCCTTCTTCAGAGGCTAGGGCCTTGCTAATTGGATGCTTAACGCGATGCTAAGCTTCCTATTAGTATGGCTCTGTGAAAAAGGGTCAGGATTAGTGTGGCTCCCCAATGCGCTGTAGGTATTTTACCTTTAGGTAATTTAAAAGAAACAAATGTATACTAACTGATTTAATTAGTATATTTTTCTTTACAATGAGTGCATTTGTTTGGATACAATTATTATTATAGATCTATATATATATTTTGCGACTAAAGAACCATTGACGTTATCAATATCTTGTAGAACAGTCGGAGAAGGGGCGTTTTTATTAAAACATTTTTTTTTATTTAAAATTCTCATTGTTCTTGTAATGATTACAGTAGGACAACCTCACCATGACAACCTTGCACTGGTTTGATATATTCCCTTAAAGTATGGAGAGTTTAAAAGGGACATGAAACCCCAAATTTCTTTCATAAAGTTGGTGCGAGTCCATGAGCCAATACTTTTGGGATTAAAATTTTGGCCACCAGGAGGAGGCAAACATCTCAAAAAGTACCCAATCCCTCTCACCTCTCTGGTATTCCAGTCTTATCTTTGCATCCCAGGAGGAGGGGGAAGAATTGAGGTTCTCCAGATTCTTTGTTGAGGGGTCCTCAGACTGATTTGAGGTCAATTTTCCCCTCAGAGAGCTGCTTCTGAGAGACAGAGGTAGGATTGGAGTATGGGGCAGTGACAGAATCACTCCCAGTGAGGCGTTGGCCACAAACCTGCCACTGGTGTTGTGTAGACCGGTCCCTTAGCCTCCTCCTGTTGGACAGGATCTCTACCGAAAGCACTTTTTTTTTTTTTCTGCAGCCAGTATGCACAGTGGAATGGGTGAATCTGAGGTAAGTACACACATTTCATGAACTCACATATTATTATTATTATTATTATTATTATTATTATTATTATTATTATTATTCTTTATTTATGAAGCGCCATCATATTCCTGCAGCGCTGTCCATGGATACAGTTCATTTAAATAAAACAATAATATAAAACTTCTAAGAGACAGGACAAAATTTACAAACACATACAGGAGGAATTGAGGGTCCAATTCCCGTGAGAACTTACAATCTAGAACGGTAGGAGGTTGAGAAACAGGAGGTGAGGACTGCAAGATTGAGAAAGATGTTAATGCAGAGTTAGATGAGGGAAATGTTGTTAGGTAAGAGAAATATTGAGTTGGGTGGTAGGCTTCTCTGAACAGAAAAGTCTCCAGAGAGCATTTAAAGGAAGAAAGATTAGGGCAAAGCCTGACAGCACGAGGGAGAGAGTTCTAGAGGGTAGGTGCTACACAACAGAAGTCCTGCAGTCTAGCATGAGAAGAGGTGATAGTCGCACAAACTTTTAGTAAGTACACCTATGCTGAGGTACATAATAGCCAGGGGACATATACTTATTCAAAAATGTATCACCTTTTAGCTAGACTAATAAGCAATACAAACAATCGTCTATTACATTTGGAAGATTTTCCTAGATAGTTGAATACTCTTTGGGTATTTGTATTTTTCCTTCTTTGCATGCTTCCTATAGCGCTTAACAGGCTGTGCACGTCTGGCCTTTGTTTAGTGCGCGTATCAGTTTAATGCATGTCTGAGCCTATGTTTAGTGCATGCAGTGGTAGCATGTATTGGTCCTTGGTCTAGTGCAGGGGTGTCCAAACTTTGCTCTCCCGAGGTTTTGGAACTACATTTCCGATGATGCTCAGCCAGCATTTTATCTAGCTGAGCATCATGGGAAATGTAGTTCCAAAACCTCTGGAGAACAAAGTTTGGACACCCCTGGTCTAGTGTGATTGGTAGTAGTGCGCGTAGGACCTCTGTTTAGTGCATGCAATGGTAGCGTGTTTTGGAACTCTTTCTAATGTGCGCACACTTAGTGCATTCTTGTTTTTCAGTTTCATATATCTATTCCCATCAATTTTTTAGTCATGTGCTGAGGCAATTTAATTTGGAACTGGTAAGATTTTTTTTTTTATTATTTATGTTTTTGAATTTCACAAAGGGGGTTTTCTTTCACTTTTCTCCTGTATACTCTGACTTTAATCTTAAAAGTCCCTGTTACACATGGCAACAAAATATTTTCCAATTGTGTTTATACAATTTGCATAATAAGGTTGCTTTAGTGGTCTTATATTTATTTGTCGGTATATTTCAAGGAGCATGTTGATTCTGTCCCCACTACATTATACTTAAGTATGTAGATCCATTGTAGTATGTAGATCTATTGTTGATTAATTTATTTTCTATTCTGTAGGATTGTTTCCAGTCCAGCTTTGTAATCTCTGAATGGATCACATTACGCATTATAACAGTCTAATGCTGTTCTTGTTTCTAAATGAATCTGTCCTCCCTTTCTTTCTTCAAAACAAGAGTGCTTCAGATTTGGCTCTGGGATTTAAAGGTTTGTGCACTCTGTAGTTGTGGTGGCTATGCCTCCTCCAAGTGTGCGCTGAAGTTCTATGTCTGAAGGTCATCCTAGTTACATTCTCAGGTTCTTCTGCATCATCAGAGATCAGAACAGGTAAGTTTTTTTTTTTTTTTTTTTTTTTTTTTATTCTGATCAAGTGTATTTTTGTTTCGGAACACACAGAGTCTACCTCTTACTTGTCTAAGCTTGAACAGCCTTGTTCTTTGACACCTAAACTGCATAAACCCACCGTAAGCAAAGACCCTAAATCAAAGGAAAAACCTTCCAACAGCAACTGTGTTTGATTCTTAAACCTTATGCTGAGGCACAAAAAAAAAAGAATCAGGTTCCTGAGGCTCTTATTAAAATATTTTAGAGAATTTACCAAACCTAGTCTTTCCTTTTTAATCTGTCCTCTAAATTTAATAGGTTGTTTTCCTTTGACTTCTAGTCTAGAGATTTTAATTTTTTTTTCTTTTGGTCTGGTGTTATTTCACTTTAGCCAAAATAATCCCTTAAAGGATAGTATCTTTCAGGGACAATATTATCTTGAAACTGGAACTTTTTTCATAGAAAGGCATTTTTCATCAAGCATTGCTTCTGTAGCAGTCTGCTCTTTGTTGTGACTATTTGTCTGAGCATATCTCAAAAGATTGTGGAAAATTATTTGAAACTACTAAAAAGTCGACTAATGCACTTATTTGGGGTGCCATTGTTGTTTGTGCTCCGCTACCATATGAAGGCAGATGCTGGAAGCCTACGAACAGCTATTCTCTTGACAACCAAGACTTCTTGGGCTTCCAGGAGTATCGATGTTGATCTGTCATGCGATACGATGGGCTACGTACCAAATGACGTAGATCTATGCCCATTTGGCTCAAGGGGTTAATATTCAACCGTTATATCCGTTTGTCTATTTCATATTTTTTAAACTTTTTTTTTCTTCCATAGGAAATGATTCAGGATGTCTTTGCCCCCCCCCCCCACAACCATGGCCAGCTAGCTATAGATTATATTGTATGTCTAATCCATTTTATTCTTAAGAATTTCACCTATCTTCCAACTATGCTCAAGGGATATTTTTTTTATAACCGTTCATAGTATCATAGTGGAGAATTTAACGGTTTTTCTTAAAAGGACCAAAACCCAAATCCATCATCAATGAATGATTTTGCCTATGTTAAAATATCAGTTGTACCATAATTGAGAATATTGTTTTGTTATAGACCGAATTTAGGGATGTTTTCATGTTCATTACAAATTTGCTGCATTGTTTTCACAAAATATTTCTTCAGATTTTTCCTTGATATAGATTTCTCTGTACGGTTGCTTAATTTATTTGAAAATAAATGATGCATTGCAATATTCCCTGTAAGCAAAATTTTCAAACTAGCTAGTTATTTTGAGGAGAACTAAGATACCTGAAAGGATAACCCACGTTTATAGTTGAAACATTAGAAAAAAATGTGTTTTCTCTGGCTGCCAGCAATCTTCTAAAGCTGAGCCAGATCTGCCTTATTCTAGTTTTGCATTATAACACAATTATTAAACTGGAACACACCTGAACTGGGTGGTGTGCATTAACCAAAGAGAGGGTTTGGTCAGCTCCCTAATCGAAAAGATACAACAAAGGTTTTTATTTTTGGTTAAGCACACCACAAAAAGACTGTTTGCAACTCAGCACACACATTGTGGAAGTGCTACCAAGGTGACCAACAATTATTAAAATTACAAACAACAAGAAAGTGTAGGTGCACATTCTACCACTAGAGTCCACATAATTATAGCATATCTAAATATACACTTCAATTTGCTAAATATACTTGCACTGTTCAAATAAGATTGGGAATAGACGTCTCACAATAATATCAACATATATTTAAGTTGCAAAGAATGTTATCAGAAAAATATGCTTTTAAATAAAAATGGGATCTTAGTCACACAATATGATCATATTCTGCTAAACCAGTCACCACTTACAAGGTGTCCCAATATACTGGCCCTAATGCTAATCAGTATCCACTGATTGCTGGTCTCCGTCCCACACCAACACCAAGTCGTCAATGTACCTACCAAAATAAACAATATTCTCCTGAAAGGGATTATTATCTCCAAAGACGTGGCACTGCTCCCAGAACCCCATATAGAGATTAGCATAGGAGGGGGCGAATTTCGCCCCCATAGCAGTGCCACATCTCTGGAGATAGTAATGACCCTCAAACATAAAAAAAATTATGTATGAGAAGATGTGTAAAGAAATTGATTCGTAAAAAATCCTATGTAGGATTTTGGTAAGAAAAAAGTATAATGCTTCCAAACCTAAAGTGTGAGGAATGGCAGTATAGAGTGAGGTGACATCTAAAGTGACAAATCTGTAAGAGTCACACCATGTAACGTGTTTGATTTTTTTTCAATAAATGCTGTAGTGTCCTTAAAAAAAAACAAATAAATCGATGACTATGGGCTGAAGGAAAGTATACACCAAATCAGAGATCCTTTCATTTAGTGAGCCAATGCCTGCCACTATCGGGCGGCCTGGGGGATGTTCAGGATCTTTATGTAGCTTAGGAAGCTGATGAAATATAGGTACACAAGGATTCTTAGGTAATAAATACTCCATAACTTTTTCTGAAACAACCCCATCTAATTTAGCTTTATATACTACTTCTGATAGTATCTTCCTAAATGATTCAGTGGGATCAGACAAAAGCGGTTGGTATATATCAGTGTTGGCAAGCTGATAACTATACTTTGGTCATTTTTAAGTGTCTGAATTGCCTTTCTTTATTGAGATGTCAGATTACTACTTTTATATGTATTAGTAGTTTTATTCTTATTATCTAATGCAATCAATTGAGTTTCTAAGTTCTGTTGAAATACCTATAGATGTTGACCCCTACTGTGGATTGGGTAAAAGAAACTTTTTTCTTTAAATCTACTCAAATTGATATCTTTCTTGGAAGGACCAAATCTGGTTGTCTGAGTACAGTCATTCTCATTGATAAGTTCCTGCATGTCCACCATTGCAGTGTAATCATTAAAATTCAAATTAGAGGCATGCTGCACACAGACAGCCTGACGAAGGGGGAATCCCTACGAAATGCATAAGGCCACGCCCACTGCATCACGTCATCACCTCATCCGCTTCAGCACTCGCAAGCAGCCGGCTTTGTACTTGCGAAACAGCTGTTTAAGGATTGAGCGTGGTGGTAGCTACTTGCAATTTTGTTTTACATTTAACTGCTTGTTTTCATTACATGGATTATTTTAACTTATTTGGGGACGGTATCGGGATTTGAGGAGTCCCTGGAATCTGTGAGTGGAGACTTCTATAACTATAGTGAGACACTTAAACCGGATTTCCAGACCGAGTGAGCTGTATTTGCGAGCAGCAGCCAATCTGCCTTGAGAGACCCATGAGCTGTTCCCCAGTGTTTTAACCATACCTCACGTGTTTGAGGTTCTATCTTGTGAGTGAGAAATTGTTATTGTCTAATAAATCTGTTTGACACGTACATATTACACTTAGAGGGGATGCGCCCTGCTTCTGTTTTTTTTTCTTTTTCTGCATAGTTTATAGGTCACGTTAAAGGTGGAAAAAGTTCTGAAATGATTTATCTTTGTCTCATTTTTTTACGTCACAGAAACCTGCCATTTTAACAGGGGTGTGTAGACTTTTTATATCCACTGCGTGTGTGTGTATATGTATGTATGAATGTATGTATATGTGTGTGTGTGTGTATATGTATGTATGTGTGTGTGTGTGTGTGTGTATATATATATATATATATATATATATATTGCTGCAGGTACTTCCTGCTCTCCAGGCTGCAGCGCTATACAAGCCAATATTTGTGACTACAAATCACACAAACCTCTGCTGCCAAATGCTGTAACTGAGCATATCTTCATCTTTTTCTTAATTGTTTGCAATGTTTAAAATAAATCTATAGATAGATGAAGCTTGACCAGTTACTGCTAGAATGCCGTAAGGCAGGGAGAGTCCACGATTTCATTCCTTACTGTTGGGAAATACAACACCTGGCCACCAGGAGGAGGCAAAGACACTCCAGCCAAAGGCTTAAATATCCTTCCCACTTCCCCTATCCCCCCGTCATTCTTTGTCTTTCGTCACTATAGGAGGTGGCATAGAAGTGTCAGAATATTTAGATAGTCCTGTAAAGGGTATGTTCCCTTCAAGAAAGGACTGGAGTTTTATGTAATCATGTCAACCTCTCAGTGAGAGTATTGATGAAAGTTAGAGTCTGGAGATGCAGGGAAAGTTTTTCTGCGAACCCATCTAGACTGTCGCCTAACAGCTCCTGAGCAATCAGTGTTGACAAGTTTCACTGCTTGCTGTTACACACTCAAGTCCATGTCAGAGCGTTGCTGCAAGACTGTCACACTTGAGAGGCTGTGCCTGTTCCACAGCATGGATCCTGGAGGGTAAGACCGTTTTTATATATACACTTTTGCTATAGAGGGTCACAGTGTGGCTCCATTATGCCTCGATGGGATCAAGGGTTAATATCTCCTTCAGGGAGATTATTTTAACAGCAAGGGGTTATTTATAACTGCTTTAATGTGAGTTTTTTGGGTTCATAGACTGTGTGCTTTTGTCTTGGAACAAACAGGTTTCACTTTAGTTTTTGAGTGTTGCGCAGCTCATAATAGCTTAGCACCTTTTTCATAGCAGGGGAAGTCCTGTCCTACGCACTACGTGACTGGGTGTGGTCCTTTCATTTTCCAACGATCCTGCTGCAGACATCACTCCTAAAGAGAGCGTTTTCACCGTTAGCTGCCCCAGCCATTGGGATTATAAAGGTGCCGTTGTTTTTTTAAATAAAAGCGTTCTTTTTTTTTTGTCTGTCCTTCTTCTGGAGGTGGCTTTTTTCCTGCGGACTTTATCGCGCAGTTACAATCGGCGGTGTCTGCGGCCCTGAGTGCCTTACCTCCCTCAAGCAAACGTAAGAGGTTAACATAGTTCTCCAGACCTAGAGTTATCTAAATATTTGTTGGATTTAGCTACTATGTCCCATCTATCCGATGATTAGCTTCAGAGGGTGAACTTTCTTAGTCAGAGACTTCAGGTTCTAAACTTCCTTCAGCGGAGGAACCCTCCTTTTAGATTTAAAATTGAGCGTCTGCGTTTTTTTATTAAAGGAGGTTCTGTCTACGCTAGAGGTCCCAGAGACTAAACTCCCTGAGGAATCTAAGATACCTAAATTAGACAGAGTTTATGAAGACAGGAAGGTCCCTCTGACTTTTCCTGTGCTAGTTAAGATGGTGAACATTATTAGTAACGAGGGGGAAAAAAAGGAACTTATTTTCCCTCCTCGTCTACTTTTAAAACTTTAAAAACATACAGGGTTTTTATTTCAACCAGCAGCAGCTGTAGCTACCTACTGGTGCAACTCTCTGTCGGAACTCATTGAGCTGGAGACTCCCCTCGAGGATATTCATGAGAGAATTAAAGTTCTGAATATCTAACTCCTTCATCTGTGACGCGAATATGCAGATTATTCGACTAAATGCAAATGCTTCTGGCTTCTGGTTGTAGTCTTGGTCTGTGGATATGACTTCTAAATCCAGACTCCTTTCTCTTCCTTTCAAGGGAAAGATTTTATTCGGTCCAGGGCTGGACTCCATTATTTCTACGGTTACAGGAAGGAAACCTAATCCAAGTCCGAGCAGCCCAAGAGTACTTGGAAGCTGGCTGAGTTATGGAATAAGTCCAAACTGACTAAGAAGCCCGCCAAGAACAAATCGGCATGAAGGGGCGGCCTGTAACAAAAATACATATGAATCAAATATCAACAGAAGGGGCCATTCTGCCCCACTTACAACATATTCTTAGGAGGTAAAAGGTTACAATATACTGCAATCAACGGTGGCAAGGTCTCAATACACCACATATGATTGGTTTTGGGGTTTTGTTCAAACCTTTTCGTGGTTCCAAAAAAGGAGGGAACTTTTCGTCCAATTCTAGACCTAAAGTGCCTAAACAAGTTTCTAAGTGTTCCCTCTTTCAAGATGGAGACAATATGATCAATCCTTCCTCTGGTTGTTTATGACCCCCATAGACCTGAAGGATGCATACTTTCACATTCCGATACATAGGGAATATTTTCAGTTCCTGAGGTTTGCCTTTCTGGACCAGCACTTCCAGTTCATAGCTCTTCCATTTGGCCTAGCTACTGCTCAAAGGATATTTTTGAAGGTTCTGGGAGCTCTTCTAGTCATTGCCAGAACACAAGGTATTGCAGTAGCGCCTTACCTGGATGATATCTTAGTACAGGCACCATCTTTTTGTCTAGCGGAAGAACAGTCCCATCTTAGTCTTCTTCGATCACATGGATGGAAACTTGGAAAAGAGTCCTCTTACTCCAAGTACAAGGGTGAATTTCCTGGGGACGATAATGGACTCCATATCCAAGAGAATATTTCTCACAGATCAGAGACGTTGCAAGCTATCTACTGCTTGTCTTGCCCTCCAAGCCTCCTTGAGACCCTCAGTGGCCTAGTGTATGGAGGTGATCGGACTCATGGTGTCCTGTATGGACATAATTCCCTTTGCCAGATTCCATCTCAGACCCTTACAACTATGTATGCTGAGACAATGGAATGGCGACCATTCAGATCTGTCTCAACAGATTGTGCTGGACAACCTGTCGAGACTTGCTCTCTTGGTGGCTCTGTCCAGATCATCATCTGTCCCAAGGCACGGGCTTCTTGAGACCGTCCTGGGAGATTGTGACTATGGAACCAAGCCTTTCCGGCTGGGGAGCCATTTGAGGTGCCAAGAAGGCACAAGGGCTGTGGACTCAGGAGTCCTCCTCTCTTCCGATCAATATATTGGAACTCAGGGCAATCCTTCAATGCCTTAAAGGCTAGGCCCCTTCTGGGTTTGTTCCAGTTTATCAGATTCCAATTAGACAATATTACCTTGGTTGCCTACATCAACCAACAGGGGGGAACGAGAAGTCCCTGGGCGATGAGAGAAGTATCTCAGATACTAGAATGGGCGGAGACTCACAGATGTACTCTGTCAGCAATCCACATTCCAGGTCTGGACAACTGGGAAGCGGACTTCCTCAGCAGGAAATCCTTTCATCCAGGGGAATGGTCTCTCCACCCCTAGGTGTTTGCAGATATATGCAGCGAGTGGGGGACGCTGGAGATAGATCTCATGGCATCCTGCCTCAATACCAAGGTACCCAGGTACGGGTCGAGGGATCCTCAGGCGTAATTGATACCCTATCTATACCATGCAGGTTCAGTCTCATATTTTTTTTTTTTCCTCCATTACCGCTTCTCCCTCCTGTGGTGGCTCGCATCAAGCAGGACCGAGCATCAGTGATTATGATTGCTCCATCGTGGCCGAAGGACGTGGTTTGCAGATCTGGTGGGGATGTCCTCATGTCCTCAGTGGAGGTTACCTTGTTGCAGAGACCTGCTGATACAGGGTCCCATCAAAGTTCATCACATTCATCAAAATCTAGATTCTCTGAGGCTGACTGCGTGGAGATTGAACGCTTAGTCTTAGCTAAGAGAGGGTTTTCTGAGAGTATTATCGATACTCTAGTTCAAGCTCATAAGCCAGTTACTCATATCTGCCATAAAGTGTGGAAGACTTACTTGTACTGGTGTGAAAAGCGTGGCTTTTCCTGGCATAAAGTTAAGGTTGCCAGAATAAATATAAATAAATATATATATATATATATATATATATATATATATATATATATATATATATATATATATATATATATATATATATATATATATATATATATATATATATATAGCATTATAAACCTAATAAAATAATCACACAATACAGAATATATAATTAAACTAAGTTAAATGAACAAAAACATTTGCTAAACAGCATTATAAACCTAATAAAATAATCACACAACACAGACTTTAATTGCATTTTTCTGCAAACAGTTCTTTCTATGCATTCCAATCTGGACTGATTTATAGACAGGAAGATCTTGTTCCTTTGCAAGCTGCTCGATAGCTCAGGTCTGGTTAAACTGATTAATTTCATCTTGCTTGGCTTGCATACCTTTTGCTGCAACACAAGCGAGCAGCTCCAACTACTGTCTATTTTAATAAATGCACTGCTTCTCAATGCATTTCAATAGCAGTCACATGACTGAAAAAAAAGGTTGTTATTCTGAAACGGTGTAAATTGAACCGTTGTAAAGCGAGGGCCACCTGTGTGTGTGTGTGTGTGTATATGTATATGTATATGTGTATATATATATATATATATATATATATATATATATATATATATATATATATATATATATATATATATATATATATATATATATATATATACACATATATATATACACAGAGAGAGAGAGAACAGTCATTTAAACCGCTTGCTTTTATTGTCATGTGTTAGTGTGACAAAATGGTTAAATCAGAGTTTGACTAATCTGTACAAAGTCTAGGAGCTACACCAATATTTCATTTTTCTTTTGGTCACATGGAGTTCTGTAGCATACGTAACTTGATCTTGATAAATAGCCACATTTCATTTCCTCAAGGCACACATCAAGTTTATGTGTTATGAAAAAAAATGCATGGGCAGAGTGTTGAAAATTGTTGAACTCCTCTTTTTTTTGTTGTTGTTGCATAATTGATATCAACAAGCCTTTTGCCTCTAAGAAATGTAATTTATTATCTTGGAAAAAAATATGAAATACTATGTTTGTTATACATGAGAAGTTTGGGGTCTGTTACATAGGTACGTGACTGCAAATCGTGAAAGTTACCGTATATGATGAATTATTGAAATGGCTGATAGGAGAGCTTATGTGTACACATAATGCATATTGTGACTAGTTTTATTAGATAAATAAAATTAGAGGTCTTGTCACTTGACTGGGTGACAGATGATACTTTATTCAATTTTACATGAATACCTAATTTATAAACTCCCTATAGAAATTAAAAGATTAAAAACTATTGTCTTTCCCGTCTGGGCATAGCAGAAAATTTGCATAAAATTGGTCAATTTGGTATTTCAAATTATTTAACTATTGGAAATAACCCGGATTTCACGAAAGGGTTGAACGCAGAAGTATTCGGAAGATGGAATTATAAAGATTTAAAGTCTACTAATTAAATTGTTAGTAAAGAAAATGATATCAAATCCTTATCAGAATTAAGACATGAGTTTGATATTAATAATAAAGATTTTTCTGCATACTTTCAGATAAGGCATTATACATGAGATATTACAACATTGATATAATTTGAGGTGGGATAGAATCAAACAATGGATGGCTGTAGTTAAAAATGTAATGTATTCCATTTCCCCTTGGTAAAAAATCTTGCTTTCTTTGGAGACCATTTCTCTGCCATTTAATCCAAATGTTTCTTTCCCTCTATATATAAAATAGTTATTTTTTATTACATATAATACTATTCTTAATAGATTATCAGGGATTAGCCAAAGAGCATAAAGTCATAAATATAACAATTTTTAGTTGCAAGAAATTAAATAAAAAAAAAAAAATAAGCCAGGTGATGACCAAAATTGGGTTAATGGATTAATTATATTAAAAAAAAAACAGCTTATTGTTGAACAATTCGTTACCTGTATGAGCAATAAAATGGAAGTAAATAAAATAGAAAATGGCATTATTTATAATTTATTTTTCACTGAAAGAGAGCATAATCAATCTACCCCTTCCGAAATACAGAAATTATGATTTCAGATAATTATTTTTGTTCATGTTGTTTTATTGCAAATAATTATTTATAATAGGTTTATTAGCTTAGGTGTTTAAGCATTTAAAAAAAATAAAAACCCAACAATGTGGTGACACATTATGTATAAATGCTGTCTATTTTTCTGTGGTTCTTCTGAATATTAGATATCATCATAATTGCTATTTTCACACAGCTATCATCACTTTATGTACTTAGAATGGTATATTACTATACATTTGTTTTGTACAACGCATGTTGTTTTTCTTGTTTATTTTGTCAGTCCTGCATGGTGAGATGATTTACTTATCGTTTCGTATTTACCGATGGTTGGATAAATAAATTAATTATTTAGGTATTCAGCTTCTTTTGGGATAAACTTTTTTACCATTGAGCTGGGTACTTGGATAAAAAGCATCCTACATAAATAAATAATAATTGGCAAATACAAATAATTAAATTACTCATTTTTCAGCTTCTTATGATGTTGTACTTATAATTGATTTATTTGATTGTATATCAACCCATCATTTTTTTGTACATCCTTTCATTTTTTATTTAAGCTTATCTAAAAAAAAAAAGTACACAAAGCAATGATACAAACATAAAATGCATATTGAAATCACTGTGCACAAGTGAGCTTAGCTAAAAATTGTCCCAATTTGCAGAAACTTCCACTTTTGATATCTGCAGTTGTACTCTTTGTATTTACAAAGCTCAGTATCACCTATTTCTTTTTAGTGACACGATGAGTCCACGGATCATCTAATTACTACTGGGAATATCACTCCTGCCCAGCAGGAGGCGGCAAAGAGCACCACAGCGAAGCTGTTAAATATCACCTCCCTTCCCTCCCACCCCAGTCATTCTCTTTACCACTTCCTTGCTCTAACATAGGCAAAGTTAGTTGTTGGTTAAGATTCTTCAATCAAGAGTTTATTATTTTTAATGTAGTTCAAGATTGTGCTGCTTTGTCCTAGGGTGTAGCCGTAGTCCATATCAGTCTCTTCAGTAGAGCAGTGGTGGCTTTAGAGCAATGGGAACTTGCGGGACATAATTCTCACTGCGCCTCCCATATATTGATGCTGCCCTACTTCTGAAAAACTGAGGAATATTACTCAGTCCTTTCCTTTATTTCACAGGTCCATGTGAAGGAGAGGACCTCTCAAACCTGGGAGCTGCCTTGCTGTCGGGCAGAATATGAGGTAAGTGCTGACTTTTATTCTGGGGTTAATGGAAACTCAGACAAGGTTGGGCACTTTATTTCACAGGATGGGACAATAACGTAGCCTCATTGGTATGGGCACTTTATTTATTAGACATAGATTCTCCTATGTAACAGGAGATACTATCGACAGCATAGTCGCAAGCACTGGGGCAAGAAATTTCCTTTGGTGGTTTCACATCTCCCGGTGGTTTCATAACTTTCATACCAACCGGGAGATAACTTATTGGCACGCCCACGATGGGCGGTACTTCAGGAGGCACAATTTGCGTTGCGCACCTTTTTCTAGTATACTTCCTGTTAACGGAGGGTGGAGTGCTTCAGCTCCTTTTCCTATTACGCATTTTCTGGCATGTATATGCGTATTTAGGACCGGAGACTGACTCTCGACAGCAACTGTTAAGTTCCGTTTTCCTTAGTGAGGGAATGGCTCCTGCTCAGAGGGGGTTGGTTTCAACTAACATGTAGGCACCTCAGCAAAGTACTGCTGAGGTGTAGAGGTGATCTGCTGTTTTTTTTTTTAAAACTTCTGTCCTCTCTGCACTTAAAAAATAAAAGGAGTAAAAAAGTTACTGTTTAAAAATGAAAGTGAGAGTATCGTTTATGTTTTGACTTTTTATTAAAAAACTTAAGCTTTCTATTCATAAATTGTCTTCTTGTGAGTCAGAATGGACCAAGAGGCTCTGCAAAATGCCACTTGTTCTTTGTGTTTTGATGCAATGTGAAACCACCAATCCCTTTCTGTTCCTCATGTATTGAGAGGACTTTAAACTATAGAGAGAAACTTTTTTCTGAACCAACATTTTCCATGGAGGATGCTGTTCAGGAATCTAATGACAATGTTCAATTTATGCAGCAGCTTTTTCCTCAAGCGTCCTAAATTTTACCGGCCTCACATTCGGTGCCCTGCGCTTCCTCTATAACTTATTCTGGAGTTACTTTACAAGACATCGCTTCTCTCATGTCTTCTGCAGTTTCTGATGCATTGTCTGCTTTTCCAATATTGCAGGGAAAGCGTAAGAGGAAAATCAGACATTCAGTAAGCGAGGTTTCTGACACAGTTGTTGCTATTTCGAATGCCCCCCTCCCAGAAGCCTGAGGAGGAGGATACCTTGTTAGCATCTGAAGGTGAAATTTCAGATTCTGACAGT